>NW_006283826.1:1855621-1859901 GCF_000327345.1 Myotis davidii
GATGTACTCCAGCACTTCGCCCGGCAAGTTGACCAGGCAGCTGAGGCCCGCCGCCTCGGGCGCGGCCTCCTCCGGCAGCGCCTGCACCACCTCCATCGGGCTGTCGACCGCCGCCGCCATCTTGTCCGAGGACCTGGGGCCGCTGTGCGCTCGCGCGTGCGCTCTGGGGAAACCCCAAGTCGCCCCGCCCACCTGCCTGCCTCCGGGGGCGGAGCATGGGATCGCCCCGCCCACGCCTGTAGCCACACCCCCTGTGCCCGTGCCTCTGGGGAGTGATGCGGCCCCTCAAAAGGGAAAGAAATGCGTTTTTGGAAAATAACTGGGCTGTGGGCCTTGGAGCCGCGAACCAGCGAATCATAATGCCCATCTTCCTATACGTGCGTCCTCGAATGTTTCATGTGAATTATTTCCCCCAAGTTTCAGCTGGGGAAACAGGTTCAGGGAGATAAGGAAGGGTCCCTTGTCCTACCTAGATTCTAATCCGGATCTGCTGGACTTCGGCTTGACCGTGCTCTAAATGAGTGTGCTGAAATCATATCAAACTTGATATTCTTGCGTGGATCCTGTGCCAGGCACTTTACTTATGGTTTTCTCATCCATAAAAGGAGGATAACAATAGCTCTCCCTATTACATTAAATAGGATAGATATTACTATTACTGCATTGTTTTCAACCCCCACACACAGGTCCCGCAGGGCCTGGAAGACGGCTGGGATTCTACCTTACATGTGCTCAGAGGCATTACCCAAGTTCAAATACCCAACAGAGGTTAAGTTCTCTGGGCTTCAGTTCGGGGAACAGAGACGCACTTTTCTTTTCTAAAAGATCACTCCTAATATTTCTCAGATCTGGCTCCTTCTCTGTCTCCTCGGCCACCGTCCCAGTCCAGTCTGCCCTGTGGCTCCTAACTGTTCTTCTAGCTCCGCCCTGGCCCTGAGAATGTGAACATCAGCTCCCATGACACTCAGACCTTGATAGACAGTTTCCCACATGTTAGGTGGAAGGCAGACCCCACAGCTGCACAGAGGATTGGTGCCGTTCTTATGAATGACTATTGCTTTCTTATCAATGACATCCCAGCCTTTCTGTTTTTCTTTCTCCTGATCAAAGATGATTAAGATGTTGTGTGTGGGGGGGTGGGGGAGAATTAAAACCTCCTGCCAACCCAGTAAGTCCTCACCACAACTCTACCAAAGAAGAATTTTTATTATGAACAAGCATTAAAACATCACAGGTGATCTGCTAATGAGATTACAAAGGCAGAGAGAAATCCTACCCTTTTTAAACACAGCCAAGCATTGCATTCACACATGCTCTAGAGATTCATGATAACTTGCCTAGCTCAGCCTACGCTGACTTGGTAGTTGGGATACCCACTGTGCTATGTAATTGCTCTTGTCTGGAGGGATAACACAGCTTCTCATTTTTATGACAAGCAGGTGATTACCGTTCAGAACAGGGCACTCGGGCTGCACTCCCACATACAGGGACATAGAGACACTACCTGCCTAGAAATTTCATTTCAAGGAGCTGGTTCCCAGGACCTTAAAAAAAAAAAATTCCTGCCCAGCCTGCGTGGCTCAGTGGTTGAGTGTCAACCTGTGAACCAGCATGTCACAGCTTGATTCTCAGTCAGGCCACATGCCCGGGTTGCAGGCTCAATCCCCAGTGTCGGGTGTGCAGGAGGCAGCCGATCAATGATTCTCCCTCATCATTGATGTTTCTCTCTCTCTCTCTCTCTCTCTCTCTCTCTCAATAAAAATATATTTTAAAAAGAAACTTCCTGGGTTGTCACTCTGGCAAGAGGCTTATTCATTCATTCATTCATTTATTTATTTAAGACGTGTAAATTGTAGTATATTCATACAATGGGATATTATTCAGCCATAAAAAGGAACGGAGCACTGATATAGGCTACAATGTAGCTGAACCTTGAAAACACGATGCTGAGTGAAAGGAGCCAAACAGGAAAGGACAAATATTGCATGATTCCATTTTCATGAAATATCTAGAATAGGAAATAGAGACAATGTAGATTCTAGGTTGTCAGAGGCTGGGGGGGGGGTAAGAATGGGGAGTTATTGCTTAATAGGGACACAGTTTCTGTTTAGGAAGGTGGAGAAGGTCTGGAGAGAGATTGCTAGTCAACGCTGTGAATGTCCTTAATGCCGTTCCATTGTATTCTTTTGTGGTTAGTCCTCAACCCAGGATATTTTTCCATTGATTTTTAGAGAGAGTGGAAGGGATGGGGAGAGACACAGAGAGAGAAACATCGATTGGTCGCCTCCTGCATGAGCCCCGGCCAGGGCCTGAGATCGAGCCTGCAACGGAGGTGTCTGCAACAGAGGCATCTGCCCCCAACTGGAATCGAACCCGGGACCTTTCAGTCCGCAGGCCTGAGCCAAACTGACCGGGGCTTCAATTATATTCCTAAAAATAGTCAAGTAGAAAATTTTCTGTTATATTTGTTTTACCAACATTTAAAATAACAGCACACACAAAATAGGTTTGCACACCCATCAAAGATGGGAATGACTCTCACACAATTTCTCCAGGAGATGCTCTAAGAATGAGAGGAGGGATGGCCGTCTTTCCCCAGTGGCCACAGGGAAAGTTCTGTTTTAAAATTTAGCCCACAGTACCCTCTTGCTGAACAGCCAGCTGTATTCAGCTGTTCACTACCCTAGCACTTGCTGAAATCGGCTAACCCAGTCAGAACCCTAGAGCAGTGGTCAGCAAACCGCGGCTCGGCAAACCGCGGCTGGTGAGCCACCTGCGGCTCTTGGGCCCCTTCCATGTGGCTCTTCCACAAAATACCGGCTCTTCCACAAAATACCGACTTCTGTGCATGGGCCACAAAGTTTCAATTGCACTGTACATGCGCGCCCACACATAGTATTTTTGTGGAAGAGCCACATGGAAGGGGCCAAAGAGCCGCATGTGGCTCATGAGCCACGGTTTGCCGACCACGGCCCTAGAGCAATCCCCTCCTGCTTCCACAGACAGGCCCTCCACAGTGTCACCAGGTGCCCCGCCCGCTGTGGCAAGCCCAGAAACCTACCCTCGAGGACTATGGCGTGTCTCCTACGATCTTTGACTGGAGTTTAAACATTCGTGCCCTATAAGGTCTCCACAATCCAGCCAGAGAGACCATTTCAACTCCCTCAGGACCCTCACTAGCTTTCCTTAGTTTCCAAATAAACAAAAACATCCTCTCTCTTCTGGTCCATCTTCCCAGGCTCTTCCTCCACCCGACTCCGGGGGACTTCGGGGATCCATTGCATTCCCCTGGAGGGCTGGCTTCCCAGCTCCTTTAGGTCTCAGCTCACACCCCTGCCTGCAGAAACACACGTCCGTTGACCACAGGCCCTGCCCCGCACCCTCCCAGGACCCCTTCCTTTCATCCAGTCCACATGCCCCAGTTGCCATAATATGCGTGCCCTTGACTCCTTCGTTCACCCACCAGCACGGTCAGGCCTAGGTGCTGTGGGTCCTAAGTCAACGGGAGAGCATTTGTGTAGGATGAGAATAGAGGGCGCCTGGGGTGGGGTCTTGCAAGGGAGGGGCCTGAAGTTTAGCTTCCTTAGCTCCAGGGTCCATGGGTCTCTGTCTATAAAATGCTAACCCCGTGAAAACAGGGCCTCTGTCCAATTTTGCTCAGATACGGTATTTATTGCATGTCCTGGCCATGTGAGAGGGTTTCCTATGGAGACAGTCTGCAGTCCAACCAAGCCCCTGCCAACGGCTTGTGGCTCACTCCCACCTTCCCCAAGTCTCCCGAGAGTCACCTCATTGATGAGGCCTTCCCTGACCACCCTCTTTACTCTGTCACTCTGCCCTGCTTTGTTTTCTCCAAAAATACTCATCACCATCTAACATCCTCCTTAAAAAAAATAAAAACTAGCTGATGGTTTCTCTCCTTCCAGGAGAGTGCGAAGGAATCCTGGCTGAGCTCCAGTGCCCACAAAAGGGCCTCATTACACTTCCATTGAATGTGTGAATTAATCCTCTAAATGCAGATCAATTGAGCCAAAAGGGCCTTGCCTGTGAGTTGTGGACAAGAATCTCAGAGGGCCAGAGGGCGGGCGAAGAGTGCCTGAATAATGGCCCCCAAGCATGTTCATATTCTAATCCCTAAAACCTGTGAATCGAACCCAGAACCGGGGTGGGCAAAAGTAGGTTTACAGTTGTGAGTACTCGAAACAGAAGACTTTATTCTTCTATTGTTACTAGACTAGAGGCCTCATGCACGAAATTCGTGCCTACGGGGGGGGGGGGTG
>NW_006283826.1:1859949-1869938 GCF_000327345.1 Myotis davidii
AGCAATGTTGAGAAAGAAGAATGAAGTAGGAAGGATCACAATAGCACATATCAAAGCTTCTGGCTGAGCAATGATCACCCTGTGGGAGCACACTGACCAGTCTCCCCCCTGGTGGTCAGTGTGTGTCATAGTGACCGGTTGTTCTGCTGTTCAGTCAATTTGAATATTAGCCTTTTATTATATAGGATTATTTATTACTGGTTGTATTATTTATTTGTATTACAGCTTAAACCTATTTTTTTAAAAAAATATGTTTTTATTGATTTCAGAGGGAGGAAGGGAGAGGGAGAGATAGAAACATCAATGATGAGAGAGAATCATTGATCAGCTGCCTCCTGCATGGGCTCCCACTGGAGATTAAGCTGGCAACATGGGCATGTGCCCTGACTGGATTGCACTGTGACCTCCTGGTTCATAGGTCAATGCCACACCAGCTGAACAACTATAAACATACTTTTGTCTGGTGTTACTATTATGTGGGGGTTTTTCCTGACGCCACCAAGCAATTCTTTGTCACTGCCTAGGTGTCCTGCAATTCAACTCCATTCTGACATGGTCCACCTGACACTATGACCTGGAGACAGGCCCCAGAGGTTAAGGGATCCGTCCTACAGGACTGTCCACCCCCTTCAGTAGCCAATAGCAAGTCCACGTTGTCCCCTGTGCCTCTGATGGAGCAGTACAGGTTGGAGGCGCCCACAATCTCCTCCTCCTGTTTGGCTAATTTGCGGGAGCGACTCACAGAACTCAGAGAAACATCTGACTTATAATAAGAGGACATATTTCAGGAAGAGCCGGATGGAAGAGATGCAGAGGGCGGGGCCTGGGGAAGGAGCCCAGATCTTCCAGGCCCTCTCCAGGGGCCCTACTCTCTCAGTCCCTCCCCACCGCCACCAACTCAGATGCTCTCTGAACACTCTTCCTTCTTTCATGGAGGCCTCGTGATAAAAGCATGATTGATGAATCACCAGCCATTGAGGATGCAACCTGCAGCCCCTCTGCCGGCCCCAAGGTCAAGGGGCAGGACTGAAGAGTTCAACCTTCTAATCTGGTCGGTCCCCTGGCAACTCGCCCCCATGGCCAGGTGCTGTCCATAAGTCACTCATTAAAATAAACTCAGGCGTGGCTGAAAGGGTTTGTGAAGAATAACAAGGCACCTTTGCTGCTCTGGTCACTTAGGGAATTAGGAGCTCTTTACCAGAAGTGGGGGGGAACCAAATAGATACTCCTTCTTCTAGATCACAGTATCACGGTTACCCCTCATGGCAAAAGCAACGGCGGATGTGATTAAGTTAGGAATCTTGGGTGGGCCCAGTGCGATCACCAGAGTTCTTACAAGCACCGGACAGACCGGTCAGCGGTCAGAGAGGGGAGCTGTGACGTTGGAAACAGGTTGGAATGGTGCTGAGCCATAAACCAGGACATGCTTGCAGCTTCTAGACGTTGGGCAACGTAAGGACATGGATTCTTCCCTCGAACATGGCAATCAGAAGCTAAGACAGGTTTTAGTTTCCTATTGTTGCTTGCAGGAACCACCCCGACCTAATGGCTTATGATCACACACCTTTATTACCTAGCTGCTGAGGATGTCAGAAGTCACAAGAGGGTCTTGCATGGCTGAAATAAAGGTGTCAGCAGAGCTGGGCTCCGTCTGGAGGCTCCAGGCTGCCTACATTCCTTGGCTCACAGCCGCATGACTCCAGCCTGCGCCGCATGATGCCCTAAGCCAGGGAGATGGCTCGATTGCTGCTCAACATTATTGTGGCAAATAGGTAACGGCCCCAGAGGCAGGTCACAGGGCACACGCACATCACTGCTGCATAGCAAGACTTCGAGGTGCCCAGTGACTGGTGCGGACAGAAAGTATCGTTGGAGGAGAGAGCCCCGAAAGACAGGGTTTGGGTCAGAACGTCACCATAGACATGGGCTCGGCTGAGGTGAGGGAGGAGGTGGGCTTTGCAGGGAGTGGGAGAGGTGGGAGCAAAGGCCAGGCTGACGGAGAATGAAAGCCGTGATTAGAACTAACTACTGGGGCAAATCTGGAGCAGGGGTGGTTTGTGTGACATGGGGAAGGAGAAAAATAGAGAAGCAGCTGGTGGCCAGAGCAGGCACTGAATCTTGGCTGGGGGTGGGGTGGAGAAAAAAGCCCCCCCTCCTGACCCGGTGACACCGGCTGCCTTTGAGCAAAGGCATGACCGGATGAGAGAGATGTTTCTGGAAGGGCAACGTGAGGGCAGTGTGTGTTTTTCAAGGAAGGCGATGGGTGGCCTCTTGGAGGGAAGAGAAGCAGGTGTCTCTCTCCCCGCAGACTTTGCCGGCAGCTCTTCTGCGAATAACTGCATTTCCAGGAGCGACTCTTTAAAGCCCTAACGCAACCGATTCAATTACTCAGCCTCTAAGGCTTAACTAAGGCCACAGACACAACCGCTCGAGCTCACAGGTGTTGGTTTCTTTACCGGTCACAGCCCGCCCAGACCAGGAAGGGAGTGGAGTGGAGAGCAGAATGCATCACCCTGGAAGATCTCAAAATTCTTGGAGACAGTCAATGAGGGAGCAACTGGGTCAGGCTTCAGACAGCGGCCTCCACACTCACCTGAGTTCCAGCGGAGAAAAGAGTTACAGAGAAGCCGGGAAACCACCCACCTGTCCCTCCCCAGACCCCAGGTCTAGTGTAAAGATTGAAGATTTTTTAAAAATCACCTTATTTATTCCTCTGGCTTTGATCTTCTGTTACTTGGTTACCAATCTTATTTTCCTCCAGAGGCCCTTGTCAAAGTCATTTTCTTTTGGGGTGTGAGTTAGGCTCTGTCTATAGCCACCCACCTGACTGTAAACACATTCCCTGATTTTGCCAAGAGCACAAAGAAAAAAAAAAGTGTTTTTCGTACATAACTGACTGTGAAGCTGAATATATTCTCTATTGATCCTTTGTCCCTCCATGTTGTCACAAATGGCAGTTTCCTCTTTTCTGCAGCTGAGTAGTAGTCCATGTGTATGCACCACATCTCCTTTATCCAATCCTCTACGGAAGGACACGTTGGTTGTTTGGACCTTGAGAATAGGATGCGAAGTGAAAGAAGGCAGACAGTGAAAGCTGAGGACCATCTAATTCAGTGGTTCTCAACCTGTGGGTCGCGACCCCTTTGGCGGTCGAACGACCCTTTCACAGGGGTCGCCTAAGACCATCCTGCGTATCAGGTATTCACATTACGATTCATCACAGTAGCAACATGACAGTTATGAAGCAGCAACGAAAATAATGTTATGGTTGGGTCACAACAGGAGGAACTGTATTTTTGAAGGGCCAGAAGGTTGAGAACCACTGATCTAATTCCATTCACGTGGTATATAAAACTGAAACTCACCGACACGGACAACTGTGTGGTGGTTGCAGAAGGAAGGAGGGTAGTGCAGGGAACCAAATACATGGTGGTGGAAACTGATTTGACTTTGGGTGGTGGGGACACAATGCTATATACAGATCACGTATCATGGGACTCTACCAATGTCACCCCAGTAAATTAAAAATCCTGTTTACCGCCCAACCCCCGCCTTGTTTCCCACCCCTTTCTCTTTTGGATTGGAGGTTGGGAAGGTTCTGTTTTGGTGTAAACTTGGATTTTTCACGTGGTTGCCAGGCAACAGACGCCACCCCAGGCAGGATGCATGTCAATGTTAAATTGTCCCTGGCCACCTCTGAAGCTGAGCCTGCGAATGAATCACGCAGGGGAGATGGTTACAAGTGTAAGCAGGTGTGAGACCTTATTCCCAGCGAAAGCTAACGGGTAGGTGGGCCAGGTGGCTCCTCTGAGGGCAGGTGGGCTGAGGAGGCCCGAGAAACCCAGCGCCCAAGTATCAAATGGCAAAGGCATCAAGATGGGGCTGCTTGGGGTTCCCTAAGAGACAAGGGCTGAGGAAGCTGGGAGGAACCAGGCAAGATCTTAGTTTGTTTACTTGTGTGCATGAAACCAAGGCTCCTTAAGACTTTGACTACACTTAGCTTTAAATCCCAGCTCTAGACACCATCTCTCTCTCTCTGTGTCTCTCTCCATCGGAGACCTCACCTTTCCCCTGGATGACCAGCAACCCCCCGAGGCAGCAGGAGCCCTGAGCCCGGCCCTGACGCAAGATCACAAGGCCCCAGCCTCCCGCAGGCTCCAGATAGCATCTTGACCTGAGGTATCTTTCAGCTCCTGAGCCCCAAGGTGGAACAACCCCCTGGCTACTTTCCAATGAAACCAGACAGAGGGACGCCAGAGCAGACCTCAGAGCTGTGCCCCGGACTGAAGAAATGATTTACTGCCTTCCCACCTCCGACCCATCAGCTCCCAGCACGGCCCTCACCCCTTCACCCACCGTGTCTTGAGGCTTTGCCCTGTAGCCTCCAGCCATGGGGGAGTTTGGGCTCTTGAGTATTTGCTTCCCATTTGTAGTAAAATAGCCAATCTTCCTGTGTTTAGTGTTTGGCTCTGCTAGCCCCAATGGGTGAACTCCTTTTGCTCTGTAACATATGGCTGTTCTGCTCCGTTCCATTCCATCCCAGGTTGTGCGGCATATATGACCGCATTTAATCTTATCTCCATGCAGTGAATTTGGAACAATCATCTTTATTTTACAGCAAAGAAGTGAAGGTACAGAGAGGTTGTTAACTTATCCAAAGTCACACAGCTAGGAAGCAGGGGAGCTGGGATTTGCACCTGGAGAGTCTGGGTCTCTGAGCACCAGAATGGTGGTTAAGAATGCGGATTCTAGCATGGAACAGTCTGGGTTCTAACTCCGCCTGTGACATTTACTGGCTATGCCGACCTTGCTCAAGCTGGCTGACCCCCTTCTGCCTCAGTTTCCCAAGTTTTAAACTGGGGAGAGCAACGATAACATGTCAGAGTGTCGTGGTGAAGGGTGGGACTTAATAACTGTTGGCCATTATTTTAATCAACGAGGCACTCTGCAGGGGCCAGGCGTGCCTCTTGCTCCACCTCCGACCTGCAACTCATCCTGAAGGTCACCTTCAGAATCCCCTGCCGGGCTGGTGGAAGTTTTGGTTGAGATAATACTGCATCCCCTGCTTTTCCTCTAACTTGTTGGTCAGTGTCGCCCCCTCCACGCCCCTCTTTTCCCTTCGCCAAGACCGTTCCCCAATCAGCCTCCCGACTCCTCTGTCTCAGGGTGGGCTTCCGGGGGACCCCGGTCTGTGACAGTGAGCGACGGCATGAGAAATTCCAGGCAAACGACACAAAAGACAGCAGTCAGCCAAGTCAGGGCCACTTTTTAATGTTTTAACCCTAATGCAAACAGGCGTAAGTAGGTTTTTGCTTGAATTCCATCCATTTAGAAGATGGGAACTATACAGAGGAAGAGCATGCGGCGAACACAGCCTGGACGGCCTTGCAAAGAGCGGGAGGCGGGCGTCGGTGCTCTGAGGAAGGTGCCGGAGCGCACGGGACACTTGGTGGAGATAGCAGCATCGAGAGCTCAGAGGTAGGGGGGTCCGCGTTCCTGATGGGGTATGTGGTCAGATGAGTCACCGCTCTGCCCACCCGCCCAGTTCCCAACCCCGGAATGGAATCCCACGGGGACAGACCAACCGACCGACCGACCGACCGACCGACCGCTCTCGCTCAGCCTTCCGGGAAATCACTGCCGAACCCAGAGTGGGTCTTACAATCACAAGGACAACACAGCAACATGGAGAACAGGGTGGAGGCAGGAGGCCGGGCACGGAGGGCACTGGGCCTCTGAGTGTCTTCATCGGAATGATGCCCAGCGCACAGCCTGTTATGGAAACGGAACCGTCATCCTTCTGACTTGGGCGGGAGTTTGTGAAACCCTATCTTTTCATTCCCCCTCCACATCCTTCCAGTCTCGGTGGGGCAGCAGGCAACAGAAACAAAACCACCGGCCGAGGAAAGCTCGGCTGGCCCTGGGACATCGGGTAATGTCCGAAGACCTCTGCGCTTGTCACGGTGAGGGGGCGACTACTGGCTCAACATCCTCCAGTGCCCAGGACAGCCCCCCACGAAGAGCCCTCCAGCCCCAAAGGCCCACAGGGCCAAGGCTGACAGACCCCGTGTCTCCCTGAGTCCCAGAGCCCCACCTGGGCACTCGGATGTCTTTTTCTAGAAAACTATGCAGGGCAGCACCTCCAGGCAGATTTGCTGCTGCCTGACGGGGCCACCTGGTGGAGAGTGGGCTCGTCCTGGACCAGACAGGCCCGGCCTCCCCATTCAGAGCCGCCCCGCGATTCCAGGACAAAACAGACCCACGAACACACGGAGGACCGTGTGCTCCCGACCCCTCCCCAGCCCCCGCTCTGCCCGGAGCAGACACCAGGACAGATCACTTCCCAGGCGTGAGCGCTCACTAGGTCCTCACACCTGAGACGCAATAGTGTGAGGGGAGGGGCAGCTTTCCTCCTGGGCCACGTTGCCACCAGCTGGGACTGGAGAGCCGGGCAGGGGTCAGCTGCCAAGTTCATCGGAACCGTCTGGGCTGCGTTCTTGGGAGGCAGGGCCCCTCCCTCAGACGGTCAGATCGCGGTTTCCGCCATCCCTGCTGCTGGCCTGTCATTCTTGAGCCCAACAGGGCATTTGGATGGAGGAGCCGTGGCAAGGGCTGGGGAGAAGGCAGGAGTCTGGACAGGTCAGGTCGTATGGGACGCTCAGGTTAGTGCTGCTTTCTTCTGGTTCCCTGCAGGCGTCTCATTAACGGGCAGATTCAGACAGAGGCTTTGTGGACAAGGTGGCGCGGCGACATGCTGGAGACAGAGGCAGTGGGGGTGGAAATATACAAGTAAACATGACCCGCTGAAAACGGCGGAGCTGCAGGGTGAAGGGGCCGGACGTCTGGGTTGCCCATTCTGGCAGGACCCCTGTGACCCATGATCTCGGTCAGAAAATCTCACAGGTTTTGGACTTAGGGCAAATCTGACCTCTTTTTGGGGCCCCAAGCAGGTGGCCGCTGAGAGCATGTCTGGCAGGAAAGCCCTCTGTTCGGAGGCCACGGTCTCCTGGCCGGGGAGGGGCAGCTCTCTCCGTGCGGCCGAGCCCGGCTGACCCTGGGGAGGACTGACCCTGTGAACTCCGGGAGAAGCTGGCTGTCACGTCCGCATCGCGAACTCATCTTTCTCCGGGGCCTGTGTTATCTCCCGAGCCCGTCTCAGCCGAGAGGCCAGAATCTCAGCTTTCTTGTTTTCATCTTTCAGGACAGATGGGTATCCAGTCCTGTTGATTCAGCCCCTGGAACCTCTTGTATCGCCATATCTGTTTCTTTCCTCGTTCCAGCCTTTGTTCCTGCAATCACCTGCCCAGAGGTCAACCGGCCGGCCCTCCGTGCTGCAGCCAGAACATTCTTTTCCAGGCTTAACTCCAATCACCACCTTATTCTTCCCTTTGAAAAACAATCTTAAGGACTCCCCATTGCCTACCAAATAAAGTCAAAATTCCTTAACATGCCACTCACCCCTCCCACCGCCTGGTCCCTGCCCATCTTCCCAGCGTCTCTCGCCATTCCGACCCTCCGCAGCCTTCCAAAGCTGGGTACCTCTGACACCATCCCGCACGTACCCTCCATGCCCCACCCCGGTCCTTGGCTTTGCTCTCACCCTTCCTACTCTGTGGCACACGTGACTCCCAAACCTGCTGGTGGAATCCACCCACTTCTGGAACCCCAGACATTTACGTTGATTCTAAGAATCGTGTCTCTGCATACTGATTCTACCCGCCTATAAAAGAGGAACTGTGTTTTGCTCTGTACACCGTACCATGCCTTCTGCATTCTGGAGAAGCAAGAATGCTATAGATTAAGTGGAAAAATAAAAGGTGATCACTCCCAGTGGGTCAGGTACTCTAACCGGGCATCTCAGGGGCAGTATCTCATGTAATCCACCTTGTCCTACAGGTGACGATGCAGCCTCAGGAAGGTGAGGAACCCGCCAGCCCACAGCCGTCTGCAGGAGCAGGGGCTCCTGTGGAGACACAGGCGGTGGAGAGGAAATCTACAAGTAAACATGGCCAGCTAAACACAAGAGGCCAAGCTCTACCTGGCCGCATGAACTCGGGCCAGCTTCCAAAACTCCATGTTGGTGGGTCTGAAGCCTTCTCCCCCAAAAGAAAGCTACCTGGGGTCTCACTCCCTAGAAACCAAGGTGCGGGAATTGGATTCTGAGGAATGACTGGAGAGCGTGACTGTGCAGGGATGACCCATTCCTCCCGCCAAACTCGCCTGTGTTTAGAGCTTTTGTTTAAACGGGGTTGCAGTGGCTGCAGGCCAACTCCATGGGGAGAGGGAAATCGAAGGTCTGTAAACTGGGTGACCCCCAAGTGTCCAGCCGACCCTACTTTGGCTCACCTCTTGTTAAACCAAATTTTTGGTTACTGGGACCAAGCTAAAACCCGCCACAAGAGGGCAGCATTACACTCCCTGGATCAGAGCTAAACCCTCTGGGACTCCCTCTCCATCCCCTGAAAGGCTCATTACAGCCCGGCTTCTGGTGTCAGGGATTCGGACAAAGGAGAGAAACACATCAGTCTAGTCTCCCGTCTGCGAGCCAGGAGCTGGGAAGCAGCTGTGTTGCGGCGGAAAGGCGTTTACTTAGAAAGGAAAAAATCCGGGAAGAAAGATGAATCCTGGCTATGTAATCATTTCTTTGGCCTCCCTGATAAAACTAGAGGACATTTCCCTCTGCCTGCCTGCTTCTCCACGGACGCGACAAGGATAGAGAGAGGAGGAAGGCGCCTGGCACAGAGTGCTCACAAGTCTTTATTCGGCGACAGAAAAGCATTCGTGCATAAAGCTTGATTTGACGGAGGTTGGACACATTCCCCAGGGAGCTTGCGACATCGCAGGCGGTACCTCCAAAAAGCTCAAGGGGTTGGAAAGAAAGCGGCTAGGAGACAGAATCGTGTTTGCAGGAGAGCCGGGCTTTACCAGGTTCGAAAGGGTCGGGGAGCATGCTGAGTGTTTGGTCTCTATGCCCTGGGAAGTCTGGGGAGGAGCAAACAGGACTCAAGGAAGACGGGGAGGTCACAGCTCTGTCCCAGGGGACGGGGCACCAGGGGGAGCTCCCAGGGAGGGTGGACAAAGACGAGATATAATTTGCCCTTTGACTTAAAGAGTCTTGGAGGGTGTCCTCCCCAACACCTCTTTGGCACCCCCATCCTAAGGCCTTTCCAAAGAGGCCAGGGCACTATCTCTTTGGTACCCCCACACCCCTCAAACACACACGGAACATCGAGAAAGAAATGCCCATTGGGCCGTCTTTCTGTGACCAAACCCAACAGAAGGATGGGCCTGGCCGAATGCTTCCCTCCCAACCCTGGGGGCCCAGCCCAGTGCAGGCCCGGAGCCAGGCCCTGGGGGGTGGGCACTGGGACTTTTCGGCTCTCTGGTGGGTGCTGCCTGCGTTGATCTGTAGCGCTTCCCGGCCTCCCATGCCCTTGACTCTGAGAGGGTCAACGCCGCGGCTTGCCTGCCAGGGAGAACTTGTTCCAGCTCTGATTCCTGCTAACGACTCTGCTGCCCATTTAAAGAGAAATCTGTCAGGACAGTTTATTGGTCGCCATTATTTTAGCAGGTCAAACACGTGGGGGATGCCTTGTAGAAGGCCTACAGCTTGGAGGCCAGGCCCTTCCCACCCTGGGCTGTGGGCCTGCAGAGGAAGCCACGCGGTGCTCCTGCCCAACCTGATCCGCCCTGACTGGCTTCCGGGATTTCCCCGCCGAGGGAGGGTGCAGCAGCAGCAGCCCTATTTGGGGGAATAAACGCAAAACGATGACACTGTTCCTTAATATTGTCTCCAGTCTTCACAACTTCACAGTTGCATCCGTTCATACTTCTTAGCTTTATCACATTACGACGAGGGGAACCCGAGGACCAGAGACTGGTCCCAAGTCAGGGGGTGGCCGAGATGAGAAGATTCCTATTTGCAGCCCGTTCCCTTGGACAGCATCACTTCTGGCCTGGTGGGTGGGGCTGCTCTGGGAGGGCCGGGG
>NW_006283826.1:1870082-1876717 GCF_000327345.1 Myotis davidii
CCCAATCGAACAGATGGGTGAGTTTCCCAGCCAGGGCGCCCTCCTGGTGCAAGAACCTAAATGCATTGCGTTCTCTGACTCCCCTTTCCTTGGAGATTTCCCCCTAAATCCTCACATGCCCTCTCCGTGCCCGGACCCTGTATTTCCGGGACCATTAGGGTGCTCCCAAGTGTTACAGGGACCTGGGCGCAGTCCCTCAGTGCAGGACGCGTGAGCAGCCAACGCAGGCTGGGCCGTGGTTCCTGGGCCCCGGGGTCTGCAGGCAACGCGCTCATGTGGGCAAGAGGCCTGACGGAGACCCAGGCCCATCGCACGACCGGACGTCATCCTGTACAAGGTAATAAGGTGGGGCTTCGGCGCTGGGAGACTGGCTCAGAAGACTCTTCCGTGTGATCCCTGCGCCTCTCCCAGGGGAACCCCCGAAAACAAGCCCGCCAGGAGCGCCCCACGTCCCAGGGCCTCCACGAGCATGGACTTGTCCTTGTCAGGAGGGGGGGGGCAGTGCTGTCAGAGCCGCCGAGGAGCATAAAGGCGTCGCATCCCAGCAGGAAGACTCAGGAGGAAACCCCAGGAGGCCAAGGACGCACGGAGAGGCGAGGACCCAGGAGAGGAAAGCCAGGACAGGCGGCGACAGGATGAGGCAGAGCGGGGCCGCGCGGGTCCCGTGGGAAAGGTTCATTGGTGTTCACGCTTAGGGAACCTGCCGCCACCCCTGCCGCCGCGCATGGGGCGGACCCCTGCCGTCCGTCCGGGCAAGAGCATCTGGTTAGGAGCTAAAGACCCTGCGGGAGAAGAAGTGAGGGGTTAGCGCCGCTGCACCAGGCTGCTGTGAGCTGAGGGACACGAGGACGCCCACCTACACTCAGCACGGCCTTCCCTGCTCTCTCTGCCTGCACCTGGCACCCGGCTGGGACCTGCCAGGAATGACCGAGTGAATGGGTGAGCGCTGGCTCCCGACACACCGGCCAGGAGGAGGGGCATTTAAGGGGCTCAGGGACAGCCCAAGGAGGGCGATGGTCACAGCAGTCACGTGAGCCTCCTGGACACACGAGTGTGTTTTCGAGACGGCCGGGTGGTCAGGGGACATCCGCGCGGGTATGTGAGAGCCGGAGCGTGTGCCCTCTGCCACTCTAAAGGCGACGGCTCCACGGCCACCGAAGTCCCAGGGGCCAGGGCGGGGAAGGGGGGCGTGAGGTTACACTCAGGCTGGCGTGTCCTGGCACTGCGGTCAGCTGCAAACAGTGAGACTCAATCCCGGCCTCGGGTGCCCCAGACTGTTCCCAGCCATTTCTAAGGCAGGCGTGAAGCTGTCAAAATAATGCCACTTGGAATCTGCATCAGTGAGAGCGTCCCCAGCCATTCTGGGGGGTGAGAGATGTGGTGGGAACCCCAAGACAACGTGGCAGAGCCCTGAGCCGTCGTTCCACTAGGGGGCGCCCCAGGCAGAAGCTGGGGTTCCCACACTTGAGGGCACCGAGGCCTAGGCTCTGTGGGCCTGGGCCTGGAGGGTGCGTTCCTAACTGCTTCCCGGCGCTGCTGCCGCGTCTCAGGGACCCCTCGGGGGGGAAGGCCCCGTTGCTGAGGTCAGACGCCCCTGCCCACCAGGACCAGAGGGAGGGTGCTGCCACCCCTCGCCGCGGGACGGGGCCAGCTTACTCGTCGGTGTCCTTTTTGCTCTCCTCAATGAAGGCGATCGAGGATTCGGACCTAAGGCGGTTGGTCACTTCATACGTTCGCAGCGTGACCCCGAAGATGTCCTCATGGTAGCGGTTGTCATCCTGGGGACGGAAACAGTCAGGGAACAGCCCTCAGAGCCAGCCCTGGGCACGGAGAGGGCAGGCACGTGGACAGTGCCCTTGGTCTCCCCGGCCCGGATGACAGTGAGCACCCTGGGTCCGTCCAGGAACAGGCTGCTGCTCTGTGGATTCTGAGGACAGGAGGGGGGGTCAAATGGGAGCCTCCGCACCCCCTGCCCTCTCCCAGTGACCTGGCTGCTGCCGCTGCCACCCCACAGCCCCAGCCCCATTCCACCGGCTCCCCTGCACGCAGCCCTCCTTCCTCCTCTCTCCGCGGGGGGCTGGGACACCCCCATCCTCTACCCGAGCCAGGGAGGGCCAAGCGGGAGCAGGGATGTCGTGATGGCTCCCCAGGCATCGAGACAGGGCCTCGGGTGCCGGGAAAGGGAAGCGGAGGCCAGCCGCCACTCACCCTCAGCCGGCTGATGAACACGCCCGCGTCCTCCACCGAGAGCTTCCCCTGCTGTGCCATGATGCGCTGGATGGCCTTGAGGACGTCGGCGGCCATGGTGACGTCCCCGCACACATAGATGTGGCCCCCCTGCTCCTTCAGGGCCTGGTACAGGGGTTCCGCCAGCTTCTCCTGCAGGATGTCCTGCACGTACTTCTGTGGAGAGCAGGGGCTGCGTGAGCCCCGGGGAGCAGAGCCGACGTGGGGGTTATGGGCAGGGGGTGACCTCTGGGGAGTGAAGACAGGAGGACAGCCCCCCCGAGGCTGTGGGAAGGAGCGGCTCCCCACTTTGCACTTGGCTGTGCGGAGGTCCCCAGAACTTCTCCTGGAGCGGCATTCAAGGGGAGCATTGTCTACCTGCTCCTCTCTCCAACCATCAGGGGTCCCCCATGAGGTGTGGATGCCATATACTTGCCAGAGCAGGTTTTTTTATTTTTTAAAAAATATATTGTTGCCGAAACCGGTTTGGCTCGGTGGATAGAGCGTCGGCCTGCGGACTGAAAGGTCCCAGGTTCGATTCCGGTCAAGGGCATGTACCTGGGTTGCGGGCACTTCCCCAGTGGGGGATGTGCAGGAGGCAGCTGGTCGATGTTTCTCTCTCATCGATGTTTCTGACTCTCTATCTCTCTCCCTTACTCTCTGTGAAAAATCAATAAAATATATTTAAAAAAATATATTGTTTATTGATTTTAGAGAGGAAGGCAGAGAGAGTGAGAGATAGAAACATCAATGATGAGAGAATCATTGATCGGCTGGCTGCCTCCTGCACGCCCCCTACTGGGGTTTGAGCCCACAACCCGGGCATGTGCCCTGTCTGGGAATCGAACCGTGACCTCCTGGTTCACAGGTCGATGCTCAACCACTGAGCCACGCTGGCCTGGCAGGAGTGGGGTTCTTACAGGTGTCCTATGCTGACGTGGCAGAGCAGCCCCCGGCGGACAGCAGGAGGCGGGGATAGGTGAGGGCTGCCAGGCCGTACCTGCGCAAAGCCAGCTGCTGCAGCCGGAGCAGGAAGTGGGCTAAGGGAATGGGAGGGGGCCCCAGGGGTTTGCTACAGGCTGTTCCGATGCCTCTGGCCCAGGAAACTCCCCTCGGCCGAGGCTGACATCCAGCAGTTCACCTGGCCTCGCTGTCCTGATGTTGATGTATTTCTACAGCAGCTGTCAAATGGCCACGCCCAGACTGTCAAATGGCCACGCCCAGACTGTCAAATGGCCACGCCCAGACTGTCAAATGGCCACGCCCAGACTGTCAAATGGCCACGCCCAGACTCTCTGAGTTTCCCCCTCACCCCAGCTGTCCTGGCTTCCTTCCCGGGACCCCCCTCCCCCGAGGCCGACCCCAGACCCTGCAGGGGCATGCTCCAGGCCTGTGGCCCTTTCCATTTGGGCTGGTAGGGTCTCTTATGGGCCATCAAATATTTTTTTAAAATTCACATCGAAACGTTTTTCCCGGCCAGGGTGGGGCCGGGACGGAGCAGGGTCACCTTTGGTCTGTCGGGCTCCCGGGAGTAGGCCGTGTACAGTTCTCTGAAGACCCCCGCGTTCCGGGCCTGCAGGGTCTCCTCCCTGTAGATGTGGTCCACCTTGGACTGCCGGCACCCGAAGACCAGGATCATAGGGCAGGGACTCATTCCTGGGACCAGAAGACCTCATGTCACCCACAGCCCTGGTGCCTGATTGGGGGGTGGCTGGTGGTGCCGGGGGGGGGGGGGGAGTGTTTTCTGATGGTCTTAGGCGACCCCTGTGAAAGGGTCGTTCGACCCCCAAAGGGGTCGCGACCCACAGGTTGAGAACCGCTGAGCTAGAGGGCCATGAACACAGGGGCAGGACACACGGACACACGGACACACACACACACATGGAGGTAGGTGAAGTGTGCTCAGATGCTCAGACTTTGGCAAGCCTCCCTTCTCTGAGTCTCGATCTTCCCTCCTGACCCCGTGGGAGGGGCTAAGACCCCAGACTTTGGAGCGACACAGCCTGGGTTCGAACCCCAGTCTGACAACAAGCAACTTGCTTAACTTTCTCCGTCTCCGTTTCCCCCAGGTACAAAGCAGGAACAACAACAGCTGCCTGATAGGGTTACTGTTAGACATGAATGTCAGACCCCAGAACGGTGCCCGGTAGAAAGCGAATACAGTACAAACGTTAGCTATTCTACGAGAGCGACAGTTCCACAGGGCGGGCGTTTTTTCTAGGTTGTTTCTGTCTTGGTCATTGGTATGCCTCCAGCGCCTACCGCCGTGTTCGGCATTTACCAGCTGCTCATTAAATCCCTGTCTGACGCCAACACTGTGGCTCCTCCCCACAAAGCCACTCTGAGTGTAGCCCACACAGCACAGCCTGCCCTTGAATAGGAGCCTCTGAGCGAATCCCGTCAACACGCCACTTGAGAAGGCTTCATGTTTACCCTTCAGGGCTGAATGGTAAGGAGGGTCCAATCTTAACCGCCCAAGAGATGGGGCATTTCAGGCCCAAGCATAAGCTGAGGGGAAGATTTGTTCGGGCAGGTCCTGGGAATGGCACCAGGGGTCGGGTCGGAACCATGCTCCCCAGCCGCAGCCCCGCAGGCGGCGAGGCTCTGGAGAGATAACGGCCACCCCGTGGCTACTGGGCCAGGACCCACCTTTGTGTTGGATATCAAACTGCCGCTGCTGCCAGAAGCTTCGGAAAGGGGCGATGCCGGTGCCTGGGCCGATCAGGATGCAGGGCACTTGGGGGTTTCGGGGCAGGTGGAAGCCGGGCGCTCTGGACAAGGAAGAGGAGGTCAGAAGGCTTGCTGGGTCAACTGTGACGAAGAATAGCTGGGTCACCCTGGCCAGTGTGCTCAGTGGTTAGAGCGCCGGCATGCACACTGAAGGATCATGGGTTCAAGTCCTGGTCAAGTACCTGGGTTGCAGGTTTGGTCCCCGACCCTGGTCGTGACGTGTGTGGGAGGCATCCAATCAGTGTGTGTGTGTGTGTGTGTGTGTGTGTGTGTGTGTGTGTGTCTCCCTCCCCTCTCCCTTTCACTCTCTTAAAAATCAATGGAAAAAAATATCCTTGGGCGAGGATTAACAAACAGAACAGTTGGTTCTCAGGGAGACCAGGGCCGTCTTGGGGAGAATACAGCAAGACCTGCAGCTCTGCGGCCTGGCCAGGTGCTCCCGTCAGAGTGGGAGGTCCCACAGATTGGGGGAGTCCCCCGTCTGCCTATCCCTCCATTTCCCAATGAACCCCGTTGCTGAGCCACAAAGGGCAGTGGGGTTTCCTACCTCAGCTCTACTGACGTTCGGGGTGCATACCTCCCTGTGGTGGGGACCGTCCTGTACATGGTGGGCTACTGAGCAGCTCCCTGGCTGCCACCCTCTAAATTCCAGGAACACCCCCCAGCAGTGACAGCCAAAGACACCTCCAGAATCGCCAAATATAACGCCCCCACCCCCGCACCCCCATTGAGAACCGCTGATTTAAGCTCCCATGAGAGCTCCTATTACCAGGGAGCCACCCACTCCAGGGGACACAAGCATCACCTGGGGGTGTTAAAAGGGGAGCAGGTTTCTGAGGGGTCAGTCAGTCTGGCCTAGGATTCTATTCCTCTCTCTCTCTCTCTCTCTCTCTCTCTCTCTCTCTCCTCACCAGAGGATATTTTCCCATTGATTTTAGAGGGAGTGTAAGGAAGCGGGGAGACAGAAACACATCGATTGGTTGCCTCCTGCATAGGCCCGACCAGGGCCAGGGATGGAATCTGCAACCGAGGTACGTGCCCTTGACTGGAATCGAGTCCGCAGGCTGACGCTCCATCCACTGAACCAAACCGGCCAGGGCTGGGACTCTATTTCTGAAGCACCCTGAAGGTACGGGGACCATCCCATCAACAGTCGAGCAAAGTGGCGGGCCAGGGCCACAGTTCAGGGAGAGAAGTTATTGACAAAGCAGACACTTACATTGGGCCTAAGCTCAGGCATGTCCTTTGTTTGTAAAATTTTTTAAAGTAATATTTTTTAGTTTGGTTGACTGATTGTGATAAGAACACTTAACATGAAATCTACCCTCTTAACAGATTTTTAAGTGCACACGGCGGTGCTGGAATCACAGGCAGGAATGTCCTTTACAAGGGAGTTGGGAGAAGGCTCTGATGGATGGTGGTGAGAGATGCTTGGATCCCGTTTCTAAGAAACTGGGGACAGCGGGGTGTCCTCTAGAATTTGGACAGAGCCCCCCCCTGGTCTGCAAACACCGTGGAGGCCGAGCCTGCGTCACGGCTCTCCTGCAGCCGCCGCAGTGAGCTGAGGACATGCACTGGGCACACGCCGCTGGCTGGCTTGCCCTTGGCGAGAGGGCTTTCTTAGCTCCTGCGGGTCCTGTCTGGTGATCCCGCGGCCTTAACACCTGGGAGGGACGCAG
>NW_006283826.1:1876745-1880669 GCF_000327345.1 Myotis davidii
GTGGGGAGCCTCTGATCCAGCCGTCTCTCTAGAGCCCTTTGGGCTGGTCCACCCACCCCAGCTCGGGAGAGCAGTGGGCAGACTGGGGGTGGCTGCCCACTGCGCTTTCTTCGCACTCACCCTCTCACGAAACAGGGGACCACTTCGTCGGACTGTATCTGGTTGAGCCAGGAGGAGCACACGCCGTGGTGAACTGGTCCTTCTCCATCTAGCAGAACAAACAAGGCGGCCGGCTCACCTCCTGTCCCCGAGCCTCCAGGCATTGGTACCTTGTAGTTCCTGGTCTGAATCCCTTCCTCTGACAGGGAAGAGGAAGTGGTGCAGCTGGGGCAGCCTGTGAGCTGTGAAAGTGCCCAGGGTGCTGCTGGGGAGGGATGAGCCGGATTCAAATCCTGCCACGGAAAGGGCTTTGGTCAGTGTGTTCTCTGTGGGCTGCCGGAATCCCAGTCTCAGAAAACTCTCCGGCACCGTGCATTCTGATTGCTTGATCAAGGAGGGGGAAGTACGGGAGAAAAATGTCCAGTTATCTTACCTGACTGACCTAGGACCAGCGGGACACCTGCAGCAGGGAACGGCCCCCCACCCCCATGCACCGCCCCCCACCCCAGCTCTGAGGAAAGGTATTGTTCTAGCTGCCACACGGAGCTGGCTCTGCCTAAGGGGACAGTGTGCCTGCTCTGCCGTGCGCATGGGTCTCTAGCCAGGGACTTGGGGTTTGGCAGGGCCGCCGGGCTCCTGGGGGGAGAACGCAGACCTGGAGGCTCCCAGCACCTCTGCCCACCTCCAGTGCGGTAGGAGACGATGGCCACGGTGAGGTGCACCTCCTCCGGGTACATGTCCGGGGAGGAGCTGATGGAGTAGTAACGAGGCTGCAGGAGGGACAGCTGGGTCAGGAGCAGGGTGGCGGGCATCTGGACGGACTGGAACTCCTCCAGCACCTCCACGATGGTGGGGTTCTTGCTCCATTTCCATTCCTCGTACTCCTGCAAGCCCTGCGCCAAGGAGAGGGGCAGAGGAGAACTCGCACTCAGCTCCAGGTACAGATTTCCACGGGGGGCTCCAGGGGCCGGGGAGGAAGGCAAACAAAAATAGTAATAGGTAACACTTCATGTTGTCAACACCCTGTGTCAGGTTTTCACTCTCGCTCGGACCTGATGAAATAGGTATGACTGTTATACCCATTTTACAGATGAGGAAAGTAAGGGACATAGAGGTGCCATGGCTGACGAGGTGGTGATTCTGGGTTTTGAATCTAGGTCAGGGGGTGGCAAACTTCAGCCTGCAAACCAAATCTGGCTAATCCCTTGTTTTGTCTGTTTAAATGGTTTGAGGGAAACATCTGAAGAATACTATTTTATGACCTAAGAATCAATAAAAGGCTAATATGCAAATCGACTCAACAGCGGAACGGCTGGTCGCTATGATGCACACTGACCACCAGGGGGCAGACGCTCAATGCAGGAGCTGCCCCCGGGTGGTCAGTGAGCTGCCCCTTGGCGGTCAGTGAGCTCCCACAGGGGGAGCGCTGCTCAGCCAGAAGCCGGCCTCACGGCTGGCGAGCACAGTGGGCGCCCCTGTGGCAGGGCTAAGGATGTCCGACTGACAACTTAGGCCCGCTCCCCCGAGGGCTCCCGCACTGCCAGAGGGCCAGGCTGGGCTGAGGGATCTCCCCCCCGCCCCCCAAGTGCACGAATCTCATGCACCGGGCCTCAAGTGTGATATAAAATTCAAAATAGAACACTATTTTATGACCTAAAATGTGATATAAAAATCAAATTTCAAGTTCAAAATCCATACATAAAGTGAGATTGGAACCCAGTCACACCCACTCACTGACGTATTGTCTAGGCCCGTGTTCGGCAAACTGCGGCTCGAGAGCCACATGCGGTTCTTTGGCCCCTTGAGTGTGGCTCTTCCACAAAATACCATGTGCAGGCGCACGTACAGTGCGATTGAAACTTCGTGGCCCATGCGCAGACGTTGGTATTTTGTGGAAGAGCCACACTCAAGGGGCCAAAGAGCCGCATGTGGCTCTCGAGCCGCAGTTTGCCGACCACGGGTCTAGGCTGTTGTACTACAATAGCAGAGCCAAGTGGCTGCCAGAGACTGAAATGACTGGGAGCCTCAAACATGGACTGCCTGGCCCCCTTTACGGAGAAACGTGTGGAGCCTTACCCTAAGCAGTCTGGCCCCAGAATCTGGGCTCCTGACCTTCACACTGTCCTGCAGTATGTGAAGCTCAAAAGAGTGGTACCGTGGAGGGAGTCATGACTCCCAGGTATAGAATGCCAACGTGCAATCTGTGGGTTTGTGAGGGTGCAGGTGCCTCTGCAGAGAGCGCGCTCAGACAGTAAATGACAGTCCCCAAGGGACAGGTCAGGAGGCCAGGGGGCCATGCTCGGGGCATGTTGACAGTAACGCCCCGCTGTGACGAGGGAACCGAGGGTCCCCTGGGGCTCCAGAGAGATTCTTCCTACATCTCAGGAGCTGCCTGGGCAGTCCTTTTTGGGTTTGGGGGGCTCAGGTTTGAGGAAGGGAAAGGCCATTACAGTGCATTGGGTAGGAGCGCCTTTTCCCATGTCTCTAGAGCCCATCCTTGGGTTAGTGGCAGGGTGCGGCATCGCTGAGGATGTGCCTCCCAGACCTTCAGTGACCTTCAGCTGCAGGGGCCCAACTGGCCAAGAGCCCCAGCAGCTGCTGTCTGAGTGACAGCCACCGACACCAACATGATCACCTGCGCTGGCCTTGCCCGAGAATGCCTGTGTGACCTGGGACCTGTCCGTTCCACCTCCTCCCCTCCCCTTCACTTGGGGTCAGACTTGTTTTGACGTCTCATGGTTCTCCCCGACTTATCTGACTCCCTTCCCATTTTCTCTCATTCAGGTCTTTCCCCTAATAAAAATCCTTGTTCACTCAATCTTATAGTTTATGCTCTTTGGAAAGAAATAAAAAAATACAGTTATATCCAATTCTACTTTAAATAATCCTATTGCCTGACCGGCGTGGCTAGATGTTGAACATCAACCTATGAACCAGGAGGTCACAGTTAGATTCCCAGTCAGGGCGCATGCCCGGGTTGCGGGCTCGATCCCCATTGTGGGGCGTGCAGGAGGCAGCCGATCAATGATTCTCTCTCATCATTGATGTTTCTCTCTTTCTCTCTCCCTCTCCCTTCTGCTCTGAAATTAATAAAAATATATTTAAAAATATATTTTTTAAATCCTATCTTGTCCTATCAGAGCTCAGAACCAGGCGAGATGGTCTGGACCAGTGGTTCTCAACCTTCCTAATGCCGCAACCCTTTAATGCAGTTCCTCATGTGGTGGTGACCCCCAACCATAAAATTATTTTCGTTGCTACTTCATAACTGTAATTTTGCTACTGTTATGAATTGTCATGTAAATATCTGATATGCAGGATGTATTCTCATGGTTACAAATTGAACATAATTAAAGCATCGTGATTCATCACAAAACAATATGTAATTATATATGTGTTTTCCAATGGTCTTAGGCAACCCCTGTGAAAGGGTCGTTCGACTCCCAAAGGGGTCGCGATCCACAGGTTGAGAACCACTGGCCTGGACTCACCCCATGGACTTTCTGGGAACTAGAAACCGGCAATGTCTGCTCAAGATTGCCATCTGCGGGACGTGTGCTGTAATACCAGACAACTCGGCCAGGCGGAGCAGGCGGAGCAGGCAGAAGGGCTGCCCTGGGGCTGCAGGGGGCCAGGACCCACCTTGCTGAGGACTAGCAGCTGCTGCTTCTCTTTCTCACTGGTGGCCAGGGAGGCGAACTGCTGCAGCTGCAGGGGCGTGGGCGGCGTGGTGATGTCCAGGTAGTACTTGAAGGCCTGGAAGATGGTGCAGGGCGGGAGGCGGCGCTCATCCGTCCAGTTGCGGATGACTCCTGTGGCGGCACA
>NW_006283826.1:1881106-1882604 GCF_000327345.1 Myotis davidii
TGAGGGCTTGGGTCCCCGTCAAGATGGGGCTGGGTGAACCCAGCAACCCCTCGCCTCTCCACCTTCCACATCCCACCTCTACACCTCATGTGCGAGGAGCGTATCCCAAATCCATTGTAGGCAAACTAGTCCAAAAATTAAAAAGCAAGTGTTCAAGTAGCATGAGACAGTCCCCAGGCATTCCACGCAGCGAGCCACCAACTGAGCGCGAGTCATGCCTGTCCCCTGGCGGGATCGGCCTCTCCCTCCTCTGAGCGGGAGCCAGTGTTTACAATGACGAGAACGTGCTTAACACTGACCTGGTATAGTCTATGTGGCAAGTCCTGGGCTCAGCACTTTATATGAACTCCCAGAATCCTTCTCATCTCCCAGACTCACCACCATCCTAGGTGGTACGTGCTATTATTCTCTCCCTGTTGCAGCTGAGGTCAATGGGAGCCCAGAGAGGTTAAGGAATTTGCCCAGGGTCACACAGTTCGTAAGTGTGAAGTCAGCAGTCTGTCTTGTAACCATCACACCGAACTGCTTCTGCGTACTTTTCATTCACTGTAACCCCCAAACACAAGCCTCTCCTTCAGCAGGGACTCAACCCAAGATACAACAGGCGCAGTTCGAACACTAAAAGCGGCTGCCTGGGACTGATTCGAGGTGTCTCTCCCCAAGTGGTGCTCTCCCAGGGCCGTGGTCGGCAAACTGCGGCTCACGAGCCACATGCAGCTCTTGGGCCCCTTGAGTGTGGCTCTTCCTAAGCCTTAGGAGTCCCCTAATTAAGTTAATAACAATGTACCTACGTATATAGTTTAAGTTTAAAACATCTGGCTCTCAAAAGAAATTTCAATCGTACTGTTGACATTTGGCTCTGTTGACTAATGAGTTTGCCCACCACTGTCCTAGGGGATCTGCAACAGGGCTGTGCCTACATGCTGTGCTCACGTGCTGCCCTGACTGTACCCCGAGCTCCTCTGTAGCGGCGAGACGCCACTGTATCACCGGCGGCCCAGCCCGCAAGGCACTACCGCTCCCTGAGCCCTGCGCTCACCTGCACCTACTGAGACGAAGCACCGACTGACTCCTCTACCTTTGTCAAGAAAGGTGAGGAAGCAGGTGGGGACGTGAACAATGAGGTCTAATACGTGGCCTCATGCCTAGTGGGCGTGGGGCTGCATACAGTGCCTTCGGACCCTCAGAGGAGGCAGGGTCAGATTCCAGCTGCCGTTTACTCTGTGGGCAGGGGGGCGGTGACACAAAAGGAAGCAGG
This sequence comes from Myotis davidii, assembly GCF_000327345.1. Taxonomy (NCBI): domain Eukaryota; kingdom Metazoa; phylum Chordata; class Mammalia; order Chiroptera; family Vespertilionidae; genus Myotis; species Myotis davidii. Next base: position 1,882,365 of record NW_006283826.1, read on the forward strand.
GTGGCCCAGCTCCAATCAGTCTCCCCATCGGTGTCCTGGCATCACAGACAATAGAGCAGCCAGCTGGGCCAAAGTTGTTCAGCCAAGAGAAATGGGGAGTGAGTGTTCCGTCTCATAAGCTGGAGGCAACAGAGACCCAGCCTCCTACCTGGGTTGGTGACTGGGGCCAAGAAGGGGTCTCCTCTTCCCCGGACGCCCACTGCCTCTGGGACTCCCTGAGAAGGGGAGGGCCTAGGGGTG
>NW_006283826.1:1883720-1901763 GCF_000327345.1 Myotis davidii
TCTTCCAGCAGCTCCACTTTCACCAGCTGGTTGATAGGGGGCGCGTCCTCCAGCCGCTCAATCAGGGCATTCACCAGGTCCTCCTGGTTGCCAGGGAAGACGCCCAGGTGGTCCCCAGGCTGGTACTGCAGCTCCTGATGCCCATTGGTGTGGAGACGCACGAAGATGGTTGACCGGCTGGAGGGAAGGACCGGGACAATGAGCTAAGGCATCACCAGCCACTGCCCCCTTTCTTTGCTCCTTTGGGGGTCCCGTGGTTGCAGTTTCCCTCCTTCCATTCTCCTTGGGGCCCAGGCCAGCCAGACTCCTGTCCCCCTCGTTTCCACACCCCGGCATGAAGCAGGGTCACCTGGGAGCTCGTGAATCCAACAGCCAGTTCTAGCGCTCACGCTGGTCAGGGCGCAGCACAGGGCACAGCCCCTCTGTCTTCCTTCTCGCGGGTCCTGGCCTCCCCTCTGGCTGCCCTGGCTCAGTCTCCTTGGCTGGTTCCTTCTCACCTCCCCGAACTCGGGACCTTACGCTGCCAGGGCTCAGTCCTCAGATCGCTTTGTTTTTCTATCTCCTGCCCCGGTTTTTCTCTTCTCCATCGCAGTGGCCATCCCCTGACCCACAATAGCATTTACTTTGTTATCCAGTCTGTGGTCTGTCCCCCTGCCCATCCTCTGGCCCCCACAGCACTCTTACTCTAGAGGACAGGGGGTTGGTGTGTCTGTTTTGTTCAGGGCTCTATTCCTGGCACCGAGGACAGTGCATGGCACATAGTAGGTGGTCAAGAAATATTTTGTTGGTTGAAGGCCCCTCAGTCTCCCAGCTGCCAGGACAAGCTTTGGCTCAGGAGCAATGGGGGTCTTCTCGACACCCGGAGCGAAGGCAGTGGTGTCCCCCCAGAATCCTAAACTTCACACCTTTTGCAACTGGACGTCCTCACACTGCCATGGAAAAGGGGAAAAGCACCTGGCCTGAAGCGTGGGTTGTTGTTAAACACTATCCACCCGATGCTATAAAAACGGAGAGATCTAAGGAGAAACCCAGAGAGAATCTCGCTCCCACCTGCCGGGCGCCCCTTCTCATGGACTCTTGTATGTCCAGTGCAGGGAGGCCTGTACCAGGGGAATGGGGGGCCTCAGGAAAGACTTCTCAGACTTCGGTTATTCTGTTTGGTGTCAAGTTTTAGTGCAGACACTACGTTTTCCACAATATTTGAAAGCCTGGGGATGGATCACACGCTGGCCCATCAAATCCCTCGTACCCCTCGGGTGATGGTCGCATTTCGGCTCCGCTCCCTCTTCTTTGACAGCTGGTTTTCAGTTGATAGAGAACTTGGCATTCAACAGGAAGTTTCCATTCTCCCTTGAATAATCATCCCTTGAGTAAACCAATGGGGCTTGCTATTTAAAGGAGCTTTTGGCGGAACCAGAGCCCCTTTGTGCTGCAAATAGCCGCCATTATTAAAAATAGCTGTGCTGGCACCCTTGCTTTTTGGGGTGTCAAGTATTTTTTTTGAAGAGGGGACTTTGGTGACTGAAATTGTGAATGGCGGTGTGAGGGCCTGGGTCCCTCTCCCCACCCCTGGGCAGAGTTTGCCTTCTCTGGGGCACTGATTTTACGCACAATTGATCCTGCTTTGAGCTCACACCCATCTTGGTTCCCAGAGCCAGGACATTCCCCACTGCTAGCTCCAGGGAGGGAATGAGCAGAGACGGACGGCCAGCAGGTGGCGCTGTGGGGCTGCTAATTTGGGAGCCTCCTGCGAACCACGGGAACCTTTTGAAAGGCCTGCGAATCAATTCCACTTTCTCCCAGATCATCACGATTTCTTTCAGAAGTGCATTTGCCTCTGTTCTTTTGGCTGGGACAAAACACAAATGCAGAGGACACGAACTTGCTGAGCTGGCTCACGTTCACAGCCACCGGCCCCAAGTCCTCTTGAACGTAGCAGAAGGTGGACGGGCAGATAAGGGGCAGGATGGGGTGGAGCTGGCAGGGGAGCTGGGAGGCTGGCAGGCCGGCCAAGGCTCTGACTGGGCTGGGCTTGCTGACAACACCAGCACAGAGTGTCCGCACGGTCCCAGGGCACCTTGATGGGCTGGGTCTTGAAGCTTCGCAGGAAGCTGACCCTGGTGGGTAACACTAGCCTGGAGGCCGAATGTCTTCAATCTCAGTCCTGCTGGAGGTTTCTAAGTGTAGGATTTTCTAGGCCTTCTTAAAAAAAGCACACCTTGGGGCACTTATGGACCTTTGAAAAGTATTAGGGGAGAAAGAAGGGAAGTATTGGGGAGGTAGCAGCCATTTGGACCTTCACCTCCTCCTCCAGAGTAGCCCCTGCCTGTGCTGTATTTATATCCACACACAGAAGCATAACACACACACACACACACACACACACACACACCCGCGTGCATGTGCTTGGCAGTGGTTCAATGCCAGGTTCCCAGATAAAACAATAGTCTGCTAATGCCCAGCATTAAATGAAAAAAACAAACAAAACAAAAAACTACTGTTAAATTTTTCAAGAAAAGGGTAAACACTGTTTGTCAAGAGCAGTTTGAGTTAATAGGTTCATTCCACAAATTTATACTGAGTGTCTGGCACTGTACTAGGCACTGGGGAGCCAGTGGCAGATACTGCCAATTCCCTCCCTGGAGCTAGCACAAAGTACCCTGACTTCATTGGGAGGTGATTTAAAAAGATCTCGGATAGAGTTGCTGATGTGGATGGTGGGTGGTGATGGGTTGGGGGCAGTGGGCTGAGGCCACCAGATAGGAGTGGTCAGGGAGGCCTCTCTGGAGATTTGACATTTGAGCAGAGACCTGAACAATGAGAAGGGGTAGACATGCAAAGATGTGGGGGGAGAGTGTTTCCGAGAGGAGGAGCAGCATGTGCCAAGGCCCTGAGGTAGGAAATAGTGTGGTGTGGCCGAGGAAGGGAAAGGAGGCTGGAGCGTTTGGAGAGTGATGGAGACAGGCTGCGTGGAGGAGGAGGTCAGGGAGCTGGGCGGAGGTCACGACCTGCTACCACCAGGAGACCAGAGGTTTCGTACGTCCAGTGGGTGTGCAGCTGTGGAGGGGTAGGTGTCAATATGCATTTGGAAAAGATTCCTCTGGCTGCCGTTTGGAGATTGGATCTTTGAGGGAAAAGCCAAGAAACAAAGAGACAGGGCAGGTGCCTCCTGCAGCCACTCAGACCAGAGGTCATGATGGCTTGGCTCAAGGTGGCACCTGGGACCCGGATGTGCAGTGTGAGAGGAGGTGAGGAGACTGGAGTTTTGGCTTCAGCCAAATGTTGATGTTTTCTGTTGCTATGGTGAAGGCTGGAGAGAGGCAATGTATCGAGGGCACATGGAAACCAAGAGCTCAACCATCTGAGCGCTGACCCTTGAACCAAGAGGTCACTGGTTCGATTCCTGGTCAGGGCACATGCCGGGGGTTGTGGGCTCAATCCTCAGCAGGGGGTGTGCAGGAGGCAGCCAATCAATGTATCTCATTGATGTTTCTACTTCTCTATCCCTCTCCCTTCCTCTCTCTCTAAAATCAATAAAAACATATTTTTAAAAAGCAGTTATAGGAAAAATAAAATTTCAACCATCAAGACCTCTCCTTTGTATGGTCCCGCCAGTCTCTAAGGCGGCCAAGTGCTCAGGCCCTTGTGTACCTCAGTTCTCTTCTGCCAGGTCCCTCCGCCGCTCTCGCCAGCCTGGTTCAGCGCGTCCTGCATTTCCCTCCCCATCCTGCTCCAGGACTCCCAGGCACACCCCACCCATTAGTGCTCCCGTATACACTCTCCTGCACTGTTTGCTAACTGGTGCTCAGACATTAGAAAATGTATTTTCTGGCCAGGCAGTAACTGCGATCACTTTTCTCTTTAGATTTGCAAGGACCACCCTTGAAAGGCTGTTTACTTCCTCTTAAGCACTTTGCTTGCAATTAAGGGTCTCCAGTGGGGTCACTGCTGATAGCTTGCTTATGGTCTCCTGGGTCCAACAGCCCGACTTGGGCCTTGGGCAGGGAAAAGCAGGAGAGAGTCATGCTTTTTCACTCAATTAACCCTTCAAAAAACCTTATAAAAGCTGGAACTCGTAGTAAGCCCCCAAACAGGTAGTGACACAGACATGCTTTTAAAGAGATAAACCCTCGATGCAATCTGATCCTTTGGTGTGAATCCACGCTGCCGCCCCGCTCCCGACCTTGTCCAAACGCGCCTGGAGCAGCCCCTCCGCATGGAGGCAGCTGCCCTTTGCAGAGGTGGGAGGGGAGCTATTCTGGGACTTCGGTCCAACTTAGCATCAGAACATTTGCCAATTAACTTGCTTGTTGGTTGCTATGGTATAGGGAGTGATTTTTATGATCTGGTCTTTTCTAGTAGGTTCTTAAGTCCCTTCTCTTATGATGCTGCTTAAGTCACACCTTTGCACAGGACAGACAGGGGAAGTAAGATGTGCAGTATTTCAAATGCAGGGTCCTTCTCTAGATCAGAGGTTGTTACGTTGTGCGTATTGCATTTAACTAGCTATTCAGAAGGACCAATTTCCCAATCCATTTCTTTAATGTCTGAAGATCTAAGAGAGAACATGAGAGGCCTGGGATTCCATCCTGTTGGTCAAAGTCTTGAAGTCCATGTAAGAAAGCAGGCACACTAACTTTGCAGGTGCATGAAACTGGGATGGATGCAGACTAGCCATGGGAAAGTAGGATATAACTGTTGCTCTGCGTACGTGTCTATAATACACCAGCCTTGCAATGCGGTGGAGGCCATATGGATAGGCATTCAGTGTCTTGACCTTGTAATTAGAGAAACCACGTCTGTGTGACCTTGAAAAAGTCACTTGCATTTCTAATGATCATTTCTCCTATTTAAAATGTGGATGATGATGGTACCTCCTTCCTGAGCTGGTCAGAATTATGGGAGATCCTGCAGAGAATGGACCAGAATGGTGCTTGGAGCACAAAGTGCTAGATAAATGTCAGCTATCCTTGTCGTCCTCACTGTCATCTGAGATAAGGAGACAGGGGCTCCGGGGATCCGAAGGCCTTGCCCAAGGTCACACAGCTGCTGCATGGCAGAGCTGGGGTCACCACCCAGGGCTGTCCAGCTCAGGAGGCCACTCTTTGTCCTATGCCATGCACGCGAAGAATCGAGACTTTAAAAGATCTTCATGTGCTATAACTGCAAAGTGAAAAGGATTCCAGTCGATGGGGATCAATGCAAAGATATTCAAGTGTGCTAAGAAGTTTACTTACGCGAGTGGAGGGATGGACAGACCTGGACGGATCATTCTGAAAAGATCGGAAAGCTAATTCGCCCTGGCCAGGTGGCTCCGTTGGTTGGAGCATAGGCCTGTACACCAAAAGGTTGTGGGTTTGATTCCTGGTCAAGGCAACTGATTAATGTTTGTCTCTCACATTGATGTTTTTCTCTCCCCTCCACCCCCTAAAAATCAATAAAAACATACCCCTGGGTGAGGATTAAAAAGTAAAGACTTGATAGCGAAGAGCAGCAAATCCCTAACCTCGGTGCCTCGGGCGCCGTGTTCCCATCAGGGATGGTAACAATAGCCTCAGTGCACTTGGCAGTGGTCACAGGACCTGCGCTGCACTGTGACCAGGTCTGCAATGACACTTCCAGCAGGACAGAGCGTGTCCTTCCACTAAAGCGAAAGGCCTGGGAAACCAGGTCTTAGGAAGAGCAATTGGAAGGAATCAGGGCCCAGGAGAGATTGGCCAAGGTCTTGACTCTTTGCAGGGGTTTCATCTGGAAGAAGCAAACATTCTGTAGGTGTCCCCGGAGGGTGTCACTGGGATCAAAATGAAGTGCTAGGGAGAGATGCTTTGTTCTAAGCTACAGTAAGGCGATTCCTAACACTCAGGACTTCAAACACACAGTGGCTGTTCTGTGCAGTAATGAGCCTCCCGTCATTCCAACAGCCTGTAAGCAGGACTCTAGAGAAGCCTTACCCACCAGGAGACGATGCCTGGCCTAAGTGATTTTGACTGAGGTGCTATGGCACAATTAGCAGTTCTGCAAGGGAGAGGTCTACATGGCAAACTTTTCATAGAACTGTTCTCTATCCACAGTGATCACCATCACCTCCTTCTCCTGTCCTTCCATGTGGGAGCTTGGAAAGGAAAAGCAGGAAACCAACATGCTACAAAGCAGCAACGGGGTCTCCACGGCACTTGGGATGGTGACGGGAAACCGGTGTCTGGAGTCAGCAGGGCCTCCCGCTTCCCTGTGTGTGTGTGTGTGTGTGTGGGGGGGGGTGGCTTCTGGAGCAGCGGGTGGTCCCTGGGCGAATAAGGTTCCCACCTGGATTTAGGGCTCTGAAGGTTCTGACGGCTGAGAAGACGCGCGGCTGAGACCCGCTTCTTGTGCACGTTGGACAGACCTGCGGGGAGAAACACAGAGTCCTCCTGAAACGGGTTCAACAGCTGTCAGTAGAACATCTTCAGCTTCTACTGGCCCTCTACTCACACTCCCACTGTCCTCCGGAGCAGCGGTCGCTAACCTGTCGGATCTCGCGGACCCCCTGTGGCTGGCGGGCCATCAGTGGCCGACCGCTGCTCTGGAGTGAAGCGAAGGGAAAAGGAGGGAGAGGTCAGGCGGCCGTGGTTGGGGTGGGTGGGGCGGTTGCGGAAATGCAGGACCCAGAGCAAGTCTGGTTGGACTGACTGAGGAGAGGACGGTTCGGGGTAACGCCCCATCCGCCGGGAGAGAGAGATGTCCATGTGCATGTTCCATGGAGCGCGGGGCAGCAGCCGTGTCTTCATTGGGAGGACTGAACGAAGGGGACTAAGCGAGGACGCCCACTTTCTCTCAGCACCTTCCCATGTGACAGCTCCAGACTTTCCTTGCCCCACCGTCCTGAGCGCCCCCCCCCCCCCCCCCCCTCACCCCCCCCGGAGCCTGGTGAGAGGTACCTTGTGTAAGCTCTGGAGCTTCGGCCACATAGGTGAGGCGGAACTTGTTCCTCTTCCAGCTGCGGTCATTGCTGATGAGGGAGTTGTTCGCCTTCTCGATGTTGACATCATCTCCCACGCAGAACACGTCACAGGCTGTCTGTGGCACATACAGGGCTTTCAGTGTCCTCCGTCAGCCAAGAGGAACTCCTCTCCAACAGCTCTGAGTCATGGCATGTTTCCCACCATCCAACCATCCATCCATCTACCCACCTACCCACCCATCCCTCAACCCCTCCATCTATCAACCCCTCCAACTCCCACCCATCCACCCACGCACCCATCCACCCACCAGTCTGTTGGTCCATCTGTCCATCTACTAATCCATCTATATTTTTTGAGTGCCTTTGATGTGATGGACATATCACATTTATTATTGTCTTCAGGACCTCACATCTATCTCATATAGAACTCTATGTACTTATTTATAAAACCAACATGTGTAGAGGTCTACTATTAAACAAGAAAGGAAACACTTTAGAATTTCCTATCCATCTTCCTCTACAGATTTTAAAAAGTTACCTTAAAGGCAGAATATATTGAATGTCTGTATACCTGCACATAAATTTATTTTTCATTTGCTAAGTTTATAAGTTCTCTAACTCCAGTGATCCTAAGAATTACTGTTCAGAATTATTTTTAGAGATAAAAGCCATGGATAACTCCAAAGGTTCTCATGGATAGCTTTTCACGAATTTTGGGGCTTGTGTTGATTTTCAGATGATTCCAATGACATTGACTGATGAATGGATAAACGAAATACGGTCTATCCATAGAATGGAATATTTGGCCATGAAAAGGAATGTTCCTTCATCAAGTGATCATGGTTAACATCTCTAAAATAAGTCATGCTGATCCCGGTATCCTGGCATGATATGATGAGGACACCTCTCTTCTGGGATATTCTTCCCCAAACCCATCACCCCACTCTAATCTTGAAAAAAAGATGAGACAAGGTTAAATTGAGGGACACGCTACAAAATGCCTCACCAGTACTCTTAGGGACTCTTAAGATCATGAAAGGGAAGACTGAGAAACACAGCTGAAGAGATGTTTTGACAATGCGATATGGCTGCCTGGATTTGCTCTTGAAACAGAAAAAGGGCATCGGTGGGAAAACGGGTGAAACCTGAAGAAAGCCTATATCACTGTATCACTGTTCCTAGTTTTGACACGTGTACAATGAGTATGTCAACAGGAACTCTTTGTTATGGAACACTCTGTACATCCTTGTTTCTTTTCTGTAATCTCAATGTATTATCAAATAAAAAATATTAAAAAAGAAAGGAATGAAGTACTGACACATGCTACAACATGGATGAACCTTGAGAATATTATGCTAAAGTGAAGGAAGCCAGGCATGAAAGACCACATTCGTATGAAATGTGCAGCATAGGTACATCCCTAGAGACAGAAAGAAGATTAGTACAAAATGCCTCACCAGTACTCTTAGAAACTCTTAAGATCATGAAAGGGAAGACTGAGAAACACAGTTGAAGAGATGAAGAGATGTTTTGACAATGCGATATGGTTGCCTGGATTTGCTCTTGAAACAGAAAAAGGGCATCGGTAGGAAAACGGGTGAAACCTGAAGAAAGCCTATATCACTGTTCCTAGTTTTGACACGTGTACCATGAGTATGTCAACAGGAACTCTTTGTTATGGAACACTCTGTACATCCTTGTTACTTTTCTGTAATCTCAATGTATTATCAAATAAAAAATATTAAAAAAGAAAGGAATGAAGTACTGACACATGGTACAACATGGATGAACCTTGAGAATATTATGCTAAAGTGAAGGAAGCCAGGCATGAAAGACCACATTCGTATGAAATGTGCAGCATAGGTACATCCCTAGAGACAGAAAGCAGATTAGTGGCTGGGGTTGGAGTGTGAGGATAGGGGGGTAATAGCTCAAGGGCAGAGTGGCTTGTAACAGACCCTGCTTCTGGGATGCTCAAAGTTGGCTGATTGAAGTCAACAACCACACCGTTATCTTGAGGTGTGAGAAAAGCCAAGTTATCTCCACTTTCCCCATCCAGGAAGAAAGCAGGAACAGGCTATCGACAGCCTCCCACACAGGTTTCTTTATAGCTCAGAGGCCTCAGTTTCCCACTTGCTCTACACCTGCATTTGCTTTCAGAATGAAAAGTACCAATTGGATGACAGAAGGTTGTTGTAGCCCCTTTTCTCTAGGGGCTGCTGGTAAGAAGGTTCTCCAGGGCTGAGGAAAGAGCAGGTAAAGGTGGGTCTGTAGTTATTGCTTTTTTGTGCTCCCCCAGGGGCAACTAAATCATGCCCCACACGCAGATAGGAGGCCAGTAGTCCTTTATCCTCCTGTGGCCTCATGTCTAGAGTAGGATGTCCTATCAGGATGGAATGGCTGCTGGCTGACAGGGTGACCATCAGCCACTTGTGGTTTTTGAGCACACGAAACATGGCTGGTGCTACAGAGAAATGGATGTTTTAATCCAATTTAATGTATACATAGAAAATTAATATAGAATAACCTATTAATATAGAATGAATATATATAGAATGAGATAAATGACCTATATATAAATGAACTATATTTTATATAGTTACGTATTCTCATGAAGGGTGAGAAGGGATAATTCATACCATATAAAATTCACCATTTAAAAATGTACAAGTCAGTGGTTTTTAGTATATTTACAAGGATGTGCCGCTGCCACTCCCATCCACTTTCAGAACATTTTCGTGACCCCAAAGACACTCTGTACCATCATTAACAGTAACTTCCATTTCCGCTTTTTTTTCAAAATCTTGGCAACCACTAATCTACTTTCTGACTCTACAGATTTGCCTATTCCAGACAGTTCATATCAATGGAATCATATAATACGTGGCCTTCCGTGTCTGGCTTCTTTCACTGAGATCATGTTTTCAAGGTTCATCCATGTTGTGGCATGTGTCAGGACTTCATTCCTTTTTATGGCCGAAGAGTATTCTTTTGCATAAGCATACTGAATTTTATTTATCCATTTATCATATTTAGATTTAAATAGCCACATGTGGTTAGTGGCTCCCACAATGGCCAGTGGAGATTTAGCACAAGAGGAATGTGCTTCTCCAAGTAGACAAGTTGGAGAGAACTGAGTTCCAGGTCAAGGCATGGCCCTTGGTTTAGTTAATCAATTCTATGTGTTTTGTCTTATTTGTCGACCAAATGTGAGTGAGGGCTGGATTCCTCCCAGAAATTCCAAGACTCTGTAATTTCTTTTGTAGACCAACTCCTTAGCCACATGCAGGGGTTTGGGTTCAGGGTGGAGAATGTGTGTTGTACGGTCACCCAACCTCATCCGAGCTGTTTAAAGCTGCCTCCTGGGTGGATGCCTGGGGGAAGTACCTGGGGTCCTCTCAGCTCCTTCTCTTTCTGATGGCTTAGGCAGTCTGTCTTTGGGGGCCCAGGGGAGCATGACCTTTCCCCCTGGGTCTCTGAGATCTGGGGGGATGGTTACCTTGAAGACCTTCTTGGCCCAGGTCCTGAACGCCTCCTCCTGCCCACAGAGCTCATCCCCTTCCTTCATCTTCAGGATCCTCTCTCCTCCCAGCTCTTCCAGGAGGGTGTCCACAGCGTGGCCAAAGGCGCAGAAGTGCGGGTATGCCCTCGAGCCAAGGCCGAACACTGAGAATCTGCCAACGAGACAAGAGAAAGCTCATGTGAGGTTGGGCTGAGGGGGTGCCTGGTGCTATGAACAGAACTATGCCTCCCCAAATTCATATGTTGAAGCCCTACCCCCAGTGTAACTAATTGTACTTAGAGATGGTGCCTCGAAGGTGGTAACTGAGATGAAATGAGGTCATCACGTGAGGGCCCTAATCTAATAGAACTGGTGTCCTCATTAGAAGAGGAAGGGACACCTGAGTCTCCCTCTCTCTGCATGTGCACAGTGGAAAGGCCAGGTAAGGACACAACAAGAAGGTGGCTGTCTGCAAGCCAGAAAGAGAGGCCTCACCAGAAACCAGTCCTACCAGCACCTTGATCTTGCACTTCCAGCCTCCACAACTGTGAGAAAATAAACTTCAAGTATTGAAGCTACTTTGTCTGTGGTGTTTTGTTAAGGCCACCCAAGCAGACCAAGACACCTGTTTGTTTGGTTTTTTTTCTCCCAGAAGGACTGTGGTTAGCCATGATGGTCAGGCAACCCCAAGCCTATTGGAGAAGGCTATCATTCAAATACCTCCCTCCCCTGGGGGCTTCTCCCTTCCTCTGGTATCTACTAGGCCAGTGGTTCTCAACCTTCTGGCCCTTTAAATGCAGTTCCTCGTGTTGTGACCCAACCATAAAATTATTTTCGTTGCTACTTCGTAACTGTCATGTTGCTACTGTGATGAATCGTCATGTAAATATCTGATATGCGGATGGTCTTAGGTGACCCCTGTGAAAGGGTGGTTCGACCGCCAAAGGGGTCGAGGCCCACAGGTTGAGAACCGCTGGACTACTGCAATACTGTCCTCGGGAGAAAACCCCCAATTTGTCCCAAGGACGATGAGTCGGGGGTAGTGATCATCCAGAATCATTGGCTGTTCCCTGTGTGTCCCTTTCTAAGTTGGACTAATTGGGAATATTTGTCTACATTATTGGGAAGCTTAAATTCTACAAGTTTTGTAATTCTACAAACCAGAGCAGTTTTAAGCACAAAGACAATGGAAATTATAACAGGGGTCCTCGGGGGCCTGTATCAATGAGGAGACCAAGAGGACTTGTCGCTGACACGTCACATGTGAGTGTGGACAGGCCCTTCTGAAAGGGGAGGATGGGGTTTGTGAATGTGCTGGCTCCGCCCCTTGCAATGTCTGTGAAATTAATTGGTCTCACAGACCCTCCTTGCATAGCCACCACCAAGATACTGCCCTCTGAATAGATGGGGGCCAAGTTAGTGAGATTTCGGTCGAAGTGGAGATGGGGGCTGGCTGCTTTCCGGTAAGGGAAGTGGGGGGCTGGGCCACAGGTGGCCCCTCTTCCTAGCTCAGTGTGTTCCACAGACACTTGATGTCACACTTCCAGGGCTTGGTCCCGGCTGTAGGTCTTGACCTCTTTGGGACTGGAGTGACAGGTTCCCAGTGGGACAAGCGCACCCAATCCCACTTCCTCAAGTTGGAGTGTTCTACGACCGTCATGTCAGACACGCCCAGGAGTGGAGCTGCCTAACCTCTCCATCCAGGGTGTGGTGCTGTCCCCAAATCTCATTTTTAGGACAAGGGGTCCAAGATGGTGACATGGGGGGTCAGGGGCGGAGGCAGGAGACGCTGGGAAGAAATTCCATCATAGAGAATGAACTTGAGATAGGTCCAGGTGTCTCACAGGTCAAATGAAAGTTATCCCCTCCTTTCTCATCTCACTCTCCTCCTCTTTCCTGCCCTCCATTCCTCCTGGTTCCAGAGCCTTTCCACGGAAAGTGGATGAGAGTAGGCGGTGTTTTTCCCCATCCCTCCTGCACCTACGATCTTCCTGGACCTGGATTCCTCCCCCTTTCCTCGCAGGACAGCAGCCTGGTGGGTAGAGAGCTGGTGACCAGGAGTGGACTGGTTGGAGGGCCGCCCTCAGCCTGAGCAGATCTGGGACTCCAGCACCAGCCTGCCGTGTGGTTAAGGCGTTGCTCCCCAGATTTGCAATCTGAATGTTGGTGACATCCACCAACGCTGCTCCTCATTAGCGCGGTTTAACCTGCGTTTCATTTGTGCTGACTCGCTCCTCCAGCCCACACGTGTTCACAGCAGATGGTCCAAGGGGTGAGTTCCTGAATATGCTTCCCGATGCACCTGAAGACCTGCATCATCGTCACTTCCCAGACTCACGTTTCCATCACCGCCTTCACCTCCTGGCTTCAGAGTTCCTATTTTAAGCCTCTACACCAGGACTTGGCCAACTTATTGTACAGGGGGCCAGAGAGTAAATATTTTTAGGTGAAGAAACAAAATGGAAATGATTATATAGCTACTTCTATAACAAGAAAGAACAAATTCCCACACATTTTTTTTTTTTTACGGACGAAGTTAAAAGTGTGCTACTAATAATGATAATAATTATCGCTCATTATAATTTTTTAGTAACATGTCTACTCATGAGAATGTAATTCTTTTTCATGGGAGATAACATTTTGCTTAATTGGGGCTCAAAGGTAGTGTTTTTTTTTTTAAAAAATCATTAAATGAATTGCAAGTGTTCAGGTGTGAAAACCACTCTGAGCTCATGGGTTGTAAGCAGACAGTGGCCAGGCTGTATTTGGACCACGGCTGTCACTTGCCGTCACCTGCTCTAAGCCATGGTGGATTTAATAAGGGAAAAATGGGTCTGACTGTCAAACTAGGCAGCTGACATTACACTGTCAAACTAAAAAACATGTACAGATTTCAAAACCTATACAGAATGGACAGCACCAAGGGGGAGCCCTACTGTAAACCATGGACTTGGTGAGATCATGACATGTCAATGCAGGTTCATCAACTGTACAAATGTACCCTCTGGTGGGAACGCTGATGGCGGAGGAGGCTGTGTATGGATGTGTTGTGGGGCAGAAAGTATATGGGGAGTCTCTGTACATTCCCCTGAATTTTTCGATGAACCTACGACTGCGTTAAAAATGAAGTCTTTTAAAGAGTGGTCTGATGGCCACAAAGCTTCGCTATCGAGGAGCCCTGTGATCTGAGTCATCTGCTGGGCACTGCTCTGAGCATCTGTGAGGAAGGCTCAGGTAGTGGCCCGGTTTAGTTAGAGATTCGGGGCCAGGCCTGGATACTGTGCTTCTATCGGTCTCGTCTTGACCGATGATCTGTGAAACCGAGGGTCTGGCATGACATCCAGTTTTCTTTCTTTCCAAATACCCATTAAACTGAAGACACAGCTACTGAAGTACAAAATATATGTCCATGTACTACCTAAAGTTACCTCCTGGCATGTGACGGTGCTTTTGAAAATAAAGGCGTTAGGCCAGTATCTTTTGAATCTACACATTGGAGTCCACCGGGGAGATCATTTCTCAGTTTTTAGACATTTATTGATTGATTTGAGAGAGAGAGAGAGAGAGAGAGCGATTTGTTGTTCCACTTATTGATGTATTCATTGGTTAATTCTTGTATATGTCCTGAGTGGGGATTGAACCCACAACCCTGGTGTATTGGATGACACTAAACAACAGACATACCCGGCCAGGGGAGGGGAGAAGTAGGCTTTTTTTGGGAAAAGCAATGCTTGGTCCCAATCGTAGGCCGATTACACCAGAATCTCTGGAGGTGGGCGCGGTTATGGGTGTATTGTAAACATCTCCAGGTGCTTTTAATGCACAACCAGCTTTGAGAACCACTGGGTTATGGCAGTTTGTCTACAGAAGCTTCTATCATATCACTTGGGGAGGACAGCTCGTTGCGTAATTTCTAGGGGGTCAATGTTCTCCATCACCAGTGATGTGCTGATGAGGGGGTGAAAGGTGGGTGATGGGGTGAAAGGTGGGTGATGGGGTAAAGGTGTGTGTGGGAAAAATGGGATTGTGGGGGCAATGAGGCTGTGCATTTACGAAGGGGAGTCAGGTGCAGCCAGGGTGCAGCTGGTTGTTCCAGGGATGAAGAGGCGTGGAAGGAAGACACCCCCACAGCAAAGAGCCCACCTTGCAGCTGAGTCCAGTTCCCCAAGAGCCGTTGTCATCCCTGATGCCCGAGCCCCTTGCTCACCTCACATTTGCCAGGGGGCCGGTGCTCTCAAAGTTGTCTCTGTGGTTCGGCCCATTGCCTGATGATTTGTGGAAGTCGGAATAGGAGGAAACACTATTGAACCTGACCTTGTAGCTCCTGCCAAAAGGAGAGAGAGTCATGAGCTCTGGCTTGAGCCCTCGCCTGAGGTCACCACCCTGGATCTTCAAACGGCCAGTCCTGGTTCTAGGACCCTCTCACGCGTGATGAGTGAGACCACAGCACCCTCAGGCCTCCTCCACAATGGATCAACTTACCCTTGACCATCACCGTGCCAGCCAGCCATCTGTCCCTGATGCCGCGTGTATTCAAGGGTTTCTTTCTGACCACACTTGGCTCAGGAAATTGAAAGCTGAACAGTCAAAGTGACTGACTAGGCAAGAAGGCAGGAAGGAGTAGAACAGACCACCCCTAACCATTAGACCATGCTTCCTTGCTACCCAAATTGTAACGTGCGTAAGGATCAGCCTGGGACTGGGTTAGGCAGATCCTGATTCTGAAAATTTGAGGCCGGGCCTGAGAGTCTGCATTTCTAATAAACTCCCAGGAGATGCCGCTGCCGCGGGTCCCCAGACCTCACTTTGCGTAGCCTAGACCTGGACTTGTATTGTCCACTGTGGTGGCCATTGGCTACCTGTGGCTATTTGAATGTAAAGCCAAATTCATTCACACCAAATACAACGAAAAATTCCGTTTCTCACTTGCACTAGCCACACGTCAGTTGCTCACTCAACAATCACGTGCGGCAGAAATACAGACCACGTTCGTCACCCTAGGAAGTTTGATTGGACGCGGCTCTTTCTGTCACGTTGTGGTCCTTAGACATTTCAGGGGTCTGCCACAGCCCACCTTCCACGTCAGCATGGAAAGCGCTCAGCACTGACATGTGGCAGGAGAGGAGACTGGCTTTCTCATTAAAGTGTTTTGAAGGGGAAGGAAGATGTCACTGGGACTCAGACCTCAGCACTAGAGGCTCAGGAGCCTGAAGCCTCAAGAAAACACACACACCGGGTTTTCCAGTTTTTCTCTAAAAGTAAGTTTTGACCTCAGACAGGGCAGAAACAAAACATAAAACAAAAAAAACAAAAAATGTCTCCAAGACAACTCCCCCCAAAACCAAACCAAACCAGGAAATCCAAACCTCCAAACAGAAGAAATGAAGCAAAGCGAAACACAAAAACTCAATACATCAATCTGAGCGCAAAAGCCAAAAAAAGAAACTGCGCCTTCTGGCAGCAGGGGTCCTAGGCGGGATCCTCAGTTCTTGCTCCAGGATCGGGAAAGGTCTAAATACACGTAAGCATAGTTTCTGCCCTAAATAGTCACACATGGAGTCACTTCCCCAAATAAGGCATGCGACACACCAGGGGGTGGCCGTGGTGTTAGTGAGAGGGATGGGGGGTGGTTGTTGGGTAAGAAAAACAGCGCGTGTTTTTGTATGAGGTTTACGGTTTCCCAAATGCTTTCCTCTCTGTTATCCTTTGGCCTGCACAACAGCCAGCTCCCAGGCGTAGTCAGGACAGAGAGAGCTTCTCCCCATTTGGTGGATGAGGAAGACTGAGGCCCAGAGAGGTCAAGGGACTGGCTCCAGGTCGCTTAATGAGTTAGTGGCACAGCCTGGGTTAGAACCTCAGGTTTCCTTGGCACCTGGGTGTGGCCTGGGAGGTTCGAGCATTGGGCATGCATGCACACGCGTGCAGACGCACATCTCCCCGCACACATGCATGCACATGGGTGCATGTATGCACACGCACACCCGCTCTACCTGTGCTGGCTGTCACGGGCTGCAGCCAGACCATGGACTTCTGTGTCAGCTCGGGGGAGGGGAGGCCCTTTACGGGAAAAGAAACGCAAGGGTTCCGGGTACCTAGAGGGGAGAATGGATGGTGCCCTATCTCTCCCTGAAGGAGGGGACCTGCTGGAGACACCCAGGCTGGCACGGGCAGGAGAGGGGCAGGGACAGTGAGTGCTGGAGGTGGGCACAGAATGAGGGCTGAGTGCAAGGGACTCAGCCACCCCCTGGACATGGAAGGCATGCGAGTGGCAACACGTGCTCGGCCACAAGAAAACCAAGAGGGATTTTCTGCGAACCACGGCCAGCGGCGGCATTTGGTGCCCAACTGCAGACATGGGGTCTGCTCGGAGCTGGAGGCGGCGCTGTGCCGGCCTCCCTGAAAGGCAGCTCTGTCTGCACCTGCCACACGTTCTCCACTTTGTGGGCGATTTAAGGGCTTTTCAAGGGTGACGTTGATTCCAGGTGTTTCTCAGATCACGGGATCTCTTTAGAGCCCAGCCCCACGTTGGATGCGCTTTCACGTGAACATCGTTTGACCGCAGGCCACTCTCCGCCTTCTTTTGGATGCAACCCCCACCCGAGCTGCAGCGCCACCCTGAGCATCAGGTGGCACAGTGCCAGGGGAAGCAGCTCATTTCACTGGTTCCGCATGTCGGGTCCGATGGCGGGAGAGAACTGGCGTCTGCACAAGGCCCCCAGTTTCTCACAGGGCACACACCTCTAGTTTCTAATTCGTGTCTTACAAATTGGAGAGCTCAGGCAGGTGCGATAAACCCCATGTGATAGGAAAAGAAACCAAGGCGCAGGGCCGTGAAGTGACCAACCCAGGACCCTCTAATTAGAGACCAGAGCATCAGCGCTGGTGGGGCGCACACACCCAACGGCTGAAATCGGCCACAGCTGGACAGTCGGTCACAACCGCCATCCACCCAGACCTCAAACATCAAAAGACAATTTCCAGTCCCCCCCAGGGGGGTCATGCGGCGGTGGAGGGCCGTCCACTTACTTCCTTTCCTCCTGCACAGAGTTGGGGTGCCTCATTTCCATCAAAGCACAGCCGAATTTCTGCAGACCAAAAGAGGTGAGTGACATGTCAGGAGTGTATTATCAAAGCTGGAATATGCTCAGGCCCCGAGGGGCTGGGGTCCTGGCTGGAAAAGGAGGAGGGTGATGCCTGGGGGCCCGGATGTCCGAGATGGTGAGATGGTGAGGCGCTCCGCAGGGCAGCAATGCTTGAGCTGCAGACGCACACGGGAGGGTCAGCTGCTTAAAGAACTGCAGAAGCAGACTCCCGACCCCAGCACACCAAGCCCCTTGGTGGCGGCTTTCTCTCTATAAAAATATTGTCCCCACTTCTCTCATCTGGAGCATCAAGCTCCAGGGGACCCCCAGCTCTTGGTTTGAGCATCCATTCCACAGAAGCAGCCATTTCACTAGGAACCAGGCAGGCCCTGGGTGCCAATAGAGGACTTGGAATTGTCCCATCTTGGCTGAGCTTAGATCCACATTGAAACCACTGTCTTTGAGGCCCTGGGAGGATGTGCTACTGGACAGCGGGCGCAACGGTAGCCCCTCTCTCTTCCT
>NW_006283826.1:1901848-1919747 GCF_000327345.1 Myotis davidii
GGGTCTCCATTGCCAAAGGTGCTGGTGACCACCAGGACCAGCGTTTCATGTTCCAGGTGCACAATGTCATAGTCTTCCATGGATATCACCTAGGTGGGAGAGCGGGGGCGGGGGCGGCAAAGAGGGGGGAAGAAGGAGGAGGAGGAGAAGCAGAAGATGAGTCATCTTGAGCTCTCTCCTTTGGAAGAACCAAATGTGTGGGGTGTTGCTATTTCATGGGCAGACCTGTAAGCCTCTGGCAGGTGGGACCTCCTATGGTCCCTGGAGGCCGTAGGGAATCTGGGGAAATGGCGCAGGGGGTGACTGCCAGTAGAGACAGGTCCTAATGGAGACCCTTCAGCTTTTTAAAACCAACTGATCTTGGAACCTCCTTGACCACATCTGGGCTGGGAGTGACCTGGCCGACTGGATCTGACCAACGGCTGCTCAGCCCCCTTCCTCGCCTCCCTCCAGCAGGGTGATGGCCTGGGCCAAACAAGTCTGAGAGGCCTGTTTTGGGGAAAGATTGTTGCCCTGTATCCTAGTGTCGCTCGAGAAACATATTTCAACGGCGGTTCTAGGGAAGCCCAGTCTCTGGAGATGCTTCCCAAAAACAAGTGAGCCGTAAACAAACATGTCTGGGGAACATTTACATCCTCTGCCCTCCTCTTTTGGAGATGACAACACAGACTTGCAGACTAAAGGCTCTGACAAGTCCTGCAGCAAAGAAACCCACTGAACTGTATTTAACGCAGAGCTTCTTAAAACGGACTCCAGAACGGATTTTCATAGAACCCTCTCACAGTTTCCTCTAGATCTGGGGGTTTCATTTTGTGATTCCTGGACTCCTGGGGGGGTTCGCAGAGAGAGGGACATCACCGTCCCCTGAAATTTATGAACATGTGAGCGTGTGTGCTGATGGGCAACTTGGGATGTGCTTTCATCCATTCTCAAAGGGTTCTACCCTGTGGACGTCCCTCTCTCCCCTCCCCACTTTAATCACCTCGAAGGGCTGGAGAGCTGGCAGCTCTGCTACCCACCTTGGCATCGAAGGCGTGCTTGAAGATCTCACACAGGGTTTTGGCATAGGCCTGCGATTTACCCGTCTCTGTGCCATACAGGATGGTCGCCTTGACCCTCTTGGCCATTGCCTGCCCCATCAGCTTGGCCGAGAACTTGACGGCTCTGGGAGGAAGGGGAGGGAGAGGACCATGGGAAATGCCAGGCTGGGACTATTGGGGAGAAGCAGGATCCATGACATTAACCAGAGTGAACTTACTCTCCTGATCTTTGATGGCCTCTGGGAACTCAAAGCCTGAGTTTAGGCACCATTTGACCCCTTTAAGTCCCTCCGGAGCAACGAGTCATGAGCTGAAATGGTTGGTTAACTGTGTTGGGTTGTTCATGGATCAATCCCAGTCTTGAGGACCTTGCTGTGCCAAGCATTGTCCCCAAAAGATGACCATTCATTCATGCACTCATTTGTTCATCCATCAAATGTATGTTAACCACTTATGTGCACGCATTGGGATAGGAGCTGAAGAACATAGAGAAAGTAGCTGTGGACAAGCAGCTGTGATGGGGCTTACATTAGTGTGTGTGTGTGTGTGTGTGTGTGTGTGTGTGAGAGAGAGAGAGAGAGAGAGAGAGAGAGAGAGAGAGAGAGAGAGAGAAATCACTAACAAATCACTAGGTATTGAGCTCAAAGGGATTTCAGAAGTGAAGGCCCAGGTCTGGTTTAGTCAGCCGTGCATATCCGGGGTCTTGTACAGCTGATGCCTAATAGGCACTAAATACATATCTAGCAAAGGAATGAATTTTGAAGATGCTGCTACCACTAAAGACGTGGGGAGAGTTCAAATGTCAAGTCTAGGCCCTTTGTAGTTAAATGGAGAATTCAGAACCACTGTTCTTCCTTCCTGTCCAGAGGGCCTGGGCGAGGCAGCCAGGCCAGAGGCCCAGGAACGCCTGGGCTCCCCTTCGGAGCAAGCATCCCTGCTCTAACTAGGCATCTCCCAGCAGACAACTTGCTAATTCCTCCTACTGGGGGATTATTGGCTGTAAATTCATCATTTTTTAGAATCAGGGAAACCACCCACGCTGCAGGAGCACTTGGGCTAAGGGGGAGAAACAGAGAGAAATAAAAGGTGCCTGGAGGTTCCCTTTGAATGATGGGAGCATAAAAAAGCAGCTATAATTAACTTCCATTGTTTCTAGCTCCATCTTAATAGTGCGGTTAATGTTTTAGACTCCCCCGTTCCTCCTGCGCCAGACAGCTGAACTGAAGGGAAGCCAGGGGCTGCCTTCCCTGAGAATATTTGTGATCGCTCATTAGCGAAAGAATGGTTGCTGAGGTGCCCTTGCTTGGCTGGAAGACGGGGTTAGGTGGAAGGAGAGAGGAGGGGAGAAAGGGAGAGAGATGCCATGGGCTATATTAACAGAGCCGGCGCCCAGGGTTGAGTCCCTGCAAGACCCACCAGTGTCTTGCTTCTGGGGTCTGTGGCATGGATGGCACCAATTGTTTTATTTTTTGCAACTACCCCCCATGCAGAGAGAGTTCTGGACCCGAGGGCGCTCAGGAAAGAGAGTGAGGAGCTCAGTGCATACTTAGCTCCTCTGCCAAAAAGTAAGTTAGTTCTGAACAGGGGTGTCTCCGAGGGAGCCGGCGGAGCGCTTTCGTAGGAGAAGCCTGGCATCCCCATTAGAGTATCTCAGGTGGCGCCACCCCACTTGTCAGCTGCCCCCTTGGCTGGCTACAGGTTCTTTTTTATTTTTTAAAATGTTTTTATTGATTTTTAGAGAGAGGGAGAGGGATAGAATGACAGAAACATCGGTAAGAGAGAAACATCATTGATCGGCTGCCTCCTGCACGCCCTCTACTGGGGATCAAGCCTACAATCCAGGCATGTGCCCTGCCTGGGAATTGAACTGGTGACCTCTTGGTTCATGGGCTGACACTCAACCACTGAGCCAGCCGCAGCAGCTGGGCTGGCTATACGTCAGGACAGTTATTCTTTGGTGGCCTTGGTCCATAACCCCCCCTTCCCGCCCTTCTGTGCTCAGTTAGGACTTATTCATCTTATTCTTCAGCTCCATTGTCATCTCCTGAAGGAAGCCCTCGCCTAAACTCGGTTAAGTCTGTTCTTTGGCACCATGGGTCACTCCTCGAGGGCACTCGAAGTGCTGACTGTATTTGTGTGGTTCTCTGACAGAGGAATGGCTGTGAGCTTCAAGAGGGCAGGGACCACATCTGTCTGGCTAATGATGGCTTCCCTAGAGCCTAGTACAGTGCCTGGCAGGGAGTAGGCTCTCAGTATCCATTTGTGGGCCAAATGAATGAATGAATGAATGAAATTAGAGTTCAGCCCTGGACAAGAGTACTGTTGGCAGTGATGTTCTGGACCCAGCTCATCCCAGCTCCTCTCTACTCTGGGTTCAGTGACTTCCTGCCGGTAGCTTAAAACTGGCCATAATGGGAGTATTTACACGATGGCCATTGGCCAACATTACAAATCTACTATTATTTTTACTTTTAATATTATTATCAGGAGAGCTGCTTTACCAACATACCACTGCCTCCGGGAAAAGGATTTATGAAACTGGGTGAGGAAAGTAAAATCGGGAGGGAGAAGAACTGTGGCGACATTTACATCCCAGACTCTGAGGCAAAGAAGGCACGAGGGGGGAGGGGGCGAGAGAAAGTAGAGAAATCTCATCGCGCTAGAGGTCAGAGGCATGACTAGCTGGCTGGCTTCCTTTTGGGGGGCTCTCCAGGTTTCGGGGCACATCCACCCCCACCTAATGCAGGAGACTTACTCTGCCAGCTTCTTGAAGCCGATGGCTCGCCGCTTGGTGGGGGTCCCGTTGGTGCCTTTCCAGAGGTGGGTGTTCCATGGGTCCGGCTGGGAAGAGAGGACTGCGGTTACTATGGTTACTGCGGTTACTGCGGTGGGGGAGCCTGGCTCCCCTGGGAGATGCTCAGGATCCTGGGGGCTGTGGCTGCCCAGCCATGCCCAACCCGCAGCCTTGCAGGGAGTGATTCTGTGAGTGATGACCACAGGGGTCCTGGCACAGAGTGGCTGGCCCAGGCATTCTGCACTGTCCTGCTAGACCAGCGGTTCTCAACCTGTGGGTCGCGACCCCTTTGGCGGTCGAACGACCCTTTCACAGGGGTCGCCTGAGACCATCCTGCATATCAGATATTTACATGATGATTCATAACAGTGGCAACATGACAGTGATGAAGTAGCAACGAAAATAATTTTATGGCTGTGTCACCACATGAGGAACTGCATTTAAAGGGCCAGAAGGTTGAGAACCACTGTGCTAGACCTTCCCACTTAGCCTTCAATCCCTCCCAAAGACTTTCCTTGAGACCCCAGACGACTCATTTAGTCTCCAGGAATCTTTCTGCTAGAGCTGTGTTGTCCAATATGGTAGCCACTAACCAAGCATAGCTACTGAGCACCTGAGTGTCCAAAGTGCTCGTCTGAACTGAGATGTGCTCTTGGCATCACACACACAAGGCTACCGAAGACTTAGTGTGAAGAGGCAGGGAGGGGCAGGACCTGGTATTCGAAGGAGGGGGTGAGCCGGTAGTTGAGCATCTCCTGGTGGAAGACAGGGGTGATGCTGCCAGACATGGGGGGCACGATCCACACCCAGTCTGCCGGACAGCCCCCCCGGCAGCGGTATTCATTCTCCATGTGCTTAATGAAGGACTCGGTGGCCGAGTGGTGGTCGACGATGGTCACTTTGTCACTCTGTGGGTGGAGAGGGGACCGGAGTCAGGAGGTAAGAGAGCTGGGTGTTTCAGGATTCTCCCACATAAAGGCGTTTCCCGAAGGACAGGTCCTGGCGATGGTTTAGTGCCTAATACTTGTCTGCATTTCTCCTTCTGACTGTACCTGGGAGAAAGTCTCCGTTTGCTGCTAACAGGCCTCTCGAGCGAGTCTTCCTCTCTCCTCCCCCACCCTTTTTCAAACGAACCTCTTATGTAGCTAGAATGGAACAACTCCGTTTTGTTAGTCCTTGTATTTGTTTACTTATTTAAACTAACAATTCTCTTCTATTTAAGGCAACTGATCTTGGCTCTCCATTTATGGTGCTGATACAAAATCCTGTCTGTCAGCTGATGGTCTGCGTCCCTACGCAAGACACGGACGATACTTGACATCTCAATTCTGAAAAATCACAGGTGACAAGTCACAACACGCCCCCCCCTCCCCCCCCTGGTCATCTCTTCCTCAAACGTCCACACTCAAGATCAACATGGAGAGGCAGGCATGCACGATGGGCGGTAGACCTCGCTGGTGGACAGATCTCCCCAAAGGTGGTTCCTGGCAGCGAGGGCTCTTGGACTTTTGGCTCCAAGGCTCTGAAAGGTTCAGTTCCTCCCTGAGGCTTGACGGCCGGGGACCCCAGCACTACCTGGAAGCTGTAGAGAACTGCAATGTTGATCTCCACCAGCGCCTGGTCCTTCCACAGGGAGGACGTCTTTCTCGTGTCCAAGTTCATCTTCTTGGCCACTTCCTGCAAGAAGAAGGGAACACAGACTCTCAGGCTGGGACGCTGCAGACGAAGGAGGGGCGGGGCCAGCGCGTGTTGTGAATGAACGTCTTAACTATCAGTCAGCTCACTGGCAGAGCGAGTCGCTCCCTCTGAAGGTATCTTACCGAGGACCTACCGGTGGTGGGAAACTAGAGACGTGGCTGGCCACTTATTGAGCGGAACTCGTAGTGGGAGAGAACAGTTTATATTGTGATCAGTGCTAATTCCTACGGAGAAAATAAGACGAGGATACGGGATGAGGAGGGATATGGGGCAGGGTTCACTGAACCACGATAGTCAGGAAAGGCCCACGTGGAGGGGGCATGCCCGGTGAGGCCCAAACGGGGAGGAAAAGCGAGGCACGTGCAGACGGAGGGAGGCGAGGGTCTCGACAGAGAGACAGCACGTGCACAGCCCCCGAGGAGGGTTCAGACTCGCAGCATCTGAGATACAGGAAGAAGGGCAGTGCACGCGGAGGGTGGGGAGCCAGCGGGAGTTAGTGAGAAGGGCAGGACCTTGAAGGATGTGCCACGGAGCCAGGATTTTTATTCCAAATGTAACGAGGAGGGTCTTTGCAGGGTTTTAATCAGAGATGGGGGCCTGGGAGTGACATCGCCTACTTTCTAGTGGGAAAAGCTCTCCACCCAACCTGCTCCACCCCTGGAGTGGCCACTACTTGTAACCTAGACCATGGACGTTTTGAGCTTGACTGACTCCATCTGACAGATAAGGAAACTGAGGCTCAGAGAGGTGCCTGGATTTGCTCGACTTCTGTAGAGACAGTTGGCCTTAGAACTGGAGCCCAGGGAGATGCGTACTGCCCAGAACCTGGGAGCTGCTCCCCAACCAGCCGGCGTCTCTGGCAAAAACAACCCCTGATGTTTGTTACAGCTGAAGCAGGAGCTGATGTCAAGGGTGAGGAAGACCCAGTAGCAAATGCACTAATTAGAGCCTAGCTTTTCTCTTACTCTGTCAATTCTAGTCACTCGTGCGAACCCGGGTCTCATTATGGGGCTAGAATGCGACAATTTCTCAGCTTTGGGTAAATCGCTTCCCAGCCTCAGCTGTCAACCTTTGTACAGAGTGGCAGCGGGCACTGGAGGCAGGGGTGGGAGGGAGTCTCATTTAAGTTACACAGTGACTACTCGATGCAGTCGAAATGCAGGCAAGATCATGGAGGCGGACTTATTGGTTCACTCTTTGGGGCTGAAGTGTTAGGTTCTGCTTGGGGCCTTTGGGCAGCGACACAAAGGCAGGAAGTAAAGAATTTGCTGCTTTACATAAGTACATATAAAGCTCGAGTTATTATATAAAAGAGGAGAGGTGTCTAGCCAGTCATGCTGCTACTGTTACTTCTACAGCATTATTTTGGTTAACAAAAGAGAAATTAGTTGCAGGAAAAAAACACACCTATATAACTTTAAAAAAAATCCCCAAATGTGACTCAAGGCATCTCTATGAACATTAACTAAACTGTCTTTTCCTTTCTTGCCAGAAGTCTGTACAGATCGGTGGCTGCCCCAGTAGAATCTTCTAGGGCAGTGATCGGCAAACTGCGGCTCGCACACACGTACAGTGCGATTGAAACTTAGTGGCCCTCAAGGCTGAGGACTTGGCTTCTGTCTTGCAGGCGAACAACCATGGAGGTTGTTTTTAAAAGTGAGATAGAACTGACATGTGATGTTGTGCACATTCAAGGTGTACAAAGTTCAAGGTGTTGGTTGAGTACAGTTATATATTGCAATATGATTACCACTGTAGCATTAGTTAACATCTGTATGTAATTATTGTGGTGAGAACAATTAAGATCTAGTCTCTTAGAAACTTTGAAGTTTATACTAGAGTGTTGCTGATTATAATCTCGATGCTGTGCTTTAGGTTTCCAGAAATTATTTACCTGTACGACTAAAACATCTCCCCAATTCCCATGCATCCCACCCCCACAGCCACCATGCTAACTCTCCTATTTCACCAGAGAGCAGAATCCACATTAAGCGAGATCACACCGCCTTTGTCGTTGTCTGTCTGCCTGAGCTCACGTGGCCTAATGCCCGCAAGGGCCATCCATGTGAACACCTATGGGTCTCAGCCACAGACACCCAATGCTTGGTTCTGAGGTCCAATCCTGACTCCACCTCAGTGACTGTGAGACACAGGCCAGCGCTTCAGCTCTCTGCTTCTCAGGGGCCTATTTTGAAACAGGGCCAGTGACAGGAAACTGTTGTCAGGAACAACGTTTGTGACAAAACCACGGCAATCCTGAGCTCTCACCAGAGCTGGGCCCCAGGACGCTCTCTGCCCGGCACGTTTCGGCCGATGAGGGTGACTCAACCAGGGAGGAGATCAGACCTCCACCGAGAAATGTGTTTAGCGGAAAACCACGGACTCTCCTCCAGCCTGGTTTTCCAGAAAAGAGACAAAAAAATGTCCCAAGTTCATCGGTCATTCTCCAACCCTTCTGACAGAGTTTGACACCGAGAGGCAGTGTAGCAGCTTGGGGATGAACTTGGACCACAAAACCCAACTGGGGTTGCATCCCAGCTCTGCCACTTTCTGGTGGCACGACCTTGAGCTCATCATTTCATCCCTGCAAAGGCCTTGGTTTTCTCATCGGTGAGAGGGGGTTTTCTTTTAACCTGGAGGTTGTGGTGAGGATTAAATGAGCATGTTATACATGCAATGCGCTTTGAACACCCACCGCATGGATGGGCCTGGTACCCAGTCCATACACGGTTAGTGCCACGGATGCCGCCCTGGGATTGCAGGCTCTGCTGTCACCCGTGTCCAGTTTCTCAGCCCCAAATCCTGGCTGTGGGGAAGCACTGCTGAGCCCCCAGCTTCTGCCTGGTGACTAAGGAGGGCCCTCACCTCCAGGATGTTGTACCGAGAGTTGTCACAGTAGTCGCGGACGCCGATCTCCGTGCCCATGTACCAGCCGCTGAAGGGACAGGCGCTGAACTCCAGGCCGCCAATCTCCAGCAGCATGTTGGACACAGCGGGGAGGCCATACCACTTCAGCCCCAGGTCCTTGAACCACTCAAACCTGCGGAGAAGGACACAGCCCAGCTCACCAGGGGGCGGGAGTCTCTGGCAGACAGAGGGTGGGGTAGGCTGAGTCTGAGGATGCTGCAATGGCAGCGACTGATGGGGCTATGTCAGAACCAGATGCCTGGGCTCTGGGCTCTGCTTCCGACCTGGAGCATCACAGGCTCCAGAGCTGGGGCCCGAGAAAATGCATCTTACCATGTTTCCCAGGGGATGTGCAGGGATATCCAGGCCTGGAAACCACTGCTCGGGCTGCTGTTTAGCCGCTAAGCCCACTCTGCAAGTCAGTCCTGGAGGAAGCGAGTTCCCTCCTACCCAGGGCCTTTGCACGCCCGCTCTTTCCCCCTGGGATCTCTCTTCCTCTGTGTCTGTCCAGCTCTTGTTTGCACTTTAATTCTCAGCTAAAATGTTGTTTACTCTTTTAGGAAGTCTTCCCTGATGCCCAATCTGGGTAGGGTGAGGTGCCTAGAGAGGCGCCATACAATTTCTATTGCAGCATGTTATTGGAATGAAGTTATTTGGGTAAGATCAAAACTTTAAATAAAGACAGGATTCCAGCCCTAGCCGGTTTGGCTCAGTGGATAAAGCGTCGGCCTGTGGACTGAAAGGTCCCGGGTTCAATTCCGGTCAAGGGTTGCAGAAATGTAATACGTGGGGCCTTGACTTACGAGTTTAATTCATTCTGTGACGGAGCTCGTAACTCAAATTACTCGTATGTCAAAGCAATTTTCACCATTACAATGACATGTGATGCTGGGCTGATGTAGTGGCGTTCACTGTGACATTTGCTGTGCCAACTAGCGGTGGGGTATCTGAAGCTGGCTCGTAACCCGAATTTTAGCTCGCAACTCAAAGCAAAAAATCGGCCGAGAGACGGCTCGTATCTCGAAAAACTTGTTAGTCGGGACACTCGTAAGTCAAGGCCCCACAGGATTCCACGCTGCACTCACATGACTCACCTGGTTTGCCTCCCTCTAGTCTCAGCTCTGAACTGGATCCTGTATTTATTTAAAATGCTGACACACTGTACAGCACAGAATTTTTTTAAAATTATTTTTTATTTTTCTTTCTTTTTAAAAATATATTTATTTAATATATTTATGGAAGGGAGAAGGAAAGAGAGAGATAGACACATCCATGATGAGAGAGAATCTTGGATTGGCTGCCTCCTGCACCCCTCACATTAGAGGAAGGGAGAGGGAGATAGAAACATCAATAATGAGAGAGAATCATTGACTGGCTGCCTCCTGCACGCCCCACACTGGGGATTGGGCCTGCAACCCAGGCATGTGCCCTGACCGGGAATCGAACCAGTTCATAGGTAGATGCTCAACCACTGAGCCATGCCAGCCGGGCTATTTTTGATTTTTAAGAAATACTGCATTAAAATATTATTTATCTTGATTATTGAGTCTTTTGGTGCCGCCTCCATTCTGCCCCCAAGGCCCCTGTGGATTTCCTTCGCTCCAAATTCCTTTCAGACCATCAAGTCACAGGGTTTAAAACAGCTCCCTCTGTTTAACATCTGAGCCCCCAACAGGAGAGCAGGCGCTCCTGCTTTCTGATCCTTCGGGCTGGGAAAGGGCAGGTCTGGGTCGGTAGCTTAGGAGTGGGGTAAGAAGGGAGATCATGATTCAGAAAAGGTGGCAGTTCCCTGGCTGGTCAAGGAGGAATTACTGATTCTGTGCCCAGGTCCCAGGGTGAGGACTAAAATCAAGAGCCCCTCTCAGCCTGTGTCTGGGCTGGAGAGGGCGAGCCAGGGGGTCCAGGAACGGGCAGAGGGGCACTGGGGAAATCCACCCACCCTCACCCACTCCATGCCCGGCCCTCTTACTTGGGGTGCCTGATGGGCACTTCCAGCACCAGCTCTGGGGGGATCTGGAAGAGCTCAGGGTCATTGCCGTTGGCCTGGAGCAGGAGTGGCAGGACGTCGAAGCGGCCTCTCGGGGGCTTCCAGCCCTGCAGGATGCAGATCTGCAGGCAGACCCGCTGGTCAGGCCCCAGCTCAGGCCCCAGACCCTCCCAACACGACGGCACTGGGGAGGGGCAGAGCCCAGGCAGCCTGTTCCTCCGGAGGGACTGGGCCATCCCCCCTCCTTTGTCAAGGTCTCCCTGACATCACCACGTAACTGGCACCACTTCTCGTGGGCCCACAGACAGAGGATAAAACTGTGCCCAGCACCAGGCTTAGAGCACTCAAAATGTGCTGGGTTCGAACCGAGACCCTAAGTGCCATAAGTGTAAACTACCAGGCCACACAGACAGAAACCATGTTTTATGTTTTCTGGGTCTTTCCTGCCCACTGGGGAGGGAATCTATAACAAGTAGTATATAACATGTAATCAAACATATTAGATATCATTTATTTGTTAACTAGAGGCCCGATGCATGAGATTCGTGCAAGGGGCTTGGCCCTCGCAGCCCTGGCTTCGTCTGGAAGGTCGTCTGAAAGGTCGTTCAGCTGTCCATTCTAATTAGCATATTACACTTTTATTATTATAGAGTCTGGCTTTTAAATAAATTATTAACATTTGAAGCTATTTAACACAATTATATATATTAACTCAATAAGTATATTACTTTATTAATAAGTATAATAAATAGATTAGCCCAATATTACCCACTATGACGTTTTCAATAATCGAGATAAGAACTTATTAATAAGATATTCTCCACTCTCCCTCTTTGGTTTCTGTCTTGGTGATCTGCTGTGTATGCAGACTATGTGCTCACGAGCCATGTGTGACCAGCAGCTGCTGTACTGGACAGCTCAGGGCAAGAGGGTTTCAAAAGATACAGCTCCGTGGTTATATTTGGGTGATTCTTTCTGCCCTGTTAGGACCAAGAAGGAGCATGAAATTAGGCACTTAAAAGAACATGTCCTGTCAGCGAGGCTTCTGGAAACAGAAGAAGAGGAAGAGGCCCTGGCGTCTGTGTTCTGTGGCCACGGGGACAAGGTCAGCCAGCTCTACACTCAGCTCGCAGCCAAGTGGAGCAGAGAGTCTGGCTGGGTCTAAATCGGCACAGGTGCCTCTCCTGGTCGCCCTGGTTACTGCCCCTTCCTTAGGAGGGTGGCATTTAATCAGGAAAGCCGGATGCAATGGCCGTCAGCAGCAACTGAGGGAGTTCGGTGGCCCTGCCTGGCCAGCTCCTCTTGGGGGAGGTACTGGGTGGAGTTTGAGGGGGGTTTGAGGAAAGGACAAGATGACGTTCAACTGGGATGACTGGGTGATTAAGAAAAGGGGGTACCAGGCCTGTGGGCCTGAGGTCATGGCAGGCATGGCGTCTGCCTGTGGTGTCTGCTATGGGCACAGACGCTGTAAGGTGCCGTGCCTCAGCTGTGCTGCCTGCATTACCTGGAAGGAGCCTTGGATGGTGGTGTTTGTGTTTCTGGTGGCTTTTATGAGTTGACTTGGGCTGTCAGCAATAGTGTCTGCGCTGGTACCATGGAGAGTCCAGCCCATCCAACGAGGGTTGTGTGGGTTGAATAGTTGTTGAATGAACGAATGAAGGAATGATATGAATTTGACATATTACCCAACTCAGAAAAGGTGGATGCAGGCATGGTTTCCATATGTCAGCTCCTCTCCTCCAGGTGGGAGGCAGGAGATTTGGACTGTATTTCTAGCTCTGTTCACTTATTGCCTTGGATAGTTCATTTGGCCTTGGTGAGACTCAGTCTACCCACCTGTGAAATGGGACTATGGTTACCAACATGAGGGTCAGGCAAGGTAATGGCATGGAAATGACCAACTGACCACCTGTAAGAGAACCAGCTGGTTCTCTCTGGGGGCAGCCGCAGAGAGAAGGAGGTTTGGGAAAGAATAAGCGGTAGTTCATTTGCTGCTCTCCATATGAGGATCACATCAAAATAAGAAAAGTCTGTTGATAGAAACAGTCTGGGGAGATGAGAGCCCAGGTGGGCATGGACTTGGGGGCACGCACCTCTGTGAACTCCACATTGGCTGGGTCCCCCAGGATGGAGCCATCAGGCTGCTTGTAGCCAGCATAGCGGATAAGCTGGGAGTTCCAGACTCGGAAATCATGCTTGCTGTCGATCCTCTGGGGAAATATGGTGATGGCGGACCTGTGGGGGACAGAGGGGGACACCTGGTGTCAGGGTGGGGCTTGCACTTTGGGGACACCCTGGAAAAGGTGTCACCCAGGTCGATGAGTGCATGAGGCTCGGGGTGGATTCCATCTGTGCCCAGGTCCCCAGGCCCATGGAGCAGCTGCCGGGAGGAAGGGGCCTGAGGAAGCGTGGAACGGGGGGCCCCATGCCGGCCTGCTGAAGGAAAAGGAATGCTTCTCAAATGGCACTTTCAAACCACCTTGACATGGGCCAGTTTCCCAGGGAGCCCTTTGGCAGCAGGTAATCTCCAGGGAAAGAGCATCAGGCCCCGCTTCCCTTTAAGAATGCACCATCAGCCCTGTGGACTGAAGGGTCCTGGGTTCCGTTCCAGTCAGGGGCACATGCCCGGGTTGAGGGCTCAATCCCCAGTAGGGGGCATGCAGGAGGCAGCTGATCAATGATTCTCTCTCATCATTGATGTTTCTATCTCTCTCTCCCTCTCCCTTCCTCTCTGAAATAAATAAAAATATATTAACCTTACCTAATAATAGACATACATGTAAATTAATTGTACCTTCACTATGCTAACCAGCCAATCAGGAGAGTATGCAAATTAACCCGACAAAGATGGCAGTTAATTTGCATACATAGACTCCAAGCGGCAGAACGAAGCCGGATGGCCCCCGGGCTGGAGCAGTAAAGCCGGACAGCCCTGGGGCCGGCTTTGACTGGAGCCCGGCCAGAACGAAGGCCTGGGTCCCGTGTGCCAGAGGCAAACAGGTGCCAGTAGCCAAGGGAAGGGAAGGCCTATTGCATGAATCTCTTCGTGCAACAGGCCTCTAGTAATAATAATAAAAACAATGAACCATGGCCTGGCTGGCATGGCACAGTGGTTGAGCTTCTATCTATGAACCAGAAGGTCAAGGTTCGATTCCCAGTCAGGGCACATGCCTGGGTGTGGGCTCGATCCCTGGTGTAGGGTGTGCAGAGGGCAGCCTGTCAGTGATTCTTTCTCATCATTGATGTTTCTATCTCTCTCTCTCCCTCTCCCTCTCTAAAATAAATAAAAAATATATATTAAAAAAAAGAATCTTAAAAAAAAAAAGAATGCACTATCAATGTCTACTTCTAGTCTTTCTCCTTCCGTAATTATCCCCATTGTTAATTCTCGTCCAACCCATTCCAGGCCAAAGTCTGCAGACTTACAACTAAAAAAGATACCAACTTCCATCTGTGTTCCATGTATTTACTCTGAAACGATAGATTGCCACTGAACTCGCCTACCTAGCTAGGCAACGATGAGACTGTATGGTTATTGAGTTGTAGCTGTTGCCTGCTGAAGCACCCAGCTGGAGCCCCGTTCTCTGTTTGTTAGAAGCGGTGTTAGAGGGGCGTTAACGATGGGTTAGCGCAAAACTGAGACTTTCTCCTTAGCGGCAACAGAGGGATTCATAAACATCAGAAGGAGAGTAACTTTTCATGATGTGGTTCAATGTTGTCTCACGCCAGTTCCTGCCACCCGGATCCCCTGGTCCCCTCACTGGACCGGATCCCAAGCGACGGCTTGTGCTGGGTTGGGAGTCGCACGGTGGGTCCAACCCATCGCTCACAGCCCTTCTCCCATCCACATCCTGCTCCTGGAACTCCGCCCCCTCGGCTGGAACCCCTCTCTGCTGTCATGCTTCCAAATCCAAGCCCTGACTCAAATCCGCTTTCTCCACATCACATCCCCTGCCCCATCTGCCTCCCACGGCCTCTACCTGAGCCAATTTAGGTCTGACTGTCCGCACAGGACAACACTGCCTTTAACCCTGCAGCGACGGTGCAATGCACCTGGCGGTGAGTCCAGGTTGGGGGCGGGGCCTGGGGGGCGACTGAAAGTGAAAGTCACAGAGAACCACAGGCACTCTTAAAAATCCCTTAGCAAAGGCGCCATATTGGGGAATCAACACAGGGTAAGTCAGTCCATCCGTCTGCCTTCCAGCAGTAACACACATTGCCGTTCCTTTGGTTGAGCACCAGTTGCAGGGTGTTTGTGTAATTTATATATTTAAACAGTGTGTTTAGAAACAGCGGAGTCACACACAGTGGGATGAGACCCTGTGTGCAGGCACCGAGACCAACAGCGGAAATAGAACACATTTCTCTCTCTCAGACCCCACCTCTTCTAAGTCTAATCGTAATCAGTGGCAGGTCGAAAACCCCGCACTGTGTAAGTTACCTCTCTCCTCCCTCCTGTTACCTGCTTGCCTTTCTTTCCTACCTTTAGGTGATTTCTATACATAGCATACATGCTCTTATGTATGTGCTCAGATGTGTGGTTTTAAAACGTATTAAGAAAAAGAATCAGCTGAATGTTTTCTTTAATAGAAGATGTCACGAAGACTCCCCAAAGTGCAGGTGCGCTGCCTGGTCTGTAACACCCCCCCGACCCCTGCCCCATAGTCATGGCATCATTTGAAAACTACCAGAACAGCCCACAAGCTCCGTGAGGCTGAGGTCTCAACCAAGCCCTCCTTCAACACTCAGGACGTGCTGGATTTTCTCTGAAGGGGGACGTCTTTTAGTCAAAAGATAGACAGTTGAGCCTTGAACAATGCAGGGTTCAGGGACAGTGAGCCCCCAATGCAGCTGAAAATCCACAGCTAACTTCTGACTTCCCCCCAAAACTTAGCCTACCGTTACTGGAAGCCTTACCGATAACATAAATAGCCAGTTAACACATTTTTGTAGGTTACATGTATGATATACTGTATTCTTTTTAAAAAAATATTTGTATTCATTTCAGAGAAGAAGGGAGAGGGAGAGAGAGATAGAAACATCAATGATGAGAGAGAATCATTAATCGGCTGCCTCCTGCACGCTCCCTACTGGGGATGGAGCCAACCACCCAGGCATGTGTCCTGAGTGGGAATCGAACCATGACCTCCTGGTTTATAGATGAGCACTCAACCCCTGAGCCACACTGGCTGGGCTACATACTGTATTCTTACAGTTAGCTAGAGAAGAGCAAATGTGATTAAGAAACTTAAAAGAGAAAATACATTTACTGCATTTCCTGAAAAAAAAAATCTGCATCTAAGTGGGCCTGTGAAGTGAAACCCGTACTGGTTCAACGGTCAACTGTACTACCTCCCCATGCAGGCCCGGGCGCAGCTTACAGGTCTTCCCCGAAGGCAGGCTCAGCTGGCAAGAACTTTCCTTCTCAAGGAAGGGATACATGCAAGGAAACCCCTGCTTCATGCCAACAGGTCACTTTGGGGATGAGCTCAGTGCAGCCCAGAGGCTTAAGGGAATATCCCTGCAGCAGCTTTGAGATGGGCTGGTCCTCAGAGCTGGGCACAGATGCCAGGGAAGGACTGAGTGGGCAGGACGAACAAGTATAACCGCCCATCTGCGGGGCCCCAGCTGCTCCCTTCCAGCTGCTCCTTCCCAGCTGCAACCTGCCAGGTGGAAGCCACCAGCCCGCACAGGTGCCTTCCGCCTTGGCCTGCTCCTGGTGGCTTTGTTCTTCATACGGGGCAAGAGGAGCTGGCTTAGTGGAACCTGACGGAGTCGTCCCCACAGCAGTGGGAAGACACATTAATTGCCTTTCCAACCAAAGGGGGATTCTCAGGGCGCCCCAGACAAGAGCAGGAGCCGGTAGAAGCAGCTCACCACAAACAATGGGGTTTTCCTACTCCCGGGAATGAGAAACATCCCCTCCTGCCCCCTCCATGGTGACACGGAACGGTGGGTTGAAGGTGATTTTGGCTGCTGTAGCTTTGGAAACCACTTGGAGTTCTATTTTTCCCAGAAGAGAAGGGACATGGCGGTGGAACAAGGATGCGAGGCCGCCACTCCCGGCCTGGTGCATCTCCCCGAGAGGTGGTGGGGAGGATTCCCTGGCAGGTGAGCCAACGCCAGACCCAGGGGTCAGCGCTGGGGTGACTCACTTTCCCCAGGCCGGTCAGCTCACCTGAGGTTCCCTTTGTTGGTGGCGTACTTGATGTGGTTGCAAATGTAGTTGAACATCCCATGAGCCGTGGTGCAGTCGCGGGCATCAAACACCTGGAAGAGGTGCGTTATGGGACCGATGGCTTCTTCCTTCCCCCCTCTGCTCCCCCAGGCAGCCTTCCCATTGGAGGAGGGCCCAGAGCCCACTCCAACTGCTACCCTCTTGGAGTAGTGAGCACCTCTCCACCCATCAAACCAGAAAAATCCCTAAACGGAGGCATGGAATGTAAGTGATGTGGGAAAGGGATGGTGAGGAGAGGAGAGACTTTTAGTCGGCTGGTTATATTTCCTGCTAGGTTATTAGGGATCAAAAACAAAACAAAACAAAACAAAACAAACAAAAAATGGCTGGTTATATTTCCTGTCAGGTTATTAGGGATCAAAAATATAACCAACCAACCAAACAAACAAACAAAACAAAGAAGAAACCCCTGAGCTCGAAAACTAATCTACTTCCAACTTGAAACTCTTCCCCAGAGAAAAGTCATACCAAGGGACACAGAATCTGATGCTTTTGGTGAGCAAGCAGGTAACATCAATAAGCAAAGAGAGTAGGTGCAAGACAAAAGGGAGCGGTGGGGTCTGTGGTCAACTGGAGTGCATAAGCCTTAACAAGAGATATGCAAATTCATTTTAAACACTGTGTTGGCTATCGTCATGAGACATGATAGATTTGGCCATGATCTGAGAATCTGGGACCCCATGACGACCATCTGGTGGTACTTCACCTTGGCCTCCAGCTGAGCCATTCATTGTAAAGCTCACCCCTGCACCTACCACCCACTCCACTAAAGGGCTCCTCAAGGTAGCGAAGCCTCACCACCTACCTGCAGCTTGGACCACTGGATCCTGCCGACGCAGCGGGAGGCATTCCTCCAGGCGTGCTTGGCCCCATAGATGAGCTCTGTGTCTTTGAGCTGGTAGGTGCTGGTGGTTTCAATCTCCTTGTTCACCTCTTCCAGCCTCTCCATGTGGGCCTTGGAGCCAAACCTGAGTAAGGAGGGGAGGGAGGGAGGAGTCACCTTCTCTCCAACATCAGAGGTTGGTGAAGGGAGGGAGCTGTGACAGGAGGCCAGAAGCCACAGAAAGTCAGAGTTGATTCCTGGACACAGTAGTTCAAGCACAAAGTAGAGGCTGCAAACGGAAGTGCCCACAAAGGTCCGGCAGTGACTGAACTGGCTGGGGGTGGGGCCCATGCCTGGCCCGAAGGGGACAGCCGCCGCTCTGCTCCAGTCAGCTGTCGTCCTGAGAGCCGGG
>NW_006283826.1:1919815-1933837 GCF_000327345.1 Myotis davidii
AGAAACTGGAAATCTGAGTTTTAAAGAAAACTCTCCTCATTTTAAATGATGGCAGTGAATGAAATTTTAGAAAGTACAAAAAAATTATTATGAAAATTGTCAGACTTATGAAAAGGTCTAGGGAATAATACAATGAACACCCATGCCCCAAGCCTAAGAATTAATAAATAAATAAGGACTAATATCATCGATCCTTGGGGACTACTTCCCCATAATGGCCCACCTTCTTCCCAGAAGTGACTGCTATTTGGCATCTACATTCTCATGCTTTTGCTTATACCTCTGTCTACGTATACAGATAGCCCCTGAATCATGTGCAGTATTGTTCTGCAGGTTTAAAAGGTTTATATAAATGGTGATGACCTGAATGTACCCTTTTATGCCTGTCCTTTCCTTCTTTCACTCTGTTATTTTGTGAGCTTCATTCCCATGAGCAAACAGAGTGCTAACCCATTCATTTTTTACAGCTGTATAGTATTTCATTATGGAAAATAGAGCCTTTTATTTATAGATTCTCCTATCAATGGTGTTGAGGTGGTTTCCAGTTGGTTCTTTAATTTTAATTTTTTCTCTATTCGAACAGTGTTTCGGTGAACATTTTTATGGATGCCTTCTGTGCAAAAGTGTGAGAGTTCCTTTAGGCTACATATCCAGCCAGGGAATTGCTTGAAATGTTTCAAATGTAAGCAGCACTTTGCAGGCCAAACAAAAACATTTCTGGGGGCTATATTTGGCTCTGGGGCCACCAAATCCCGACCTCTGTGTATGTGAACTTGCCTTTTAATGGACGAGTAGTACTGATCAATGAACTCTTTGGCGAGAGGGAAGAGCTGCTCTTTAGTGCGGACGTCTTCAGGCCTCCGTACCTGCTGAGAAGGCTGCATGACGGAGCCCATACAGATGCGCTCGCTGCATCCCGTTTCCTGGAGGGAAAAGAGAGATTTGGGCAATCACTCGGTTCTGCCCAGGTGTGGCAGGTACGGGGCTGCAGACCCGCATGGGATATTCATGGTGGTGTTGACCTGGCCTCTAATTCCCCAGGGGGGTGTCTCCAGCACCAGCTTCAGGTCACTGTTGGATGCGGTCATCAGCCAAGGCAAGGGATGATAAGCAGCATTTTAAGGTTCTGAAAACGTTTGTTCAACTCAACAAGGGAAGGAGCGGCTTTGTGACTGGCCTTCCCTCGGTACTGAGTCCCAAGCAGCCACCGTGGCTTATTTGAACACATGTATGGTGCGTTGATTGCAGGAAATGGCCCGGACTGTTCCCCTCCCTATAGTCACACCCCTTGCAATAGGACTTTATGGCCACGCCCCATCAGGAGGGGGAGCCTCTTCCATCACCTCGTGAGTGGCCTGCAATGCACCAGATGCCGGCAGCCTCTGAGGCTGTGACAACCAAAAGTGTCTTCAGATATTGCCAGTACACAGGGCAGTCCCCCCCACAGAGAAGCATCCGGTCCCAGATGTGGCCAGTGCCGAGGTGGATCAATCCCGGTCCACACCCTCCTGAGCTACTCACCAACGTGCTCTTAAGGTGGAGGGTGTCCGTGAGAACCACGTCGGTCTCCCAGTTCTTGACCTTGAGGAAGCGGGGGCACTTGGAGGGGCTGCCGTTCTTTGGGGGGGACTGTCTTCCCGAGGCAGGGGCCTGAGGAGAGAGTGAAGATGGGACATCAGGCAGGAGGGCGCCGGAACATGGTCTCTGCTGGGACGGAGCGGCACTGCTCCTCCCGGAATCTGCTCCGAGTTACCAACTGTCTGCACAGAGAAGGGGTTGTCAGCTCCCTGGCTGACACCTGTGAGGTGGCTGGGAGCCTGGCGCCTCCACCTCTGCAGAAGGAGGTGCCTCAGAAGAGCCTTTCGGGTTCTGTTCTGGGGAAGAGTCAGGAACCCAAAGGTGGTCAGGAGCTCCCTGGTGCCAAGCACAGGGTTTGGCATTGAGCAGGGCCTCACTGAAAGTTTGCTGAATGAATGCACGACTGAAAGGACACCATCAGTTTCTCCGAAGGATAAAGCCCTCAGGCCTGAGGAGTCAAACCGGAGGCTGGGTCAAGTTACTTTTCCGGGCCTTCCTGCTACAGCCCGAACTCACCATTTCCAGCAGGTACTGGGGAAACAGGAGGTTTAAATTAGACAGGTTTGCAGCATAGAACGTTTCCCCCAAATTTCAGGTTCCTGCCTCTCGAAGATGCCCAGCATGTCCCTGTCCCAGGGCCTTTGCACTTCCCATTCCCCGTCTTGGACACCTTCAGTTCTCCATTTGTCTTCACCTCTGCAAATAAAACTGCCCAGTAGGTGAGGACGGGTAAGTCCTGGGCCGACCGATGTTGGCCCTCCATTTCAGACCCACGTAAAAGGGTCACACTCTGTCTCGGGCATTTCTGAGCAGTTGTCTACCTGCCGGGAGAGGTGTGCCCGTGCATCGACAACCATCGGTCACTCACAAGTGTCAGGGAGAGGCAACAGGCACGCCCTGATGCGACAGCTGAGCAGGGGAGGGGAGGAGAAGAGGCGACGTTCAGTGACGTTCATGCCAAAGAGTAGAGCAATGGGCCGTGACCTTGAGGCAGGGCCCCGTCGATGTGCTAGGTGCTGCCCTGAGACACCTTGCTCAGAGTCAGACAGGCTCCTCGACCTGGAGCACTGTAGCGGGAGAATGGGGATAGTAAGTGAATACACACACAGTACAGTTTCAGGTGGGGTTAAGAATATGAAATAGAAGGAGGTGATGATGACTAAGTGGAGGGGAGAAAGGCAAGTGCAAAGGTCCTAAGGTAGGGATGAGCACGCTGAATTCCAAGGACCAGCAAAGAGGCCAGTGTGCCTGGAGTATGCGCGTCATGGCGAGGACAAGGATACGAGGTCAGAAAGAAGGCAGGGTGCACGTTACATCAGCTTGGAGGACCTGAGTTGGGTGGAGGAGCTGTGAATTACCATTAGACGGGCTAGGTCCAGGACAGAGATCACAGAGAACTCTGAACGACTACTACTGAAAACTACCATTCAATGAGCACTTACTATGCGCCAAGCAATAACCTCATCATCCCCATTTCACAGATGAGAAAAGTGAGGCAAAGAGTGGTTAACCAAGTTGTCCAAGTTCACAGAGCTAGTAAGCCCGGGTCAGGAGTCAAATCCAGGCAGTATGACTCTCAAACCTTGCTCCTGTTTTGACAATCCTGCTGCTTGGCCATTATGCATAATTCATTCATGAATTCATTCATCATTCATTCATTCTACATACAGTTATTGAGTGAGTATCTCCTATGTGCCAGGCAAGGCAGCAAGGGCCAGGGCTACTGTGACAAACTAGACAGATGTGCTCTCTGCCCTCATGGAGCTCACAGCCAGAGGGAGGGGCGTCACAACTGAAGGAGCCACTATAACTGAGAGCAATGGGTACAGTAACATGGGGCAGTAAGAGTTTACAGGGGTCTGTGCAAGCACATAGGAGAGGCATCCCACCCAGAGCATTTGGCTTCTAAGTAGGACCTGACGGACAAGTAGGTGTTAACCAGACAAAGAAGGGGGAGCAGCAGGGCCTTGCAGGCAGAGAGAACAGCTGTGCAAAGGTGGTGAGGCGAGTGGCCTATCATAGCCACCTTTCTGGCCACTGGCCACCTCTGTGCTAAAGCATCCGTGCCGTCATGTTAGAGTGCGAAACAGGAGGCAGGTGAACCGAGAGCTCCAGAACAGAGCAGGGGACGGTAGCAGAGAACCAACAGAAACTGCCATGACTCCTGAGCTCCCACTCCTCCCTGCCCTGGCCAGATCTGGTCATCCCCAGTGGTTCCCATCTCAGCGCCGGACACCACCACCATCCATCCATCCATCCGCGCCAGCCACAGGGGGAGCTGTGCTGGGCATCATCCTCTTTATCTCCCATACTTACCCCACCCCCCACTCCCGCCCACTGTCGTTTTCTAAGTAGCTCTAAGAGTCCATCCGCTCCTCTGTCCAACCACCATCATCTCTCACTTGCATGACGGCACTCACCTCCTAAGTGTTAGCCATTACTGACTACAATCGGTGTTGTTATTCTGCTCACACAGTGCAACATCTGGCATGACGACTATAACTGTCGCTGTAACTACACCACTGCCTGGCTAGGAGCAGGAGAGGGACCAGGATGACTTCTTCCCTTGTTCCCCTTTGGCACTTTCCATCCTGCCAAACTTTAAGCCTTTTACCTGCGTCCCCTTGTGAAGCTACATACAAACAACCGCACTTCCTCTGAAGGCCCGGAAAGACATGCTAATACCTCTCTAGGACCGTCTCCACTGCTGTCTCTTCCAGCAAACGAACAGGTGGTGGAAGTCACACCCGGGCGAGCCTTTGTCGCAACAAAATCCTCTGATGGTGCCGACAACCGGTGCCCGTGAGAAGGAGTGGTCCTCCCTTGACCGTGCGGGAGGCACCAGACATCCTCCCTAAACGCCAGGCATCACTAGGCCAGTGTAGAAACTCTCTGCACCATCACAGTAATGCCCCGGAGGCTGAGGAGCAGCTGGAATCCGGGAGGAGGGAAAACAGAGGTGGTGCTGGTGTGGGGGTGGGACCCAGGACCCAGGGAGAGGGTGGGAGCCCAGGAAGGCAGGAGGAAGAGGTGTGGCAGGAGCGGAGCTAACGGGACGAATAGAAGAGGCATCTGTGGAGGTGCCAGATGTGTGCGGGGTGGTCGTCAGGAGCTGAGTAATTGGGGCCCCAGAGCCAGGCGTGCCTGCTCTCCACCCTGGGTTGTGCCGAGTGCACACTTGAAACCCAGCATTAGGAGGCCTCTGGCAGGGCTGCCGCATTGGGGCTTTGATGTTTTAATTAGCCAGCAGTCATATTAGATGACTCAAGAGGGGACAAGTGGGAGATTACTAGAGCAGTCAGGGCCTGCGTGGGGGATGCAAATGACTTTTCTGAGTGGGGACCCAGGTTCAGGTTAGAAAGGCAGTTAGTGGACCTGTGAGTCATTATGCTGGGAGCAGGGCGTGAGTGGGTTTGGGGCTGGCGGCTCTGTGCGTCCTTTTCCGAGTTGGTGTCTGCGGTGGGTAATGGGAGCGTTCCAGGTGGCGGGGGACACAGATTTGATCGAGTGGGTCCGGAGGGCTGCCTACTCCCAGCTTTGGAAAGAAGGCTCTGAGCTCGGGGGCATTTCAGGGGCTGAGTCAGCACCTCTTAGCAGAGGCCCTGAGGAAGTGGAGGGAAAGGGCCGTGCAGCCCGAGGGGAGACAGCTAGGCAAGGTCACTGCCAGCCTGGGGCTCCAAGCCATTCATGTTGTAGGACTTCTGACACCCCGATTGCTTCTCCTGTCCTTCCCTCCCTTCCATCTCTCCTTCAACAAGTACATACAGAGCACCTACTGTGTGCCGGGCCTGGTGTTCTAGGCTCCACAGGGGTCCCCACTGTCATCCCACAACTGGGAGAAGCACCTTACGGCTGCATGTCCTAAAGTCGGGGTCGGGAAACTCGGGCCCGCGAGCCGAACCTGGTTTGCTCCCCGTTTTGGCACAGCCTATAAGCTACGAATGGCTTTTCCATTTTTAGTTTGTTAAGTGAAAAAAATCCAAAGACTAATATTTCATGATGCATGTGAGTTACATGATGTTCAAATGTCAGTGTCCACGCACTCGTTTCTGTATTGTCTATGGCTGCTTTTGCAATACAATGATAGAGTGAGTAGCTGTGATGAAGACCAAGACTGTAGGGCCCACAAAGCCAAAACTCTTCCCCACCTTGTTCTTTTTAGGAAAAGGTTGCAGACTCCTGAGCGAAAGCATTGGATTCCACTGGCTGAAGTGTAAGCAATTTTACTGTGTCTCCATCTGCTTAAATGTCACTACATTAGAGATCTTTTCTGATCATTTGTTAAAACAACGCCTCACTTGTTACTCTGTGCTGCCTCCCACCTTTACTATGCTTTATTTTCCTTCATAGCACTTCCCCCTGCTTGCAATTCTTGTGGGAGTGTATGTATTTGCACGTGCACGTAAATATTTGTATCTTATACATTTATCTATGTGTCTCTAGATACAGTTTTTGGCCTACCCACTGTTCACTTTGTTCTATCTCTAGCCCCTAGACCAGTGCCCAGCATGTAGAACATGTTCAGCCAGTATTTGAGGTCGGTTGTAAACTGAATTGTGACCTCCGGGATTCATACATTGAAGCCATAACCCCCAGTGTGACTGCATTTGGAGATGGGATAGTTAGGAGGTACTTAAGGTTAAATGAGGTCATGAGGGTGGGACCGTCATCTGATAGGAGTGATGCCCTTAAAGGAACAGGAAGACAAAGACACAC
Organism: Myotis davidii; assembly: GCF_000327345.1. Lineage (NCBI taxonomy): Eukaryota > Metazoa > Chordata > Mammalia > Chiroptera > Vespertilionidae > Myotis > Myotis davidii. The sequence continues at coordinate 1,926,110 of NW_006283826.1, forward strand.
CTCTATTTCCACGCACACACGCAGAAAGGCTATGTAAGGACACAGCAGAGGTGGCCGTCTGCAAGCCAGGAGGAGAGCCCTCACCAAATGTGACCACACTGGCCCCTTGGCCTTGGACATCTGGCCTCCAGAACTGTGAGAAGTAACTTTGTGTTTAAGCCGCCCAGTCTGTGGAACTCTGTTATGGCAGCTCAAGCTGACTCATATAAGATCAAATGCATGTCAAAACTGAAGAGTCCACTCGACTGGCATGACTCAGTGGTTGAGCATCAACCTGTGAACCAGGAGGTCTCTGCTCAATCAGGTCAAGGCACATGCCTGGGTTCCAGGCTTGACCCCCAGTAGGGGATGTGCAGGAGGCAGACGATCAATGCTTCTCTCTCATCATTGATGTTTCTATCTCTCTCTCCCTCTCCCTCCTTCTCTGAAGTCAATAAAAAATATATATATATTTTTAAATTTCGAAGTCCCTCAAATGCTTAGCCAGAGACTAAAGAACCCCTGAAGCTACCTGACTGAGGGGGTGACCTTATCAAAGCCGAGTGTTGAAAGACATGTGACTGCAAGGTCTGCAGGCCAGGAAGGGAAGAGATGGAGACTGGGGTGCCAGGAGAGAGCCCTGAGGTGTGAGAGGGCGGGAAGGAAAAGGACCAAGTCAACACTGACTCAGAAGCTTCTGGCCTGAGTGGGTGGGAGCCAGTGAGCCTTAGAGCAGGAGCTGGGGGTGATGAGAAGGTGGAGGGAGGGAGGGAGGATTTTCAGGCAGGAAGGTAGACACCAGGCATAGGATCTGGAAGATCTCGAACAGAAGCCAGGCCCCTGCCCTTCCCCAGTTATACAGGAGCCTCTCGGTGATACAGGGACAGGAGCATGACAGCGGGCCCCTGGGAGACACAGGGCACCTCAGGAACTGCCATGGATTGAACCGTCCCTCCCAAATTCATATGGTAACGCCCTACCCCCAGAAGCTCAGAATAGGGCCTCATGTTGGAATTGCTAATGAAGGGATTCTGAAACAATGAGGTCATCCCGGCAGTCCTAATCCAACAGGACTGATGTCTCATAAAAGGGAAATTTGCCCTAGCTGGTGTGGCTCAGTGGATGCAGGGTCGGCCCCTGGACTGAAGGGTCCTGTGTTCGATTCCAGTCAAGGGCATGTACCTCAGTTGTAGGCCCGGTTGGGGCATATGTGGGAGGCAACCAATTGATGTGTCTCTCTCACATCAATGTTTCTCTCTCTGTCTCTCCCTCTCCCTCCCACTCTCTTTAAGAATCAGTGGAAAAATACCCTCAGGTGAGGATTAACACACACACAAAAATAATAAATAAAAAGGGGACATTTGGAGACAGACACGCGCCCAGGGAGAATGCCACGCAACCTGCCCGCTTTGCTTCTGCGCAAATGAGGGCAGACACTGGGCTGAGCTGGGCAGCAGGCCATCCCCACCAGGGGCCAGATGCCCCGCACCGTGCCCTTTGCTGCAGCGCCCCACAGCACGCTCCACCCTGTGGGCACCACCTCCCCCGGGCAGCCAGTGTTACCCGGTTACGAGCTGCGGCAGCTCAAGGTTCAGGACCACAGACCTGCAAAGCAGCAAGTACCCACCCATCCGGGCAATTAAAAAATTGCTACTTGACAAACTTAACCAACTGTGTTTAATGCCTCGGAGTATAATTTCCTCGTAGTGTATTCAAAGCATTATTTCGCAAGTGATTCATTCTTTATAATAACTCCGTGGAAGCTTGACATGGCTTCTTTTTCTCCCCCTACTTTGATTTTACAGCCCATGGTCTATACTCTGGAGGGGGTGGAAAAGGAGGTGCCTGGGAGGCAGTCCCATCACAGGGTGAGGGCCTCTGGCGATGAGGGGTCTTTAAGTCAGACTGTGGAGACTTTTTCCAAGTGGGTTTATGCTAATCGTTGCAATGAAATCACAAGATAACCAGATAGACAATTTGCAACTTGGTCCCATTACCACACGAGAATGTACATGTGCGTTATGAACTAATTTTGTTTATTTTTATTTTATTTTTCTAATCCCTAAGTGCTGACACTAGCTCCAAACAGCTGAAGCTAGTCCGGAAGGGCAGAACCTTGCTCCAAAGCCTCGCCCCTAAGCAAACCTCCCTCTCCCACAGGCCCCTGGGAACCAGCCTCAGGGTGTCCCCGTGATTTCCACAGGCACCTCCCCCTGGAGAGTCTGCAGCCCTTCAACCTCGGGCTCCCAGGCCAAGTGCGGTCATTGAAGGGTCCTTTCCTCTAAGGCAGTCTTGTGGGGACCCGGGCTCCCCCAGGGCCTGGCTCAATCTGATTGTAATGGACTTAGCCCGGGACGGGCTCCCCCAGGGCCGGGTCAATCTGATTGTAATGGACTTAGCCCGGGATGGCCCAGCCAAGGTGCTGACACTCATTCCAAAGAGCCAAGCCTACGCCCTAAGACCCCAACCTAGTACCAAACAGCTGTAGCCAGTCCCGAAGGGCGGAGCCTAGCCCTAAAGAGGGGAGCCCAGACCAGGTCAGCTGAGCCCAGTCCTGAAGGCGGAGCCTAGCCCCGTAGAGCAGAGCCCATACCGGAACAGTGGAACCCAGTCCCAAACGGCGGACTCTAGTCCTGAAAGGTCGAGCTTAGGCCCGAATAGCCCAGCCAAGGCCTAAGAGCCGAATCCAGTCCCTAAGTGCGGACACTAGTATTGAAGAGTCGCGCCTACACCCGAAGAGACAGCCTACCCCCAAGAACTGAACCTTGTCCTCAATAGTTGCGCCCAGTCCCGAAGGGCGGAGCCTAGCCCTGAGGAGCCGAACCTATTCCCCTATGAATTAATTTAAAAGAACTCCTGTAATTGTCTTGTGGCCTGCCGCCATTTTATTACATTGGACTGTGTGTGTGTGTTTACTAAAGAATTAAATTGCCAAATGTATATAGTTATAATGCACACGCTTTGTGATTATGTTTCTACCTTTTAAGATAACCTGGGACCCTCAGAAAATGGACGTGGGTTGGGTCTCTACTGGCCTCTGAGAATCTCTGCTTGGGTTTTGGCCACTGATACTGATTTGCAAAGAGAGGAAGCAAAAATGACTTTGACCCGACGTGGCCTCTCTGGGTAGAACCTGAGTGTGGCTGGGGTTGGAGGGGATGAATGAATGTGCAGAGCTGTGCCACTGGGCCCCGAACCAGAACGTCATTGTCCCACTCGGACAACATCCAGCATTGAATATACTCACTATTAAAATAAATAGTTAGCAAAATAAGTGGAAATTCCAGCAGGGCTGAACCCAAGCACCCGACAATTCAGGCCCCACTTCCTGGCTCCATCCTGGCTCTGACCGCCCAGGGAGGCTGGTCTCACGGCTAAGTGACCTACAGAGATCCTGGGGTCACCGAGTAGGTGATGACTCGGGTGAAGGGAAGCAAAAGGTCAGCAAGATTTGGGTTCGGGTCCTGGCTGGTTTGGCTCAGTGGATAGAGTGTCAGCCTGGGGACTGAAGGGTCCCAGGTTCGATTCCAGACAACCTTGGTTGCGGGCACATCCTCAGTTGGGGGTGTGTGGGAGGCAACTGATCGATGTTTCTCATCTATGTTTCTAACTCTCTATCCCTCTCCCTTCCTCTCCTTTAAAAAAAAAAAAAAAAATATTAAAAAAAAAAAAGATTTGGGTTTGGCTCCCGCAAGAGCCTGGGGACATCTCTGTTCAATATAAATTCCTGGAACGCATCTTTGCTGAGGGTCCTTGTTCTGTGTTTGAGGGCACCTGGGAACACTGGGTAACCTGGGAAAGGGAGGGGACTAAAGATGCAGTATGGGAAAATCCAGCCTGGTGTCTAACTCTGGTCATGAGCCAGATGGAGAGAAGGGAGAGCCAGCCTGATGGAGCTGGGGGCAAAAATGAGTTGAATAACCACTCGTAACTAGGAAGGTGGGGCACCCTCCCACAGAGAGAAATGAATCTTAAAACACAGGAGGTTCCTCAAGCTTCTAAGAGGCTTAGGGAAGGGAGTCATCAACCGGCACCCTGAGATGTCAACCTGATTGGGGCCCAAAGAGTCTGCTGAAGGCAGCCAGGTGGGGAACTTGTGGGCATGATCCTACAAAACCCCAACCATCACGGTGACTGCAGTGTGTGTGTCTATGTCTGTAGCTTGTCTTGGATGTGGAAGTTTCTGGAGGTTGAGGCCAATATTTGATGAAAAGCTGACACTTTGGTTGTGAATTCCTCCAGGGTAACAATCAAGGTCACATTTAGTAAATGCCTGTTTTGTGCCCAACTTGGGTAAGGCCATTGCACATTTACTGGTTCATTGCATCTTCATGGAAACCCATTTTTTCAGACGTGAAAACAGAAGCTCTGAGAGGTCAGGTGACGATCGCAAATTAACAACTAACAGGCAACCGGGCAAAGCATGGGATCAGGGCTTCAAAACTCCTAGCTGTCCACTCCGGGCCTCACTGCGTTCCCTCTGCGCATTCCCAGAGCCTGGCCCCAGGAGGCATGAATGACATATGCTACAGTGACTTGAATGATCGACAAGGATGATGATGTGGTCGTGATGGGACAGAGGTGCAGCCCTGTCACCAAGACTCCCTTTCCCTTTCTGGGCCACAAGGGTGCCATCTGTAAAATGGGAATAGTGCTTCTTGCCCTATCTGCCTCTCATTAGCAAAATAAGAATCAGTAATATATCTTTACCTAAGTTAGTGACATAATAATTAGCCTCATTATAACAACAACAATAACAATACACATTTTTTGAGCACTTACTCTATGCCAGGCTCTATGGAGTTAAGAGTGGACTGTGGCTCCATGGCCTGAGTTCAAGTCCCATCTCCTCCAGTCACTAGTCATGTGACCTTCATCAAGCTACTAAACACTTTCTTTGTGCCTCAGTTTTCTCATCTATAAAGTGGGAACAATAATAATACATCATTGGGTTGGGTTGGAGATGAAGTGAGACTGCAGACCTCAGGGGCTTAGCACAGTGCCTGACCTGGCTCAAGAAACATTAGTGATGCCCTGGCCGGTGTGGCTCAGTTGGGTGGAGCATTGTCCCATTCACCAAAACAGTCTAAGGTTCAATTCCTGGTTAGGGCACATACTCAGGTTGCAGGCTTGACCCCCCCGTCGGGGCATGTGCAGGAGGCAACTCATTAATGTTTATCTCTCATATTGATATTTCTCTCTCTCTCCCCCCCATCTCCTTTCCTCTCTCTCTAAAATCAAAGAAACATTTTTTTAAAGAAACTTAGCTATTATCCTATCCTATATAATAAAAGGCTAATATGCAAATCAACGGAATGTTGGAACGACCAGTTGCTATGATGCATACTGACCACCAGGGGGCAGAGGCTCAACACAGGAGCTGCCCCCTGGTGGTCAGTGCGCTCCCACAGGGGTTGCGTTGCTTGGCCAGAAGGCAGGCTCACAGCTGGCGAACACAGTGGTGGTGGCAGGAGCCTCTCCCGCCTCTGCAGCAGTGCTAAGGATGTCTGAATGCCAGGGAGCAGGCCTAAGCTATCAGTCGGACATCCCCCGAGGGCTTCCAGACTGCAAGAGAGTGTAGGCCAGGCTGAGGGCCCCTCCCGCCAGTGCACGAATTTTGCGCACCAGGCCTCTAGTATACGTATAAAAGGCGAATATGTTAAGTGTCCCTCCGTCTGACTGGTCGCTATGATGCGCACTGATCACCAGGGGGCAGACGCTCAACACAGGAGCCAAGCTGCAGTGACATGGCAGCAGCAGTTCTCGGGTGAAACCGAGAGGAGGGAGCCCGATTCCTCACGGGGTCACACTATTCCACCTTTGGGCGTGGGTTATGTTGTTGCTGGGGCACTGTTGGCCCTGAACCTGGTTTACTGCACACTTGCATTTGTGTTCCACACCCTGTATGACAGCGATTTTGCAGAGTGCCTTCTCGCACTCTGGACCCCTTGGGGGATGTCAGAGAGCCGTTTTCAGCAGATCCCCACAGGTCAGCCGAAGGGACCCCACCTACCGGAGGGACCCCGCTCGCTCCACAGATGCCTTTTGAGCCATGGGCCACCCCAGGTGCAGCCAGCTAGGGAGGGACCAAGGGAGGTTGGCTCCAGGGCATGTCTGGCCTGTCTCACCCAGTCCTGCCCCTTTCAATTAATTTCCTTTCAATGTGCAAGAATCCGTGCGATTTTGCAGAGTGCCTTCTCGCACTCTGGACCCCTTGGGGGATGTCAGAGAGCCGTTTTCAGCAGATCCCCACAGGTCAGCCTATGGGACCCCACCTACCGGAGGGACCCCGCTCGCTCCACAGATGCCTTTTGAGCCATGGGCCACCCCAGGTGCAGCCAGCTAGGGAGGGACCAAGGGAGGTTGGCTCCAGGGCATGTCTGGCCTGTCTCACCCAGTCCTGCCCCTTTCAATTAATTTCCTTTCAATGTGCAAGAATCCGTGCACCGGGTCACTCGTTATTATAGGTAATGCTATCACCCACACAGGACCTCATTTCATCCTCCCCACAACCCCAAGAGCCGATCAGACCCACTGAGAAATGAAGGCTTGGTGCAGATGCTAGCTGTCTGCCCAAGGTCACCAGCAGGAAGAGGCTGACACTGGGCTGACCCCCGTGCTGCGTGCCTGGCCCAGGGCTGTGGGTAAAGGAGTAGGAGGGTGGGGATGGCCACACACCCACAAGGTGGTATTGCTATCAGTATTATTGTTATATTTTTATCCCAACATCATTAATGCGCAGTGAGTCAGAGCTGACTTAGAAGGTTCCAGGGCTGTCACTGAGAGCAGAGTGTTCGCTGGTTTGTCTTCATTTGGACACAGTCGAGCTGGCTCCGGCTGCCCCCTTTTTGGTTTTCAGCAAAGCCAGCACTCGCTAGCCAGTTGGGGTGCGAAAAAGGACCCTCACGAGGCCTGGTCTTTTGAAGATTGGGGGCCCACAAGCACTCCCCAGTTGCCTCATCATTCGGAGCTCTCCAGAGTGGGGCGATGCTGACACTTACTTGGAAGCAGAGAATAGCTTCTCACCAGATTTTGACATTTGGAAAACATCCAGAAGCCCATGTCCCCAGGGCTGAGGGAGTGCCAGGCTCCGGATGAGGTGGAGGAAGTGGAGGGGGGGTTTCAATAGAAGCCATCTCTCTGACCACCTCACTGCCTCTGTCAGCCGGAGGCTGGGGAGAGGAGCAGCCGGCTGAATAAGAGGGGAGAGCGCCAAGTGGAAATCTCATTTCCCTCAGTCCCGAGACCCCCTCTGCACCCACTAAGGACTGGACTGATGCTTAATTAGCATGTGAAAATAGACGTTCTGCCTTCAAGCAGGGCACGGTGCCACCCCTTACCCCTTAGGAGAGCAAATCAGGTAGGCAAGGGACTAGGTGCTTAATCAGAAGGGAAAGCAAGAGGGCTTGATTCCACGCTAAGGATTTGCAGGGAGAATGGACAAACGAACAGTTTCTCCTTGTCATCTGATCTTGCACTTCCCAGCTTCCAGGACAGTGAGAAAGAAAGTTCTGTTGTATGAGCCACCAGGCCATGGTATTCTCTTCTGGCAGCCTGGACGGACTGAGACACTGATCATTTCACCATGATATCCTGCAAAGGCGGCCAGCGGTGCTAGTCATCATGCCTGCTCTGTTCCCAGCATTGAGCCCCACCCCCCAGGCTTTAAGTTCAGGGCTATGTTCAGCGTTAACACTGTCTAACTGAGGTGGACGGCATGAAAGGAAATGGCCAGAGTCCTGCCGCTCA
>NW_006283826.1:1933888-1959329 GCF_000327345.1 Myotis davidii
CCTCTTCTGCTTCTTCCCTGTGCCCCAAATCTTACCGAGAGAGACACAATAGGGAGTGGTGGGGATTGCAGCAAACCAGAGAGCCCTGTCTAGAGGGGGCAGGTGCTACTCAGTCCAGGAGATTACTTATATATATAACAGGCTAATATGCAAAGTGTCCCTGTGGGAGTTTGACTGAGAGTTCTATCACTCTCTGTGATGTGTGCTGATCACCAGGGGGCTTTGTGGAATGAAGGGAGGCCCCGGCCAGCAGCTGGCGGCCAGGGAAGGGAGGTCTGGCCAGCAGCCGGAAGGCCCTGATCGGCCCTGATCACTGGCCAGGCCTGGGGGCTCTACCTGTGCATGAATTTTGTGCACTGGGCCTCTAGTTTCATCATAAGAATAGAGATCAATGTGGTCAGGTTGTCCACATTTTTAAGAGAAGTTGTAAATATGATATTTATATAAAATTTTGAAATACTGACAATAAATTCAAAGTTCAGATAGAGCCCTAGCTGGTTTGGCTCACTGGATAGCGTGTCGGCCTGCGGACTGAAGGGTCCTGGGTTTGATTCTGGTCAAGGGCACATGCCCAGGTTGTGGGCTCGATCCCCAGTAGGGGGCATGCAGGAGGCAGCCAATCAATGATTCCCTCTCATCATTGATGTTTTTATCTTTCTCCCCTCTCCCTTCCTCTCTGAAATTAATAAAAAATATTTTTAAAAATATTTTTTAAAAAAGTTCAAATAGAAATTGTCTCTTAGGATAGCGGTCACCAACCTTTTGGATCTCACAGACCACTGGTTGGTGACCGCTGTCTTAGGATAAGACAGTGTAGCTCCAAAAAATCATGTCTATAGTCCAAATCTTGCCCGAGGCTGCCTCTTTCTGTCCTTAGACTTAGGAAGATTTTCATTATGGCAACACTTCTTTATTTCAATTAAGAAAGAAAATATAACTCGGCCGGCATGGTTCAGTGGTTGAATGTTGACCTATGAACCAGGAGATCACGGTTGGATTCCGGATCAGGGCACATGCCCAGCTGCACACTTGATCCCCAGTAGGGGGCATGCAGGATGCAGCCAATCAATGATTTTCTCTCATTATTTATGTACTAGAGGCCCGGTGCACAAATTCGTGCACTGATGGGTTCCATCCGTCCTGCCCCTGATGGAGATCATCAGGGGCAGGCTGGCTGGGGTCGGGGCTTGTTAGGGGTGGGGCCGGCTGGGGCAAGGGACCACAGGCACTCTAGTTGTTCTGCCATTTGGTCTATTTGCATATTACCCTTTTATTATATAGGATTTATTTAAAAAATATACTCTTATTGATTTCAGAGAGGAAGGGAGAGAGTGAGAGAGATAGAAACATCAATGAGAGAGAATCATTGAACGGCTGCCTCCTGTATGTCCCACATTGGGGACTGAGCCCACAACCCAGGCATATATCCTGACTGGGAATCAAACCGTGACCTACTGGTCCATAGGTCAATGCTCAACCACTGAGCCATGCCAGCCGGGCCTCTCTCATTAATGTTTCTTTCTCTCTCTCTCTCTCCTTCTCTGAAATCAAAAATGCATTTTTTAAAAGAAAGAAAACATATAGACTATTTTAACTTTATCTGCTCATTTCTCCATTAATGGATAATAGTCTCCTCACACTCACAATGTGACCTTGATTTTTCCACTCATTTATGCGTTTAGTGGTTGCTTCTTGCATGTGCCCTGCCTAGAAATCAAACCCACAACCTTGGCATATACAGACAACACTCCAGCCAACTGAGCTACCCGGCCAGGGCATGACCTTGATTTCTGGGGCAGCATAAGAAGCTACAATTGTGCTTGTCCTCCGAACATTCCCAGAAGTCACTGCAAGAGGTAGAGGAAGTGGCCAGTGGGACCCTGGGTCTGACCTACCGCAGAATCCCTCATGTTCCTCTCTTCCTGGCTAAGGACGCAATCCCCACTGAGGCTCTGCAGCGTCCCAGCCTCCCGTGAAGCTATGCAGAGAGACTCTGAGTCCTTGCTCAGATGAGCTGGTGGAGAAAGTGCCACAGATGCTGCACCAGAAGAAAGAGCTTGGCAACCCGGCCTGTGCCGCCCGGGGCTCGGGGCAGGTGTTGGGCAGGAAGAGGACGACCCGCTGAGTGACCTGTACCATCTCCACCTAGACGTCGCTGCATGCAGAGCTGGGGCGGCAGATTCACATGCCTCCCTAGGGCTGCTGGGGCCTGGCCCGTTAGCGGCCTGGGCAGGGGAGAAAGAGAGGCTGCTGTTCTCTAGCCAAATCGAGCGACTCTCGGGAACCCTATCTGTCCAGCAGCCGAACTACCTCTGGGCAAACTGGCAAAGATGGAGCTGGTGAGCTGCGGGGAAACAACCCGCTCCTACTCAGCCCGTAGGATTGACACGACCTTCATGATGAGCAATTTCTCAATTTCTGCTGAATAACAAGTGAATATGACCTTTGACCCAATAAGTCCACTTCTAGGAATTTATTTTATTGAAAAGCCTGCCCGTGTGCCAAATAAGGTGTTTATACGCTATCATTCTTTACAGCAATGTCATCGCAAAATATTGGCAATGACCCGAGAGCGTTCACTTTGGAGGATGGGCTCAGTGAATATGGCAGAGGCATGCAATGGGAAATTGTGCAGCTGTTACAAAGAATGAGGACTCTCTTTATCTACTAGTTACTGGTAGTACTAAGTTCTAGATATGCTGGTAAGCGAAAAAGCAGGGTGCAAAACTGTATGCATAATGCACTCTCGTTTGTGTAAAAAATGTGTACTTACTTGTCTCTCTATGCTAAGAGGACCACAAAAAATTACAACTATTACGGTAGGGAGGGAAATTTTGTGGCTGGGACTAGGGGAGGGAGAAACACTTTCCATCATGCATATTTTATAGCTTTTTAAAAAATATATTTTTATTGATTTCAGAGAGGAAGGGAGAGGGAGAGAGAGATAGAAACATCAATGATGAGAGATAATCATTGATCAGCTGCCTCGTGTAAGCCCCATATTGGGGACCGAGCCTACAACCTGGGCATGTGCCCTTAGAGTGCAAAGGAGGGAGGAGCAGGCGGGAGAGAGAGAAACACTGATGTGAGAAAGACACAGCGACTGGCTACCTCCTAGATGTGCCCCAACTGGGTGCAGGGTGCGAACATGCAATGGAGGTACTTGCCTTTGACCAGGAATCGAACCCACTATTTGGTCTGCAGGCTGATGCTCTAACCACTGTGAAAAACTGTCCAGGGCTCTATTTTATCTTTTAAATTTTGAACCACGTGAGTGCCGTTAATGTAGAAACAGAATGAACATGTGAAAAATGGCAAGCTCACAAAGAAAAAAACGCACCAAGGCAAAACCCATATCCCAGCATAGGTGCTCCTGGCTTCAGCCCAGCACCCTCCCAGCGGGCACCGCCCCTTACCTGCTCCTTCTCTGAATACGGGTTGTTGAGGACCACAGGCACGTTGCCCTTCCCCCACAGGTCATTGAAGACACGGTCATTCTCCACTCCGAGGGGCAGGGGTTTGTGTGACTTGGCATCCAGGTCTCTGGAAGGCAAGGGGGTGGCATGAGGAAAGCAGGACGTGAGGGGTGGCCAGCGAGCTGGTGGCCCTGGTCTGGGATTCCCGAGTCAGTCCAGAGCCTCCATGGTCCACCCACATGACTACGTGGAGCCAGAGAGCACTGGGTGCCCAGCCTGCTGCCTCGTAGGATTGACAGCGCCCTACTGTCAAACACAAAGGTGAGCTCACCCAAGTTGGCACCCATGGCTGGCATCCACCCGTCTCCGTGGACATCATTTCAGGATGGCCATGACACGAACTGTGCTCCTTATCCCCTCCCTCATTTCTAAGATCTACAAACAGAGGAAGCCCACCTCCTAGCAGAACCCCAGGCAGAATCCCTGGACACAGTGATGCCCATCAGCCTTAACTATGTAGGAAGTAGGAGGCAGGAGGGATAGGGAAGGAAACCAGTCCCGTGGGCCAGGGTGGTTGGTCATCCCAATGCTAGGCATTGACAACAAGGCTAAAGACACCAGCCCAGGGTAAACAGGAATGATTCTGAAGTAAGGGGAACAGAGCAGGCGAAAATAATACTATTACAATGATGGCTAGTGTTTGTTCCGCAGTTTACATATGTCTTGGTTAATTTAATCTTTGTGACAACCTTCTTAGATAAGAATATTCACCATTTTACAGATGGTAGAGGTGAGACAAGAGCTAAATTGCTCCAGGTCACAGGATCCCAGCCTACTCTTCACATCCTTCTGAAGTGGAGGCTCTCATTATCATTTGTCATCATTATCACCACCATCACACCACCATCACCACCATCATCGCCTCCACCATCTCAGGATCATCACCTTCATTACTATCACCATCGACTTCTCTTCATCAACCTAACTATCATCATCACCATAATCATCATCACCATCAACACCAGTGTTAGCACTGTCCATATCACCATCACCACTGCCATAATCACTCTCATCATTATCATCACCACCATCCCCATCCTCCTCCATCATGACCTTCATCACCACTATTCTCAGCCTCACAGTCATCATCAGATGAGGAAACAGGCTCAGAGAGGTCAAGTCACTAGCCTCAGTAACACAGCTAGTGATGGTGGAGTTGGGATTCAAACCCAGGCTTTTTCCTGACTCTCGAGCTTGACCTCTGAACCAGAGCTCTCCTCGCTCCCAGGCTCTGACCTTGAGTAGGCTCAGGAGGAGGCTCTCCGCAAGTTCCATAGCTGGCCATCCTCTGAGATGGAGGGACAGCATGGCTGGGGGGGGGGGGGGGACTGAGCCTGCGTTAAAATCCAGACCTGCTCTTCCTCCCTCCGAATGCTGCCCTCTGCTTCCTGACAACCTGCTCCTTTTCAACCCCCCCGCCCCAGGGTTACCCTGACTAGGGCATATGTTTGCTCCCCAACCTTGGGCGTCTAGGCTGGCCTTGTCTAGCCTTCTATGTTTCCAGCTTTGGGGGCTCTGGTCTTGGCTCCAGAATTTCCCCTGATCCCCCATCTGGGCTGACAGCTGTTTGGGATGGATCAGAAGCGTGGCCCTGGGCAGCCAGCTGCTCCAGCTGCTCACTGGGGTCCAGCCAGACCCCCTCTGCGCTGTATTTCACAGAGTTCTGGTGGCCCTCGCCAAAGCCACTTCTGCTCTGTTGCTTGGAGAGCTCTGCAACTGTCAGAGGGAACATACTGTTTTACCCTCTTTACTAGCAAAATGTCACCAAAACACACCGGGAGTAGTTCTTGATTACAGAACCCAAGGCAATAGTTTACCTACGTGGTGAAAAACAGAGGAAGCGTCTGTTGAGAGGGCTCCTCTAAATGTCACTCAGCTCCCTCTCAGCTCCTGACTCTGTGAGATCACACGACCATAAACCTGGATTCAGCAGAGAAAGGAGGAGGCTAATACTGTTTGAGCATCTGTAATGTACCAGGTCCTTGCACAGAAATGATTTCATTTAATTGCAACAGATATTAAAAGCCCAATTTTACAGATGCGAAAACTGAGCCCCGAGAGGTTAGTTAGTTTCCCAAGGTTCCACAGTAAGCACACAGCAGGGCTGGGATTTGAAACTAGGTCTGACAGATGCTCGGCCCAGAACCTTCCTTTAAAAAAAAAAACAAACGGAAAAAACAAACAAACCAGAGACAGAAAAAAACTAGTCAGGATGCTCATGCGAAGCCAGAGGCTAAAGAGCAAGCAACCCAACATCGCTCACAGAAGGAGGCCCGTTCACAAAAATTACAGGGTCCAATTACCTAGGCAACTCTGAAATGGCTCCCGGGGCTCGGAGCTCGTCTGTGTGAATCGACAGGGAGCGAGCCACTTTCACCATCATCCTTTTTAAAAAGCCTTTAACAACTTTGTTTAAATAATGCTTGTGAAGTGTTCTGTCAACAGGCACTTCTTTAAGAGTCCCCTGTGATTAGTAGGAGAAGAATACTTTGAATATGGCACCAGGGAGAACAAGCAAGTTGAGTTATTTGGCTCCCATTCCCCCAGGGGCCAGATTAGAAGTAGATTTAGGTAGATGCCCACCCCCCAGGCTGTCAGTGGTAAGCGGGTCTGCGGGAAATGATCGGGCTTATTGCTGCAAATGCACTCGCCCTGGGACCTAGCTGCCTGGTGGGCGTGGAAGGGCAGTGCCGCCTGTGTTAGGACACGGGCTATTGGGTTCAACGCCTAGCGTCGATGGGTCTAAGCTGTGCAACTTGGGGTATTCAGGACACTTGTCTTTCCTAATTCTCTGTTTGTTCATCTCTAAAATAGGGTTGATCATACTACCGCCTCGTTTGCTATGGTTAAATGAGGTCACGCTCACAGCCCTTACACCTACCATCACCGCTCTTACTACTCATTTGCTTATGGGTCGATCAGACGGAAGCAGAGGAAGGAAAGTGTACTTCTGTGTAAGACAGTCCAGATTCCTCCAAGCTGGCGTGGGCTAGCGGGACCTGCCACGACGGACACACTCTACCTCTGTGCCGTCCAGGCGTAGGCCACTAGCACATGGGGCAACTGAGCACTTGAAACATGGCTACTGTCAGTGAGGAACTGAATGTTTCATGTTTCTTTGTGGTTAATCCTCCCCTGAGGATATTTTCCCACTGATTTTTAGAGAGAGTGGAAGGGAGGAGGAGAGACACAGAGAGAAACATAGATGTGAGAGAGACACAAGGATGGGTTGCCTCCCGCACGCGTTGACCAGGGCTGGGGATTGAACCTGCAATCGAGGTAGGTGCCCTTGACAGGAATCCAACCCAGGACCCTTTGGTCCACCCGTGGGCTGACACTCTATCTATTGAGCCAAACCAGCCTGGGCCTGAATGTGTAATTCTAACTGTAACTGGGTGTAGACAGCTACTAGTATATGTGGCTAGTGGCTACAGCATTGGACAGTGGTGCTGAAAATCATAATGTCTCTGAAGATTGGGAAATGAAGGCATCCATGGGTCCGACCTGGGACGGGGGTGCCTTCCCTGGGGGTCGGGGGACAGAGGCAGGGATGTCGCCCTCAGACCCTTTTTGGACCATCACATCTTATTCTCGGAGCCCAGGAACTTGGGAATTCTCTGCTTCCCTTCCAGACTCCCCCCTCCCACCATGCTCAGCCCTCACATTCACTCTGTCTCCCACCTGGAGCATTTTCTGTGCTTTCTGGCCATGTCTAAACCAAAGCCATTTTTCTTCCACTTTGCTAGCTGGGTGATCAGACCCGAGCCAAGAGCCGGTCTAGCATCTCTCCACCCTCTGGGAACCTTTGCCAGATCCTTCCAACCGAGGCTCCCTCTCTTACCGCGCACACTGCGGGGATGGGGATGTGTGGGGGTCTGGGCCTGACTCCACAGAGAGTTCTTGCAAGTGTTGATCAGCCCAGTGCTGACCGCTAACCAACCCCGAGGACCCAGGAGGGGGAACAGGTGGGCCAGGCCTGTGTGCAGGGCACGGCCTGCAGGTGGGGGTTGCCAGCTCTGACCCAGCCAGACTAGGGGCCGCTGAGGAGCAGCCGGTCCTGGCAGGAAGCCCTGCCGGCATCTCTCCCTCTCTGACCCCCCTTCTCGCCCCCCCCCTCCCCCGCCCCACGCCAATAGCCTTGGGTTTCTGCCTCCACCTGGTTGTGGATTCTGGGAGCTGAGTTCTAGCAGGAAGATGTGGGGACTGTGGAAACCAGGCCTGTGGTATGATGGGCAAAGCTTTTCTCCAAGATTTCAGCATGCTAGAAAGGAAAACGGTCTCCATAAAGAGAAAAGTATGCCCGTGAGAGTCAGAATTCTACGGCAAATGCTGTAGCTGAGAATGGGGTGAGGGCCTCTGGGTTTGGGACTAGTCATGACTGTAACACCTTGTATCCCAAATGCTGGGCAGGATTCTCGTGTCTCCAGGGCCCAGGCTGGGTGGATTGGGCTGAGTTTGGATCCTGGGAAACTGGAGAGCCCGCAACAGCCCTGCCCCGCTTGGCCCCCCGAGGCATCTCAGGGCCTCAGTTTCCCTTTTAGACTCTGAGAAAATAATCTGACGACCTCTGAAACTTGATGACTAGTGGTCAGGTGATCTGTGGCCAACACTGCAATCTACAAAGTCAGCTGTGTGACCTGGGACAAGTAACAGGAAAACAGGGTGCTATGAGGAGCAAACGAAGCCCTCGATGTAAAGACCTTAGCCTGGGGCCAGGCCCACCTGCAGTGCTCTGTAGCGGCCGAACATAACGATAATAAAACCCAGGCCATTTGTGACAACGTAGATGGACCTCGAGGGCATTCTGCAAAGTGAAATAAGTCAGAGGAAGAAAGACAACCTCTGTATGATTTCACGTATACATGAAATATAAAAACCAAACAAAAGCAAACTCATGGGTCCAGAGAACAGGCTGGTGGTTACCAGAGGTAAAGGGGTCTGGAGGAAGGGCAAATGGGCGAAGGGGATCAATTCTCTGGTGAAGGATGGTAACTAGATTTACGATAGTGAACACTATGTAGCGTATACAGATATTATAATGTTATACGCCTCAAATATATATAACCTTGTATACCCATTTTACCACAATAAAAAAACCTGCCAAAAAAACAAACAAAACCAAAACTCATGTTTGTCACAGAAGGCTCCCCTGCCCCCGAGTTAAGCTAATACTCTAGGGTCAAAATCGACTTCCGTTCCTCCAGCCACATTCTAGTGCCTGGTTTCTCTTTAACTCTGGGCACTCACTGTGAGATTTCTAGGTAGAACCAGGACAGTGCTGTGTGTCCCCGGGCAGGTTGCTTAACCTCTCTGAGCTTCAGTTCTATAAAAGGGGGCTAAAACCACATGTCCTACTTAGGGAGCCTCACTCCTGCAAGGAGGTAATCTGTAAGTAACCCCAAGTGGCAAAGAAGTTATCAGAGCCCAGGGCGAGGCTGACCACCTGGTCCAGATGGAGGCTGGACTGGGGACCTTGGCCTCTTTAGAACCCTCCTTCAGGGCAGCAAGCTGACAACCTGGATTTCCTCTGCTAGGCAGCATTTTAAAATGATCGCTCCCAAGTGCAGGAGGACTTGGAAGCCCCGAGTTTCTCTTCCTTGCAATCCCCTCACACACTGCCACCACCTGCCAGGGCCACCCGCCACCCTGGGATGAAGGGATGAGGCTTGACTAAGCATCACTTCTACCCCCAGGTAAGGGCCAGCACCCCCAAACAACAGGACCAGGGATGCCCCAGGAAGGAGAGGGACTAGATGGAGCAGAATAAGTCTGTCCAAAGGAAAGAGGGACGGAAGGAAGGGAATGAGGTCGAGAGAGCAGGAGGTCAGGGGCACCGCTGAGAACCAGCCTCTGCTCAGACCCAGAAGTCACAGACCGGTAAACAAACCTGGTGTGGGGCTCAGGGCCTGGCGGGCTGCCCGCCTCATGGTCACCTGTTCATGCAGCATCTGGGGTGCCAGTTCTCATCCCACCCCCACATGCAGCTTAGGTGGAGAGGCTCCTGGGAGGGGGCATCATTCCAGGCAGCCACATGCTCCAGGGGCCTGGACTGTGCCCGGCCTGCCAGCCCCGAGAGTGACCCCAAAGACGCTGTCTCTGCGTTTCCCTTTCCTGACCGGGGACACGGATTCTTAGTGAGGCTCTTATTTCAGCCGCTAGGAGGCCGTTTGGCAATTTGTGGGGGCACCGGTGGTTGTCACAGTGGGAGGGAGGTGGCTGCTGGGGTGGCGGACATCCTGCAACGCCAGGAACACTCCCCACACGAGCACTAAGGGTCCTGACTGCCACACCACCTTGGGACATTCACACAGATTTTTAAAAAATGCGTAAATTGCTCAGCCATGACCCCAATCTGTTATTATGTACATACAGGCTTTAAAATAGACTGAATTTCCCAGGCATGCCACTGTTGCAACTAAACCAGAGGAGTGGCATCGTTTTATTGGGAGCCGTCCACCATTTCAGGAAATCACATCACCAAGGCGACGGCGCTGTTGGTGGCATTCGAGGTACCAAAACAACACACGTGTGTCGAACTGCATCTGACTCGGCCGTGTTGGCGGCAATTCTATGTTTAGGTGCAAACAGCTGACCATTCCGGTGGAGTCGGGCCTGAGCACTAACATGTGAAATTGTAGGTTCTTTTATCATCAATTACTTTTTGCTCTGTCTCCTTTATTTTGTAGTCAGGGCATTAAATCGATTTTAAAAATGTCAAGTGTGGGTAGGTTATATGATCCATGAATTAGCTGCTGGTTAGGAAAGGGACATTTAAAGAAATCTGTTAAGCCCGGCCAGTGTGGGTCAGTGGTTGAGTGTCAACCCATGAACCAGGCGATCATGGTTCGATTCCTGGTCAGGGCACGTACTGGGTTGCAGGCTCAATCCTCAAGTAGGGGGCGTGTGGGAGGCAGCCGATCGATGTTTCTCTCTCATTGATGTTTTGATCTCTTTCTCTCTCTCTTCCTCTATGAAATCAATACAAAAATATTTAAATAAAAGATTTGTTAAAAGCTGGGGGGTGGGGTGTTGCTTTGAGTCCAGCACGGGTATAAACCATTGAGCTTGGGGCACACGTGCTATTATTAAATATCCCTCATCCTTACCGTTTATGTGAGTGGTTTCATGGAGCCCTGGACTTGCCCTGCAGTGCTTTCTCCCAAATCTTACCTCCTGCAAAACAAGTTTTTTTCTGCTGCTTTCAGTCAAACAATTGCACGACGTGCAAGGTTGGCCCGGCTGCTGCTTCCTCCCCAGAGAAGGAGCTGGAATAACCCACTGGGTTGCCAGCTTTCCTCCCCACAGAATCAGAAAACGCCGGCCTGGGCAACACAGAGGGGCTGGCACCCACTTCTTCAAGTTCTAGCCTCGGCTCCCACCTAAACCGAGCAGGAGCCCTGTTTGGGGGAGTTGGGGCCAATTCTCTACCTTGATTCCTCCCCCTCTGTTAGAGCCTTTGTTGCCCTCGACAGGCTGCCCAAGGAGAGAACCGGCCGAGCCTGAGGTTTCCCAGCGCTCAGCTCTCTCCTCTCTTCCCCAGGCCTTGACACCCACCTCACCTCCTGGGTGGCCTCGGGAAAGCCCCTCCTCTCAGCCTCAATCTTCTCACCCGGGACATGTGGGCTGCAAACATACCCATCCTCGGGGGTGGCTGGAGGGTTACATGGGATCAAGATCAGAAAACATGACACCGGCTACCATGACTGACAGCTCTGGGCTTCCTGGCAAGGGATACATCCTAGCTGCTACGCCCATTCTGCTCTAGCAGTTTTAAAGGGAAGAGGCAAGGGTGAGAGAGAGGCCGTGCCCAGCAGATGTCGGGGGCAGCTCAGGCTGGCTCCCGGGCTGCGAGGCTGAGCTGCAGCACATGCGCACATGCACACCTGCGGGGCTTACCTGTCCACCTGAACTTCTGCATCTTTTGTCTCCGCCTTGGCAGGGCCCCCTCCGTTGATCCCTCTGTCGGCCGAGGTGAGAAGGGTCAGCACAGGCTTGATCTCTTTGAGCAACTCATTGTGCTCCTCGCTGCACTGGCGGGCGGCCCCGGCATTTTTCTTGGCAGGGTCCAGGCCGTTGGTGTGGGGCAGCGAGCCAGCTTCTGGCCCGTTGTCCTGGGCGTGCTGGGGCCCGTTGCTGGGGCCCATGGCCCCGTCCACCGCCAGCGGCTGCTCTTTGCAGGCTGACGACTGGTGTGACAGATCGACCGCCGTGGTGGGGGGGCCCAGGGGCCGTGTCACCCGGATGGTCTTGGGGGTCCCGTCCCCAGTAAAGGTGGTCTCCAGGTGCGCGGTGAAGCCCTCCGGGCCCCTCAGAATGAGGACCACGTGGGTCTCAGAGGCGATGCCCCTGAGCACCTCCAGGGCGCTGGCGTAGCTCATGTCCACCAACGGCTGGCCGTTGACCGCGAGGATGATGTCTCCGGCCTGGATGAGGCCGCTCTGCTCGGCGGCACCCCCTCGAATCAGGTCGGAGACGATCACGGGGGGCTTGCTCACCCGCTCCTTCACCAGGAACCCCAAGCCCCCAACTCTGCGCTTGAAGAGGCGGACAGAAATCACGTTGGGTTGGATCTGCTGGACACTGAACATGTGATTCTCCATGGTGTCCAGGGCCCGAGGGTCTGAAGACCACAGGCTGGGTCGGGCCGAAGTGGCTTGACCAGGAGGAGCCCGGCTCAGGCTGTGCGGGGGAGGAAGGAGCCGGGGCTGCGGAGAGTCTCTGGGGCTTGTCTGACGTCAACTCGGTATCACCCACTCAGTGCTGCTCGGCGGCCGGTGGCATGACTTCGCGCGCCTGCCTCCCTCCTGGTTCTCTGAGGAAGTGATGGCTGACCGGGCAGACGTCAGGAGACGCGGTGGGACGTGTCCCTCAGCAACAGGTCAGGCGGACTGTGAGGGGAAGGATCGGTGGATGTGTCTAGAGGCCACGCATGCTCTTGGGGGCTATTCCCTGGGCATCGCCAGCCCGTGAGACGCAGATGAGATCCGGAGCTTCCTGAGCTGAAGAGAAGGAACAAGGGACAGAGTGGAGAGAATTTAAAAAGAGGTCGAGGTGGGAGCGCCCAACACCACCTTCAACACGAAGCCGGCACACGGAGACGTCAGCCACCAGACGCTCCGGAGGGACCAACCCAGCAACAAAAGCCCTTTTCTTCGCGGAGGGGAAAGTTGGCTGCAAACTGCCTGGGTTCATTTCCACGACCAAAGCCCCAGGAGCAGAAGGCAAGGCTCGGAAGACCTCTCTTATTTTTTTTTTCCCACCGCCAGAAGCCACCCCTCCCACGTGTCACACCCGGGGCCTTTGTCTCTCTGCTTCACATTTCCCAACCACGGGTCAGGAGCTCAGCCAGCACAGAGCTGTGGGCTCTCCGATCCGGCTGCTCCCAAAGCCCCCGCACGACCCCTGGAAGGGGACACAGCCAGCCACGGAGCCACCGGTTAAAGATGCCAATTGGCTTTTATGGCCGTTTTTATAATTATCGACTTGTTCCACATTCAAAAGGGCAGACTTGGCCACCATCACAAACCCAGTTGGGGATAAGTACCAGACACAGGTCCCTATAACGCGTTGGGGGACACGGTACTTCACAGGCCACCTGAAACCCCAACGGAGAAACACCAGGAGAGTGGACTGCGCACGCCCAGGTGAACATAAGCACCGAGCAGGTGCTCAGCGAGTGCTTGTTGAGCGAAGGAGAAAAATCCCCGAAGACTAAACAGAGCGGACAGTTACTGAGCACAGACGCTTAACAGGAAGTTTCTTCTCTGATTCGCACAGTAACCCTTCAATAGACAAGAAGACCAACGCTTGGGAAGGGGCAGTGACCTGTCCAAGGCCAAGCAGAGCATGATGGCGGAGGGAAGATTCGAACTCCAATTGGTCCCACTCTTGAGCCTAAGCTTTTCAATGTACAGTCTAGGTTTAAAACATTTATATTCTAGTTACTTGTACAACTCCCACCAGCTCCTCCAGGCTCAGGGAAGCCGAGCGGTGAGCTTGGAGAACCAAAGGCCAATAGGCCGCCGTGGCTCAGGTGCGGAGTGTGCACCTGTGGCCTGTACACCGCGGGCAGGGATGCAGGTGTGACTTATGTGTCCGGGCTGGGGCAGGTGGACTGGGGACAGGTGGGGGGCAGTGGAGAACCCGTACAGCCCTTTCCTTACGCCCAGATCCATCTCCACCCCTCTGCGGGCATTCACCATGCCTTAGCGCAGGGACGGAGCTCCCATCTGCCACGGCTAACAGCTCCCTCCCGCCTTTCCCTTCTAGCAGCTTCCCGGGGTCACCCCGGGGCTGGGCTGAGGCAGATGACAGGCTCCTGCTACCTCTGAGAGCAGGACGTGGATGCAGACACCCCCATGAGCAGGAGGTAGCCCCTCCTGGGTCCCCTACGGGGCTGGTTAGGAAGTTAAGCCCCCCCTCCACACACACATTTTACAGCTTGCTTTACGTAACTCCGCCAGTCCCTCTGTGTGGGTGAGGGAATAATGACTACCGGTCCGGCCCAGGCTGGTTCTCCATCTGGTGTTGCTGTGTGTGTGTCTCTCTGTGTATTCATGCATCGCCTCGCGCGGTGTCATTTTTCTGCTCTGTGAGTGTGCATGTGTGGCCCGTGGAGACGGGCTGAGTGTCTTCCAGCATCCTGCTGCTGGGGTTCTGGAACCACCGTGCTCTCCTCGCCAGGGAGAGGATCGGTCCGCCCTGCCCCCTGCTTCCTTAGCTCTCCGTGAGCCCACTTCTTCCCGGTACCAAACCCAGCATGTTCACTGTGTAGCTGGAAGCAGAGCCAGCGGGGGCCTCCTGACCGCTCTTGAGTGGGCACTTGGCTGAGGTCTTTAATTAAAGAAGAGACTCGAAGGGGAGCTCCTGGTGGGCGAGGCCCCCATGCTCGCTTCCTCCACACGCCGGCCTGGGCCAGACCTGCGCAAAGGACATAGGCTGGGCTTGGCTCAAGAAAAAGCAACAAAGCAACCCCCAACGCCCCCCGCAGCCCTGCCTCCCTCTTTCTTAGCTGTTCTCAAATCAGACAGGGCTGTTGGCAGGTGCTTGGGAAAGTGGGGTGCTGTTTCTCAGACTCTGGCTCTAGAAAGGCAACTTGAAATTTGGAAGGAATTGGAAAGAGGCTGGGCTCGAGCGGCAGGAAGAAGTCCGAGTCCCAGAGACAGAATGAGAGTGAACGACAGAGAACACAGCCCGGGGACCAGGTGAGTGCATTCTGAGTCCTCACTGGGCTAATCCTCACCCTAAAAGCACCCTCGCAATACGAGGTGTCTCTCCTTTTCCTTCCCAACGCACACCCTCCTCTGCTGTCATATTTTTTATTCTCACCCGGACCAGTGGCAGGGTTGACTATGCCCATTTTACCGATGAATAAATTAAGCAACTACAGGGAGAGCCCCTTGTCCCAGCTTGCAAATGCCCGGTGTCCAGCGGGCTCCTCAGTCCTGTGCCAACCTGGAGCGCTGGCCACCCTTCGGCTCCAGGGAAGATTTGAAAGGCCCCTTCCGGCCCTCTCTGTGTGTTTCTGGGTGAGTTCTTTATTTTCTTGGAGCCTCAGTTTCCTCATCTGTAAAATGGGGTCATCATGTAATGACCACCTCCCTGGGCAACTGGGAGGATTCAATGGACCAGTGAGTGCAGGGTGCTCGGCAAGGTCACAGAGCGAAGGCTCAGGAAGGCACAGCGTCCTGTCATTGTTACACAGTGTCACCCTTCAGGCTCTCTGGCTGACCACTGAGCTCACTTTCTACTCCACTGCAGTCTCGCCAAAGGTGCATCGCGTGCCACCTAGAAGGAGGCCCTTTGTTTGAAATCACACCGAGGACTCTCACGCCAGTCACCATGCGGCGCAATGACTACAAGCGGCCTCTGCCCTTTGGAGATTCGACTTTACACAAACCCTGTGTGCGTGCCCGCCCGAGCAAGTGCCAGGGAAACGCTTCTTGGACCGGGCCTCGTTCAAGTAGCTCAGGGGTCTCGGTGCATTTGTCTCCATTACCTGGCTGCGTGGAAACGGGCGGCTGGCTTTCAGGATGACTGCCTGCCAGAGAGGAGCAGGGAGCCAAAACAGGCCAGCGTCTGCCGCCACCTCCGTCTCGCTGCTGTGCGACCTTGGGCAAACCGCTCCCCATCCTGGGCCGCGTTTCTGCGATCGGAGGAATGGTGACAGTCACAGTCCCGAGTGACTGAGTTTACTGTGTGCCACACAGGGTGCTGCTGACAAGGTGCTTGAGGCTGAGAGAGGTGACGGGGAGGCAGCTCTGGGTCTAAGGGAGTGGACCCTGAGGCCTGGCCAAGGTGAATCCCAATCCTCACAATAATCCCACAAAATCAGGCCTCCCTCCTTTCCCTCCTCTGCCGCGACCTGACCAAGGTCACGTCCGACCATCCCGTTTCACAGATACAGAGATTCAGCTGAGCAGGGAGACGGCCTGCCCTGGCTGCGTGGCTTTCCGATTCTGCACTGAGGTCGGAGGATTCGGGAATCAGCGGCAGCTGAGGGGCCAAGAGCTGTGCCTCCGATACAGCAGCCACTGGCCACCGGTGGCCATAGGACTCCTGAGCCGTGGCTGGTTCCACTGAGATAAGCTGTATGAGTACAATGAACACTGGATTTCAAAGACCAGCAGGACATAAAGAACATAAAATATCTCTGATTTTCCAGTATCTATCACTCATGTCGAACTGATAATGTCTTGGATACATTGGGTCAAGCACAATGATTAGAAAATGTATTCACCTGTTGCTTTTGACTCTTGAGAATGAGACCACTACACAGTTCAAGATCACGCCTGTGGCTCACACTGCACTGCCGCTGGGCAGCGCGGTCTGGAGTCTGGTTCTAGGGTCTGGCTCCTGGACCAGAGCTCTTCCTTGTGTCCCCCAGTCCCTTGTGTCCCCTCGGGAATCTACTTAGCCAGGCAGTAGATACTTCCGTCTAAAGATACTGGAAAATTGAGACAGAAGGTTAGCAAACATCTCACCGCTGCAAATGAGGCTGACGTGGTTAGAACGGGGAAGGAGAAAACCCAGCGTGAACCCTGCAGAGAGCCAGGTGACAGGGGGGCGTCCCCTGGGGTGAAGGTCCAGCACTCAGCTTCCTGCCACCCAAACGGCCTTTAAAATCTCACCTGAGGATCCCATAAATGTCTCACTGAAGAGAATAAAGCAGCTCCCCATGTGCAGGTAGAAAATGAGCTCCAAGATATGCCATTAGGTAAAATAAAGAGAGAAAAGGAAAGAAAAGAAACCAGGGCCTACATGCAGAGACCGTTCTGGAAGGAAGCAGCATCACTGGCTGCATCCTACAAAGAGTATTGGAATTCAGAAGTAGGAGGAAGCACTGAATAGCCTTCTTCTTCCAATTTGAATATCATTTAAATTATTTTTATCACGTGTGTGACCTTTAAATGAGCAATATTAAAGAACAGAACAGCCGCCTGTCAACGCCTCGGTGTTTTCAGTGCGCGCACCCACAAGATCGCTAATGGATTACAGCCCTGCATCCCGTCTCCCTCCAACCTCATGTAAAAACAAATTCAAGTCCTCCCCGTCTTAAAGCGAAACAAAAACTGCTGCCTCCAACACAAACAAAAGACCGAAAACGTAACCCAACTGTGCTCTCAAGAAAACCCTCAACAAGACCCTCAACTTCCTCCCATCTCTCAAGCAGCTCATTTGAGTCTTTCCCCAGAGAGCACGCCCCCGGGAAAGAAGCTGACATGCCTTCTCCCACGCCAAGTCACACCACAAACCCGCCAAGCCCTGCGAATCGGGGGATGAGTTGTTGTTCTGTGTTTTGGGGAGGCCACAGACAGACACCCTGGTCCCATGGGATCATCCCAGACACCTCATTCCCCTGGATTCCTGGCTACAGTTGGCCTGTGATGACTCCGATATCCCCCGGCCAAATGGCCACACCTCAGGGGCGGGAAGGAGCGTGGTTTAGAGTTAGGAGCAGGAGGATGGACAGTTATTTAAAGCCTGACAGTACACCTTGCACCTGAGGGTTTGGGAAATCCACTCTCCCTTACATCGTGGCTTCATACGGTCTCTCTGTGTGGTGGTGTGACAATATCTACTCCCTCATTGAAAACACACAGATCTTTGACCTGGCTGCCAATTTTTAGACCTGGCAATTCAATTTTTAAAACTTGCCCCTGCAGCCCTAGCTGGTTTGGCTCAGTGGATAGAGAGTCGGTCTGAAGACTGAAGGGTCCCAGGTTCGATTCCGGTCAAGGGCATGTACCTTGGTTGTGGGCACATCCCCAGTGAGGAGTGTGCAGGAGGCAGCTGAATCAATGTTTCTCTCTCATCGATGTTTCTAACTCTCTATCCCTCTCCCTTCCTCTCTCTGTAAAAAAAATCAATAAAATATATTTAAAAAAACAAAACAAACTTGCCCCTGCAGATGAAACACACACACACTTCTCTCTCTCTCTCTCTCTCTCTCTCTCTCCTTTCTCTGTCCCCTCCAGGGTTGTTCAGAATATCAAGAGATTGGGAAAATCTGAATACCCACCATGTGGGTGGCACGTCCTGCAATGGAATCCTGCACAGGCACGAACCACTGGGGAATAAGATCTAAAAGGGTCAGTGGGGGATGATCTTGAAGATACATTACTGAACTTAAAAAGCGAGTCAGAGAACATGGCATAGGAATGTATTTCTACATGCACCCTACATAGTTATCCATACTCCCATAGAAGCTCGAAGGTGCACTGAAAATCGCTGGGGAAAAAACACCCAAGATATTAGTAACAGAGGCTGCTCCTGGGAAAGGGGGCGGGGAGGCTGGGGGTCGGTGGGAGGAAAGCCTACTTCTTGTTGTAAACTGTTTTGCTTACTGTCTGTTGGGAACGCCCCGAGAGGAGGATCTGGTGTGTGGGGACACGGAACTCGGGAGAGGCAGCTGCAAGCGCAGGCCCTGGACCTTGGTGTTGAGTCACTCCCACTGGGTGGGCCGGAGCGCTACAGGTCACTGGTCCAGACCATCACTGGAGAGAGCTGCAGGGCGGGCATTTCCGTGTTGGAATAGACCTGGGGGATTATGGAGCCTTCATTTTATCTTCATTTTGCAAAGCTGGTTTTTATGAGCTAGTTCAGCGGCTGTAGAGCACTATATCCATCAGACAGAAAATTCCAAGGCGTAAGGCTGAAATTCGTGTTTTTTTTTTCAATCTGCACCCGAGGATATGTTTCCATTGATTTTTTTTTTTTTTTTAGAGAGAGAGAGAGGGGAAGAGAGAGGGTAAGACAGAGAGAAACATCGATGTGAGAGAAACACATCAATTGGTTGCCTCCTGCACAAGCCCAACCAGGGCCTGGGCCGGGGAGGAGCGTCAGGGAGGAGCCTGCAACCAAGGTACATGCCCTTGACCGGAATCAAACCCGGGACCCTTCAGTCTGCAGGCGGAGGCTCTATCCACGGAGCTAAACCGGCCAGGGCAGGACTGAGATTCTTAAATTGCTTCCTTCCAGGGACCCCTCCATGGCACCCAAATCCCCAGAGACGTCTCTCTCCTCGCCTCCGCCAGACCTCATGGCTGGCAGTGTCACGTGTGGTTCAAGGCTGGGCCGTGGGGCCTGGAAGACAAGGGTTCGGGACTCCCCCGTACCACCTGATAGGCTCAGATTCCTAATCTGTAATATGGAAACAAATCACATGGGACAATTAAACGGGAAAGCATTTGGTGGAATGATACCCATATTGTACATGGCATTGTTAACTACTCTTTTTTGAGTCAATTTAGATCACACCTCAAGGAAAATGAACTATTTCAGGCCAGATATGCAAACATAACCACGCCCAGACGACGGCCTTGTTACTATACAAAGGAAACATTACCAGTGGTCTCTGAGACGTTCCTTAAGAACCGTTAAAAACAGATGGCACATTTTCTACCTCCAACAAACCTCACCCTCTTCTACTTTCTTTTTCTTCCTCTCCTTCCCTTACTCTCTCTCTTCCTTTTCTTTCATCCAAGCCATCCCCTCATTAAGTAACTCTCACATTCCCCCCACCTGGGTTGGTGAGGATCTCGGCACTGGGGATGTAAGGGTGGCAGGACAGACAGCATCCCTGCCCTCAGAGGTGGGTGCAGAGAGACTTAGCAACAAGTATAGTGACTGGAACAAAATAGAAATGCAGTGTGCTAACGGGCACGGACAGGATAGCTAACTGTCTTGGGGATGGTCAGGGAAGGCTTCCTGGAGGAAGAGTCACAATACAGAGTTGGCCAGATGAAGGAGTGGGTGTTGGAAATGAGGAGAGACTGTATTGAGGTGGGAGGGGAGCAGACATTGGAGGCACCAGATAGAGTCCACTGTGGCAGGAGAATAAAACCAGTGTCTTCTGAAGCTGGAGAGGTCTTTAGGAGCTGGAGCACGCAGGGCTTCTAGAACCACGTTAAAGATTTTGGACTGTATTCTTAGGGTGATGGCAAGCCTGGGAGGGTTTTGAGAAGAGAAGTCCCGGGGTCAGATTTGGATTTTGTAAACATCACTCTGGCTGCTGGATGGAGACTGGGTGGGGAGACAAGGCTGGCTACAGGGAGTCCAGTTAGGAGGCGGCTGCAGGCCAGAAACGAGAGAGGAGGCTGGTCAGGATTAGGGTGGTGAGGGGAGGAAGTGGGTGGATTAAGGAGATATTTAGGAGGTTGCGCCAACGAGGTTTGGGACTGACTGGATGGAAGGGGTAAGAGAGGAGGGGGTGTCCGCGGTGACCTTCCAGTCTGGCTTCCCCGACAGACAGAACGTGAGGGTGAGTAAAATCGGGGTGAAAGAAAAGATAAGAATAATCCTTCGATAGAATTAGTCTTCCCGAGGAGTGATAACTAATTTAACGGTGGTCCAGCATCTTGCAAGCGTCAACGTCTCCTTATTCTTTACCCAATTCTGAAAATGAAGAGAGGATTACAGAGAAATACGCTTGACGTGGCTCACTCCCCAGCTGTGCCACTGACGGGCCATTTGATCCCAGGCAAGTCATCTATCTAACTTTTTGAATCTCCAGTTCCTTCTGGGAAGCTGAAAAAGTAGAAATAATGACCTCCCAGGTTTCTGTGAAGATTACGTAAGATCAGCTCTGTAAGGAACCCTTTGTAAACTGTCAATGTCTGTAGTGGCCCTTGTCTGAGGCAGGACATCAAGAACTGTATCTTCCAAATGACAGCTCAGTGTTGAGGTCAACCAAGCTGCTTGTCAAGGTAAATTTTTAAAAGAACAATTTCATGAGAGTAAAAAGCTGATTATCGGTATTTAGGGTTTACTGAGAGAGCCATAAGTAACAACTCCTTCATTTTTCAGCCTTTAATGGAGTAACTACTTTGTTCTAAAAACAGATCATCCTAATCAACTAGGAGACTATACGCTCCTGAAGGACAAAGATCAGGTTTCCTGGTCTCCTGGGATACCCTCAGCGCACAGCAAAGTGCTTGGCACACAGCAGTTGCTCAATAAACCAGAGTCTCAATCTCCAAGGCTACAGCCATTGGATGAAGTAGCCCCGGTGGGAGGCGAGAGGGAGCGGTGGAGACTACAGACAACTGGAGAGCCTGTGTCATGTCTAGAGCACCGTTCCAGATGGTGGTTGCTATGCAGGAAGGCAGCCCTGGTAGCCGTTCACTTCCTGCCAAGCAGCTGCAGGGAGGTGGTCACATGGCCCATGACAAAAGGAAGAATGAATTAATGAGTCTTCACATACTTGGGTAACAACCCTGGATTCAGAAAAGAGAGAGCTCAAGAGGAGGGTCTTGATGACGTCCGTACAGTGACCGATGTGACCGATGATGAACGTGGTCGAATGCCCTGTGGGCATCACCTGAGCGTTGTTTAAAATGCCGTCTCTGGGGCCACGCAGACCTAGTCACCAGACCCTGCATTGTAAGAAGACCCCAGGGATGGGTGTGCACGCTGTAGTTTGAGAAACCAGCTGGCCTCCAAATGCCTGTTACGTTTTTGCTGTCCCGCAATGTTTCAAGCAGAACGCGTCAGCCTGCAGCGGTTCTCAACCTGTGGGTCGCGAACAATGAAAACACATCCTGCATAGCAGATATTTACATGACCATTCATCACAGTAGCAACATTACAGTTATGAAGTAGCCACGAAAATAATTTTATGGTCGGGGGTCACCACAACATGAGGAACTGTGTTAGAGGGTCGTGGCATCAGGAAGGTTGAGAACCACTGGGAGTGTGATGGATGATACTAGGTTGAACCTTGTAAAACTGCAGAGAGACAAGTCTTTTATGACCAACAAAAACGGCAATTTCGAATGAGATTTCAATTTCGACCCAAACTATAAACTGTTCTGCACAAAAGTGCTGCAGACCCAGGTGATCGCTCACCTGCGTCTACAAACCCCCACAGGCACACAGATGAGTTTCTTTTGGTTCACACAGTTAAAAACTGGGAGTTTCACAGGAAATGCAAATTTCTGGTTTTCTTAGAACATTGCAAGGTGTGCCACACTGCCTCCGCCTGCCTGAATGTCAACAAACGGCTGGAGTGGGGGGAGTGCCCCTTTGACAGGGCACGAGCTCCCCGATTCCTCTCGGCCCCAGGTGACCCCCTTGCTCACTCGTTTCTTGCCAGGACCCTGCAGGTATTTGACTGTGGGATCCCTGTTGGATGGTGAGGTTTAAAGGGAAGCAAGACAGGTCAGAAGCTGCTCAATGAAGGGGCAGGTGTGCTTGGTGATTTGGGTCCTGTCATGGGCGCCCCTATCCACACGGTGGCCTTTCATTCAGCCATGAAAAGGAATGAAGCACTGACACCTGCTACGGTGATCCAGGCGCCCACCCTCCCGAGAGCTCTCTGCATGTCCCAGCTTGTGCCCTGTGGCTGCCACCCACCTGACCTTTTGCCCTGGGCTAAAGCTACTGAGGGCAGTATAGCCTTTCACACACTCGTCATCCTAACTCCACATGCCTGCTGCTTCTCTCCCCTCGGGGTGATCACAAAGACCCTTCTTGGAGTGATACCTTCCTCTGGAAATAGAGCTTTTGCTTTTTTAAAAAAATATATATTTTATTGATTTTTTACAGAGAGGAAGGGAGAGAGATGGTTAGAAACATCGATCAGCTGCCTCCTGCACGCCCCCTACTGGGGATGTGCCCGCAACCCAGGTACATGCCCTTGCCCGGAATCGAACCTGGGACCCTTCAGTCCGCAGGCCAATGCTCTATCCACTGAGCCAAACTGGTTAGGGCTAGAGCTTTTGCTTTTGATGTCAAACCAGCCCATGCCTACTCATTCCACAAGAGCTGGAGGGGAGCCAGCCTCCTCCCTCCATCCACAGGGAGCATCAGGCCCACACCCCAGACATTGGCCTGAGTGTGTGCCTTGGGGTCACCTGAATGGGCTGGGTGTTTACCTCCCGTTGCACCTGGTCAGCCCCTAGAAGTCAGCCCTTCCTCTGCACTGAGCGACACATTCCCACCTGGTTCAGCCTCACCCGGCAAAATTGCAAATTTCCCCCTGAAATAAAAATCACGGAAGAAAGAGAAGGACGTCACTTTGGAAAGAGAGTGACATCAGTATTTAAGCTGACATCGCAGGTGGGAAGGAAGGCTTACGGGGAATCTATAATAATAAAAGCGAAATATGCTAATTAGATGTCCTTCCGGATGAGGCCGCAGCAGCGGGGCTGAGGCAGAGACAGCTGTGGTGGCAGTGGGGGCCAAGCCCCTTGCATGAATTTCGTGCATCAGGCCTCTAGTGCAGTGGATAAGATGGCATAGGTCCTGGGTTCAAATCCTGACTCTGCCATTTACTGACTACATAGTTTTGGGCCAACGTTGATCTCTGTGCCTGTTTCCTCGGCTGCAAAATGGTGAATAATAACAGGATCCACTTTGTAGGGCTCTTGTGAGGGTTATGTGAAATAATGCCGTATATCTCTACGCCACTTATGACTTGCCTATGACTAATTTACCATTTTTCCTTTATTGGCTCACTTTTTACATTTAATATTTACTATAACTGTGTCATAAGGAATAATATCCATGAATCATGGCACGAAGTTGCTAGCTACCTTTTTTTATTATCTATCCAAAGGAATCCTGAATAAATTTAAAAAACAGATACCCCCTCGCTCCAATCAGAAGACACCGAACAACTTCAAACTTGGGGACATTCTACAAAACGACCAAAGAGTGCTCTTTGAAAGTGTCAAACCCACCGGAGGCGAGGAACAACAGAGACTGTCACAGATCCGAGGAGATGGAGAGAAATAAGCACTATAAATGGTGTGGCCTCCTGGATTAGATCCTGGAACACAAGGAGGCCATTCGTGGAAAAAGTGGTGTAATTCAAATAAGGCCTGTAGCCTAGTTAATAATATGTTATCACTGCCAGTTTCCTGTTCTCGATCACTAACTATGGGTGGGAATGGTGTTTACATTAGAGGATGCTGGAGAAGGAGTGTAAAGAATCTCACCGCACTGTTTTGCAACTTTTCTGTAAGTCCACAATTACTTCACAATAAAAAGTTCTTAAAAAATGGGTGCAAGCTAAACAGTCCTTTACTTCTGCCCCACCCCGTCTTCAGCACCTGGCAGAGTTAGTTGCCTATGAATCCCAGCTCCTTCATTTCACAGAACAGAACATTGGGGCTCAGTGAGTGCAAGGGGCGAGGCCCCCATCAGCCGGCTAACTAAACGGGTCTCTCCTTCTTGCATTCCTTTTTAAAAAATGTTTTTATATGTTTTTATCGATTTCAGGGAAAGGAAGGGAGCGGGAGAGAGAGAAACACCAATGATGAAAGAGAATCATCGATCGGTTATCATCACTGAACATGGTCATGCCAAGATCCATGCCCACTGTATCCTGTTCCCTCTCCTTTTATTGGGGGCTTAGGGGTACTTCCCATTGGCAGATCGTTTCATCTAAATGGATCTGCCTGTTCCGGCGGTTTCACTGGAATCCCACGGTGCGTGGCTCTTGTGTCTCTTTCAAGGACCGTCGGTGCTGGAGCACAGATCAGCACGCCCCTCCTCCTCATGGCTGAGTAACATTCCATGGTGCGGGCGGACCATTCACCCGTCGATGGACATCGGGTTGTTTCCGCCTTTGGACTGTTGTGAATAACGCAGCTAAGAACACGCATGTGCACGTTTTTGTTTAAACGCTTGTTTTCATTTCTTCCTGGGTAGGGGTTTTCCCATCGGGATGATGGTAATGTTCTGGAGCTAGGTAGATGCGATGGTTGTAACACATCGTGGATGTACTAAATGCCAGTAACGCGTCCTTCAAATTTTATGTTATGTGAGTTTTATCTCAACACAAAACAGCGGTACCACCCGTGGAGTATCCACCACATTTTGGAAAACCTGTGCTGATGTGAGCGCAGCACTTGCCGCAGCGCCAGCCCCTGGGCGAGTGTGCCGAGAACACTGGCCAGTGTCATTGTTGTTGCCAAAGCCACGCCAGACTCCAGCTCCCACTCCAAAACTCTTTCCACAACACCACGCTGCTTTCACCGTGAAAGTTCCTCAGATTCAATCTCCTTGAAGGTCGGCAATAAAATCCCAGGGCCACTGGGGAACCGCCACAAGAATACTTTGCTTTGCCACCCAAGAGCTGCTTTCACAAGACGCACACCTGGCTGGCACGACACAGCCGGCATTGCCCCCGATGTGCGCTCGGAACAACAGAGCGAACATTCGACAGACACCACACCGGTTACTTGTTGACAGAACACAAAACCTATGTCAGCCGCTTGTTCAACAATCCTTGCCTCCTGGACAGAGTGCATGCCTTATTTCCCCTGCTCTCTACCCTACAGTTGGCTGGTTTCGTCGCGATGCCCTGGCCCCGTTCAATGGAGTTTAGAATGCCCACTCCCCGGTACCTGGAGACATGTTTTGGCATTTGGAATGGAAGGAAATGCCTGGTTTGGTGCCAGGATCCCTGAGGACCCTGCAGAACACTGGACACATCCCAGCACACCCCCCCCCCCCCC
>NW_006283826.1:1959340-1959698 GCF_000327345.1 Myotis davidii
CCCCCCCCCCCCCCCCAGGGCGGGGAAGCATCCTTCTGCTCGGCTCTGATGAGGTGGGGGTAGTTTATCGCCAATGATCAGGGAGCTCTTCCTCTTCCCTCTGCCTCCAGATCTGTTCTCCACCTTCTCAAAATGTACCTGGGCCCCAGGAAGAGGCTGGCCTTTATGGCTTTTGATTGGGTTTGGCCGACGGGAGACACAAGGGAGATGAGTGGGAGGCAGGGAGGAGAGAGAGGTCACCCACGCTTCCCCTGCTCACTCCTGTCTGAGGGCTGTGGTCGGGAGAACTTTGCCTTCCTCTCTGAGTACAGCTGCCCTATTCCTGGACCCAAAGGGTTCTAGTCATACTGGTCCTTTC
>NW_006283826.1:1959715-1967133 GCF_000327345.1 Myotis davidii
CATCAGGCTGGATGGTCACTGCCCCTGTTGCTAGACCCTGGGCACTTCGCCCTCCCTTGTCAGCACTTTAAACTGTGTCCTTAAATGATTCTTCCATTACATTATCTTGGAAATCTCAGCTGCAGGTCTTCTGTATCCTAGTTTGACCCTGACTGACAAATCTACATATCTACCTACCTACCTGCCTACCTGCCTTTAACATAGAACCATGTGAAAATAAGACACCTCAGCCCTAAATTCTTAATCCCCATTGCACCTCGGGTCTATCAGAAGCAACCCTAATGGTCAAGGCATGTCTAAGTGGAATTATCCAAATGGCCGTCCTCATCCTTATTAATAACCTGACAGAGCACCCAATATGTGTCAATAATTTTTTCAACTGAGAGGGAGAGAGAGATAGAAACATCAATGATGAGAGAGAATCATTGATTGGCTACCTTCTGCACGCCCCACACTGGGGATCGAGCCCACATGTGCCCTGACTAGGAATCTAACTATGACCTCCTGGTTCTTAAGTTGACACTCAACCACTGAGCTACACTGGCTGGGCTGTACCAACCATTTAATGGTCCCACTAACCCAGTGAGGTGGAGTTATCCTCCTGCTTACAGAAGAGAAAAAGGTTTAGAGAGAGACTGAATAACCTGCCCAAGGTTACAGGGTGAGTAAGTGGCAGTGGGTGGACTCAAATCCAGCCCGGATGGGCTCCAGCATCCTGCCCCCCTCCCCCGCCCCTCCCATCCAGAGCCCACCTCATGGCACGCCAGACCCCTGTGCCCAGGAGAAAGCTTGCTGACCCCGAGAGGATGTCTAAGCCGCAGTTCTGAATCACCCTTCAGAATTCATATGCGTTCGGGCACGCCAAGGCTAGGAAGCCGGCGGTGGAAGAGGCAACCTGAGAAGGTATTACAGGGACGAACCTCAAGCTCATTCCTGAATTCCTCAAGAGCCTGGGAGCCCGCTCTGCCCCTGACAGAGGGAACTGTCGCCTGCTCAGTGCCCGAGATGCAGTGCACCGCGGAAGAGGGCTCGATTGGGATGCTAAACAGCCGTAAATGACATTGTCACCAGCCTTCATAAAGCACGGTGACTCACAGCCCTAATTAAAATGCAGAGGGGAAAATGTAAAAAAGCCTGCCACGGGGAGCAGTGACCTTCTGCAAAATGCAGGGTGATTTCTTCCAGGAAAAGAGGGGCCCATGAGTGTGTCTGCGTGTGCAGGTGTGTATGTGTGTGTGTGTGTGTGTGGGGGGGGGCTAGAGTTGGGAGGGTGAATATTATTCTCCTAAGGAATGTGGGGGAATTTAACACAGAGGAAAGTCTCACTAAAGCTATTCTGGCTGCCCAACTTTTATTATGAAATATTTCGACGCAGAAAACTAAAGAGCACAGCACTTACAAACTTCCAACCAGAGTCAATGACTATTAGCATTTGTATTTGCCCTGTCTGTCTGCCATATCTATCAATCCATCCATCATTTATTTATCAATCTATCATCTACCTCCCTGCCTCCCTGCTTACCTATCTTCTATCTACCTCCGTCCCTCCCTCCCTCCCTCCATTCCCCCCTTTCTTCCTACCTACCCGCCTTCCTGCCTGCTTGCCTACCTACCCATCTACCTGCCTACCTACCTATCTTTTACAATGAACCATTTGAAAATAGGATGCTTCAGCCCTAAATTGTAAGGAAACATAGTCTAAGAATAAATACAATCTCCCATAAAATCCATAGTTCCATTATTACACCCAAGAAAGTTAACTATACTGGGGAAATCGTACCACATCCCCAGCTAAGGTTTTTGACACGATGGTAACCCGAGTAGTGAATCTGGCCCGGCCGGCCGCTTTGGAGAGAAGCCCATCTACCGCCACCGCCAGCAGTGGGCTGCTGAGGGCTCTGGGGGCGGGGGCGATCTGGCCGTCAGTCTCAAGATGGAGTGTCCAGGGTACACGGCTTGACCTGGACACCAGTTTGGGACCAAACTAGATATCCCGTCTGGTTACACCACGGGTTTTAAAAAGAGCCCCCCGACCGCCCCTCCAAACTAAATCTCATCCAAGACTATCACCTGTTTTAACCGCCAGATGTGGCTCCTGATGAGTTCTTGCCGTTTCTGAAATATAAACTGATAAGGCCTCGCCACTCAAAAATAAATATCTTCATGTCTGAGGGCAAGTCTTGAAGAAGGTCCCCACCCCTCGCCTCCCCCACCCCCCTTGCCAAGAAATCCTGGGCAGGGAAGGCCGCAGTGAAGGAAGCCACATATATCTACACGTAGGGGTTTGTGCATGTATGTTAAAAAATAATAAAAAACAACAAAAATACCAAGCCGAAAACATCCACCCAGTCTCATCATTTTATATCATGCCTTGCAACAAACAAAGTTATTTCATTTCGGTGACTATCAGACAGGGGGAAACGACAATGGAGGTGTTTCCAGCTAAGACTGATCTTAATAAACTAACACCCAGATGTTACTGAGTCCTTTCATTACCTGAATTCTGGCACATGAACATTACTAATTGGCTTTCATTTTCCTTACCGAGTGTTTTAGAAATAAGAGACTGCTTCAAAAAATTAAAGAGAAAAACATGCCAAAGCTTGTCAGTTGCTATCGAGTATTACGCTGATCTAACCCGGTCGGTTACACTGTTACGCTTAAAATTCTTGGGATGAAACACAGCACCAATGTGATCCGCATGGCCCTTGAAATGACCAGAGAGGATGGACGGACCACACTGTTTGTCTCCTTGTGTCCTAGTTACTGGCAAGTTGACCCCGGCCTTGGGCACTGGGAGCACTTGAGGGTCTTCCACTCCTCCGGCCTCAGCCTCTCTCATGGGGCCTGGCACGGGCTGGGGTCAGAGCTTGCTTGTTGGACGCAGAAGTGGTTTCCCTGACTTGCTGAGAAACACGGGGTGCTTAGCAGTGTTATCTGATGTTGAGCAAGCTCCTTTCTTCATTTCTACCTGGAGACAGGTTCCAGAAAGGCCCGCCTTTTCCGTCCCCACGGCAGCCACTGAGCTGCAGGGTTTGCATACGGAGATTCCCGAGTGTTAGCTAATGCTAGTGGGCAAAGGTTCCGGCAGAAGCTGGGACACTTTGCAGGACACCCCTGAAAATCTGTGGGATTTCTCTCAGGTGCCTTTAGACCAAGGCTCCCAAAGCATCGTGGATCGCCCCAAAGAAGGCTTCTGTTTTCTGGGGAAACCCCAGTTGAGAAGTGGTGATCTTATAATGAGAGGTGACAGTGTGCAGAAATCAGAGGTGGGGAGAGAAAACGCCGCCCAGGCTGGAAATGGGAACTGGCCCCGTGCTTCCGTCCCAGCAGGGCGGTCTTCCTCTTAGGACCTG
Source organism: Myotis davidii (assembly GCF_000327345.1). Classification (NCBI taxonomy): domain Eukaryota; kingdom Metazoa; phylum Chordata; class Mammalia; order Chiroptera; family Vespertilionidae; genus Myotis; species Myotis davidii. The sequence continues at coordinate 1,963,072 of NW_006283826.1, forward strand.
TCAGCAGAAATCACGGATGCAACGAATGGACGAGGACCGGGCAAACGTTTGTCTCGGGCAAGACACAGACGGTATGATAAACATGTCTGAGGGAAGTTAGTCTCAGGGCTGTAAACTGAAATGTCTCGAAGGGCCAGGCAAGACATAAACAATATTTAATGTTGCGGCCTGTGACTCGAAGGCAACAACAACAAAAAAGACAAAACCAAACCAAACCAACCAAACCAAAATGCGAACTCAAACACACCTGCAGAGCTGCCCTTGAGTCCCCGCTCCTTCATTTCACAGAACAGAACACTGGGGCAGAGTGAGCGCAAGGGGAGCAGCCCCCATCAGCCGGCTAACTAAACGGGTCTCTCCTTCTTGCATTCCTTCTAAAAAAATATTTTTATATGTTTTTATAGATTTCAGGGAAAGGAAGGGAGAGGGAGAGAAACACCAATGATGAAAGAGAATCATTGGTCAGTTATCATCACTAAACACGGTCATGCCAAGATCCACGCCCACTGTATCCTGTTGCCTCTACTTTCATTGGGGACTTAGGGGCATTTTCTGTTGACAGATCATTTTCCTTAAATAAGGTCAAGTGGACTCAATTTCCCAGACTTACAGATGCTGCTCATGATTCTCTTTCCTAGAACAGGTGCGTGAGCAGCATCAGCCTGAGCAGGACATGCAAAGGTTCTGTGTGTATTTGCGGGGGGAGTGGGGGAGGGCGACTCAGCTGTCCAAATAAGCTCAAACCAGTGGCTTTGGTGAAACCAGTGGTAGTTAGACAGGGTTTATTAGCTCCTGTGCTACTTGGTTCATAAAGGTCACTTTTAAAAAATATATATATATATATATTTATTGATTTTAGAGAGGAAGGGAGAGGGAGAAAGAGAGGGAAACATCAATGATGAGAGAGAATCCCTGACTGGCTGCCTTCTGCATGCTCCACACTGAGGATCGAGCCCGCAACCCAGGCATGTGCCTTGACCGGAATCGAACCGTGACCTCCTGGTTCAGAGGTCGATGCTCAACCACTGAGCCACTTTAAAAAGAAATTTCCTCTTTGAAAGGACAGATGAGTCAACCAATGGGGCTAAATGTGATGTTATCACATATAAGCACTTTACAAAAAGTTAAGACACTGAGATTCTATCCTGGCTTTGTCAATACTGTGCTGTGTGACCATCAGCCAGTAACATACCTTTTCCGGGCCTCAGTTTCTCGACCTGTAAAATGGGGCTGATGGACAAGAGCTGAGGGCATTACAGTGTCCTGGAGGAGTCTCATTAACAACATGGAAACTTTAATCTCCCCTGCGGATGCTGAGTCGTTAGATGGGGGTGGGGTCTCTCTTCTTCTAACCAGGACCTTGTGGAATCTGATGCTGAGGGTCCTCTGGCTGTTGTAGCGCATGTGCTAGATCAGATGACGACTCGATGGTATCATATATTAGAGTGAGAAGAATGGCCACATCTACCATCACCACAGCCTTCGTATTGTTAACCACACAAACCCAACTGACCCTCAGTGGCATGCATGCCCCTTGGTTCACAATGAAAACTGGCCCTGGAACACCAAACTCAACTTTCTAACAGGAAAAAGCGCCAGTTCTAAAGAGTACAGATGGTGGCCTGTGGCTCTCAACTGCGATCCAAGACTCAGTCCCACAGAAACTGAGTGAAGGCAGCACACGGAGTCTTGTCCTAAGACACCCCAAGATATACCCTCTAAAGGCAGCACAGCCACACCTATGCATGCTCATAACACCCAGGTGAACCGACAATCTTCCTGCATCCTTGAACATCAGAATCTGCAAGGAAATGTTTTGACAACTGTCTGGGTGGTACCTTGGACAGCGCCTCTCAGTTCAGCTCCAGAGACCCTAGGAAAGCAGCCTACCAGACCTGTCCACTCCTAGCCTCTCACCTTTCCCAGGGGTGGGATCCTTCCCTAATGAAAAGCTCAAACTGGGGGATGGGGGGTTGCTTTGGCCATCTGGGGAAAATGAAGAAGAGGCAGGAAGAGCAAAGGGCAGGCTAGTCTGGAAACCATATCCACACTATTGGCCCCAAATGGTTGCTACAGAAGGCTTCTGGGATTCCCTATTTTGTACAACCACCAATTTTGGCATAAAGCTATTGTTTCCAGAACAACTTATCACAAAGCAACCCCTGGTGGGCGTTATTGTTCTCATTTTGCAGATAATGGAACTGAAGTTCAGAGAGGTTTAGTAACCAGCCGAGGCCACACAGCCATGCGGTGAGCTAAGGCTGGTTTCAAGTAGAGATCCTTCCCGAATCTCTGTACTGTGCTGCTTGCTCTTTTTCTACAGGGTCTGGGACTCTGAGGGAAATCACAATTTCTGGAGGCAAAGTCCGCCCCTGATTTTGGGGTAGCCTCTGGCTGATCAGATGTATCAGGAAATGAGGCTGTGGTTGCTATGGGAGGAACACACATAAACATGCTTACATGCTCAGGGAGGTGTAAAAAATTCCCCAAATAGGAAGCCCTAAACCAGCACGGAGGTCTCCGGCTGTGCCACTTACCAGGAAGGTGACTGTGGGCCGGCTGCTTGGCTTGCACAGCCTCAGTTTTCATATCTGCAAAATGGGATTCGGAACACTGTGCCGGTGACCTGGGGGGGAGTATTCCTGAGGATGTTCCAGGAACACCTTGCATGTGGCCGGGCCTTGGAGGCGGCACAAAGCTGTGCATCCTTCGGGCTTCTGAAACTGGGGCTGGTAGAAAGGATGGGGGTGGGGGTGGCGGACATGGGGGGTCAGAACGTCTCCCTTCAGAGACCTGCCAAGGCTTCTCAAATCTGCTGAGACGCCTGACGGCAGAGGAGAATGGATGCCACCCGCAGAGGCCGGGCAGGAGGCTTCTACCCTGCTTTATCCAAGTTCTAAATAACGATGGGGAGAGTCAACGCTACTCTGCATCTCTGTGAACCCCTAGTGCTCGCCAACCCCTATTGGAGTCTGTCCTTCCTCTCCCTCCCTCCTGGGCCATCGGAGGAGGCCAGACAACGTGCCTGCGCCCACTGGCCAGCCCTGCACCTCTGCCTGGGGACGCCCTAGGGCCTGGCCTCTGTGGTCCCTGCTTGTGCATTCTTCAGGGGCCTGAGCTCCCGGGCTCATCCCCCGGACCCCCTGGGCACCACGGGAGGTGAGTACAACCTGCTGTAGCCTGGGGGACGGTCCCCGCTCCCCCCCCCCGCCCCCGTTTCTTTGGGCAGGAAGCCACTGACCATCAGATCTCCTGGATCTGGATTGTAAAATAATAAAACACCAGCAGTTTCCTGTGAATTGAGCACTCACCCTAGGCTTCACTTTCACATCCATGAGCGCAATGAGGATGCTCCCAACAGCGCCCAATCAAGGTTTGCACTGTTGCCCCATTTCACAGACAGAGAGTGCTGGCTGGGGAGGCGAAGGGACTCGCCTAAGACCACACAAGCACAGGGTACCTCTAGGGTCAGAACTCCGGGGCGGCGGGCCAAAGCTTCCTGCCTAGCTCTCCTGCCTTCCCCTGGAGCTCGCTTCCGCAGGCTGGGTGCCGCCCCTGACCGCACCGGGAACCTCCGCGCACCGGTCACAGTGCCCTGGGGGCCTGGGGCAAAGGTTTGGAGAGCCAAGTCTCCAGGGCTCGGTCTGGAGAGCCTCCTGCGACCCTCAGACTCAAGGCCCCCACGCGTCCCTGGAATTTGGATCCCGCAGGGACCCTGCTCCAACCCTTGGCCACCGGGAAGCGAACACATGGTGCGCAGTGCACACTGTCCGGCTTCTGAGCCCAGAGGAGCGCACCCCTCGCCCGTCAGGGAGGCGCACGGGGAGCCCGAGAGCCTCTTTCCAGCCGGAAGCACAACTTTCCCGGGTCCTGGGAAGCCGCGCTCCGACACCCCGGTCCCGCCCGGACAGAAGGAAGGGGTGCGGGCGGCCCTGCCATCACTGCGGCGCGCACGGAGGATCCTCTCAAAGTTGGAAGCCAGGCAGGAGCGACGTTCCCAGGAGCAGAGCCCGCCCAGCCTCGGCCCCCCACCGAGGGCGGCTGGCGATGCTAACGAGGCCG
>NW_006283826.1:1967683-1975124 GCF_000327345.1 Myotis davidii
GGCTTGGAGATGCCACACAGCTAAGTAGCTCCTAGCCCGGCGGCTGGCAGCGTGGCATAGACATGTAGGGACTGAGCCACGCGCTCAGTGAGGGTCCTGAGGGGGAATTTATTTCTTAATGTCCCTCCTTTATCCTATCATCGCTGAAACGAATTAGCGGTGACGTCCAACCCGGCTGGTTTATGGGTGTGGGGAGGGAGACGTCGCAACCCTCATTAAAAGAGCCGCTCTGGGCTCCAAAGCATACATCTTTTATATAACCTAATTTCCATTTTTTTCTATCAGGAAACACACACACACACACACACACACACACACACACACACGCCAGGGCAATTTCTGGGAGCCTGAAGGGGGCTGAATGTAGTAGCCACAAGGGCAGTTCTCTGAGGCAGAGAGGACCAGACTGGAGGCAGGGAGGGTTATTTCTGTTTCTACATCAGCGTTAGGATAACATTCCTTAATGGGACAGTGGGGTGCACAGCCCCTCCGGCTGGGTAGGGCTGGGGGCCCCCAGGAGCTCCCAGGAGATTGCTGCCGGAGTTCTAGCCCTGGCTCCTGGTGGGCAGACAGGAAGACTGGCAGCCAGGACTGGTCTTCCCGGGAGCAGGACTTAGGCCAGGCGGCTGGGGAGGTGGCAGGGCAGGGACAGGCTCACCTGTGGCCTGGGGCACCTGCAGGTGGGGCGAGGCGGAGGGCCGGGCTGGGGGAGGGGAAGACGCAGAGAACCGAGCTCTCCTTCCTTTCTTAGGGACCCTAACATATGGGTAACCATATAAACCCTTTTCAAAGCTGTCTTTTCCTGGGCAGATTGCACAGAATTTTGCATTTCACTGTTGCTGCTGCTCACACACTCTTGGGGAAGTGGGGGAAATCCAGCAAAGGGAAGAATGCAGACACACACACTCAGCACCTGGCTCTGGGTGGCTGGACCCTGCCCCCTCCCCAGCCTCAGCCAGCGGAGCCAGCCCACTCAGGCTGGGAGCTGTGCAGAGAGGGAAATAGGAAACACCAGCCCCCTTTGTCACTAATAAATGCTTTTCACGCTGTCTTGCACATCGAGCCTGAGAGAAGGGGTGTGACTCTGGGGGCAGGAGGAGGGTGTGGGGGATGAGCAGGGGAGGAGGGAATAAAGAGTAAGCTGGCAGCGGTGCATGGAGGTCTGTGTTGGCTTCGGCATGCTTGGAGGAAGACAGGAGACATTCCTTCTTGGCCTCGGGGCCATGCCACTTCCTGACTGTGCCCCACGGGGCAAGTTCCAGAGGCTCAGTGTCCTTAGCGGTGAAATGGGCCTGGGCTCGTGGTGAAGATGCACGCAGTAAGATGGCAGTGGTGAAGCGCTTGGCAGAGTGCCGGGCGTATAGTAAATGCTCAGTAAACAGGAGCCAAGAATAACAGTAACGACGATGAGAGTAAGAACAGTGACATCAGGCTGGATGGGGCGTCCCAGGGAAGCCGGCTGAAGCCGAGTCCTTCCCGCTGGAGCCCCACTTCCCCTGCCGGCGTCATTTCAAAGTTGAGTGCTGGGCTTCAGTGGTGTCAGACTCAGAACACTGTTACCCTTAATTACCATGGCAACTGGGGAAAATCAGGGAGCCAGGGGGAAGGGAAGCTGCTCCTCCACTGGGCTGGCGGTTCACCTGTTCAGAATGGGGACCATGCCTGCAGGGGTTCAGGTGGGGCCAGCAGAGGCCCGAGCTGGGGACACCTCCTGTTTTGAAACTGGGGAGAAGGGTGGTTGGGACACAATGGGCAGCCACGAGATGGTGGGGTCAGGGCCAAGGCTGGGCTGGGCCTGAAAAAGGCAGAGTTGGCCTGGATTCAGGGAGGAGGGGGCAGACACCCCATTCCCTGAATTCTGTCCTGTCAGCGGTCCTGGTGCAATTGAGAGCAAAGCACCAGTAGGTCATACAGCTCTTGAGGCAGATTTGGAAAGACAGGCTTCCCAGCTAAGGTGGGAGCTGGTCATCACAAGGGTGTGTGTGTGTGTGTGTGTGTAGGGGGCGGACTCACTCTGGTTATTTCTGTGGGGCTAGGGGACTCATAACAAAACCAGCTTAGCAGTAGAAGAAACAATGGTGAGCTTGTGTGAGCACTTAGTATTTCACTAGCCTGGAACCAAGCATTTTATAGGAACATCTCATTGACTCATCATAAACATCGCAAGTGATGATTCCTTTTCTTGTTCCCATTTTACAGAGGGGAAAGCAGAGGCTCTGAGAGGTGGTGATGGTAAAGGAACTATTAGGGCTCTGGTCCCACTGACCCCAAATCGGGCCTCCTCCCACCTCCCCACCACCACCTTGTGAAGATGGGGGAGTGGCGATTCAGAGCTGTCTTTGGGGTGGCAGGGGAGTGTCTGGCTTTGGGGCCATGACCCTAGAGGGCTTCAACAACTGGTGCTGAAAGACCAGGGACTCACAGCCGTATGGTGGCCCTTGGACCAGGCCGAGTGACAGTGTCCCAAAAGCTCCTGGGCTCTTTAAGTCTTTCCCCTGGGCATTCACTCCAACCTGACTCCACCAGGACCCATCTTCAGAGGAAGATGTTGATAATATCACCCTCTCCCAGGTTCAGGAAGCAGAGACACAGCCAGAGCTCAGCCCTGAGCAAGCTCTCCCTGAATGGTCACCATGATAACAATGATTCTTGGATCTTCTCTCGGGCTCGTGGCCTCCGTCCGCATGGATGGCAGGTGGATAAAAGGCCTCTTCCAACTGAAGGAAGGCTCCCCCTCCCCCCACTCCTTGCCACCTAGACCCTAACCGGTCCCCACTCAGCAGCAGAGGTGGCCCCTGGGGGAGGGGGGTAAGGGGAGGAGGGGGAAGAAGGTTTGTCGATGCGGCTGCCACCGAGGGGGTAATACATTATCCAGGGCTAATGAAAACATAATTATCTTCTTTTGGCTGCAGAGAAGGGCTAATTTAATAGGCTGCGATCGAAAAGCATCTGCTGAATTCACCCAGCAGTGAAAACACTTGAAGGCCTTGAGCGGCAGGGGCAGCGGGCACACTGTGACTGGCCGTGTCCTGCCGCTGTATCAAGGTGGCAGCTGCCCCCGGGGAGGGGGTGATGGGGGTGCAGGGCAGAAGCGGCAGAGGGGTGTGTGGCAGCTGACAGGTGTCCTATGAGCAGACAGACTGGACTACTTTCCTGCTATGTGATCTCGGTCCACTTCTTTGCTTTTTTGAGCCTCAGCTATCCCATCTGCAAAATGGGATGGATCCTCCTTCCCTCCCATTGTCTGGGAAGAACAGATGAGAAATGCGAGCGGTGTTCTGGGACTTTCTTAGTATTTAGCAAAGCTCTCCCCTCTGATGCATTGTGGGCCAGTTCCACTGGGAGGTCTTAGCGTAGACATCCCCTCTTTGGAGAGGCCCCCATTCTGAGCCCCCACAGCGCCTTTCATAACATATCACACTCTAGAATACGCACTTCTTTAGTGCTGGGCCAAGAAGACCTCCACAAAGGCGGGGCGAGCGGGGGGTCTGTCCCATGTCTCCCTCCAAGCCAGTGCTTCCCAAAGCATGTTCCCTGGAAATGCCAGTTCTTCAGACTGATGGTTGCCAGAGGGGAGGGGGACGGGGACAGGGTGAGAAAGTGAAGGGACGGAGAAGTACGGACTGGTAGTTACCAGACAGTCATGTGCAGCCTGAGAAACAGAGTCCATCATACTGTAATAACTACGTGTGGTACCAGGTGGGGACGGGAGATACCAGGGGAATCACTTTGCATAGTATACGATTGTCCAGCCACTAAGTTGTACCCCTGAAACGAATACAAAATAATCTTGAGTGAAAGAGAAGGAAATGCCAGCTCTTGGGCCCTGCCCAGACCTGCTGAGCCACACGCACACTGGGGCCCAGCAACCTGTGTTACACGAGCTCTCCGGAAATCCCAGTCCTGTGCAGGTCTGAGAACCCCTGCTCCAACCCAAAGCCGCATGGGTGTTTGCTGAACAAATGAGGGATCCAGCTATGTGACAAGAGCTCTCTCTTTTTAGCCATCGGCGTGATGCCAAACCCAGTGTGTGATGTCAGCCAGCCTCTTATGCATCCCGCACCGTCCCGCACACTCTTCCGGCCTCTGACCTGAGCTGAAGGCCCACTGCGCGCCCTGAAAGACCCTGCGGGTGCCTACTGTGTCCCCTGCTCCCATTGCACATGGATCCACTCCCTTAAGTAGAGCCCCCCCTACCCCACCCACCCAGGTCCCCTAATTCTGGAAAAGAATCCAGCTTTCGACCCTGTCACTAGGCACCTGGCTAGGGAAGTGGCTCAGACGTGCTTATGCGGATATGTCTGCGGTCAGTCCTGCAGGTTGGGAGGGAGGGGCAGCATCACGGAAGGGCCCTTGGAGACGGCTGTCCCCAGCTCGGGCATTTTATATGTGGGGAGGCCAAGGTCCAGGGAGGTTCGGTGATTTCTCCGAGGGCAACAGCCTGTCGGTGGCCCGTCAGATCCCTGTCCTGGCTTCCAGCTCATGATGCTGATTCTGGGGTCCCTAGGCCAGGGGTCTCCACAGCACCCTGGGGTCCCTAAGCTAGGGGTCTCCACAGCGCCCTGGGGTCCCTAGGCCAGGGGTCTCCACAGCACCCTGGGGTCCCTAAGCTAGGGGTCTCCACGGCGCCCTGGGGTCCCTAGGCCAGGGGTCTCCACAGCGCCCTGGGGTCCTTGGGGAAGGCACGCCAGCAGGGCCAGGGAGCGGGCTTGTCTGAGAATTAGAAATGTCAGGACGGGTGCGGGTGACACAGTAGCTGCTGCTGGTCAACATCTCCCCCGACCTCCCCAGAATATTTGCAAAACTATGACAAGGAAGAAAGACAGAGGAGCCCTTTAAGACTTAAAGAGGCAGCCTGGGTATACGAAAGACATTCTATTTGAAGCTGGGACCTCCGGCCTCAGACCTGGCTCTGCCACCGTGGGCTGTGTCAGCTTGGGAAAACCCCTTGGCATCTCTGGCTTAACGGGAGGAGTCTGAACTTCCCGGAATTATAGGCAAAAATCAAGTACCCGTGTGCTTTTCTGGTGCCGCGGGCTCACAGTGCTCAGTGGCTCATGGGAGGGTCTGAGATCTTGAAGAGGCTCAGGGCGTCTGAACCAGACAGTCTCTCAAGGTGCTTTAACCGGCAAAATGCAGGCAACTTCCGGCCCGAGAAACCCCCGCTGGCTAGTTTGCTGGTGGTGCCCTCTGCTCCGCAGCCCAGCCAGGCAGAGGCAGTTCCCCGAGTGCCCGACAGATGGCGCTGAACCTTCACTGTAGCCTCTCTGTCTTCCAACACCTGCCATGTACCATCCGACCTTCTGTTCCCTCAGCTCTGGAGACCTCCGGACTGGGTCTCCACGGCTGAGCGGACCTGAGCGGGATGCGAGTGCTGGGCACCCCTGGGACTGCCTGTATCTTCCGGTTGCCACCCCATCTGGTAGCATCTGTCCGCAGAGGAGGCAGGTGAGGGTGGGGGCATTCGGTTGTGGGTGAGAGGAGGGGTGGGGGCCTGGGGCACCCCAGGGTACTGACTGAAAAATAGGATGGAGCCCTCCGTCTGCTGTTCACACCCCCAATTCAGTCCTTTTGTCCTCCCCTACACTCCCATGGCAGGGCTCCCTACCTGCGCTTCCCACCTCAACTCAAGGCACCGTATCTCCGAATCCTCTAAACCTGGAGTGACGGATGGCCCGTCTCACTGGGGTGCGAAGGGTCACAGGATTTGCATTGTGAAGCCCATGGCAGGGAGAAGCAGCCAGTGCTTCCAGGGAACACGGGGATGGGCTGGGTCTGAGACATTAGGGAGCAGTGAGGCCTGCGGCTAACTGGAGGGCATGCCCCCCTAAAGGCATTCACATCCAAATGTTTTCAGAGCAACGTTCTACCAAACTAGACCGCTTTGGCTGCCGGCGTGAGAAGTCAGACCAAGGTCTTAATCAGAACACAGAGTGGTGGTCCTGACACTGGCAGATGCATACGCACCGCCTGAGAAAGAGAACGCCCGTTCCTGGAGGCTGCTCCCAAAGACGCTGAGTCCGTGGGTCTCAAGTGGGACCCGAGAGGTGGGACTTTTAGCGAGCTACTTGGGGGAAACTGAGGCAGGAGGCCTTCTGGCTCCGAGTCGGCTACCCTGTGCTAGTGGAGCACCCCAGGGAGCTGGCGGGGTCCTCCCCCTCAGCTTGCAGAGACGCAGCATCAGCAACACCAACACCCCTCACCCCCGTCAAAGCAGAGACCGCTTACACCATGGCCCTCCCGCCACACCACAGGCCCGCAGAGAAAAGATGGCACCTGGGCTTATCTCTGAGCATCAGGAAAACCCCGAGACCAGTCCCTGGAAGAGGGTAACGGGGACGTGGGAGAGAGGGGGGCAGGTAAAATTCCATCTCGGTATTCTGGAAAGCCGCTAAAGCTGGGGTCAAGGTATTCAACTTTTCATCCGCCATCTACCCTGGGTCTCTGCATCCCCGTCCACAAAATTAAAGGGGTTGGGTGGAGCATAACCTCCTCTTCTGTTCTAGAACCCCCTTGGGCTCTGCGGCAGTATCTTGGGGGGTAAGGCTGGGGGTCTTGGGGACTCCTCCCCTAGTCTCTCCCTCCATTCGGAGCGGACCTGTTTTTACTTATGTATCTGCTTCCTCACTCAGCTTCCACTTGAAAATCCAGCTTGAGAGCAGCTGGTCTGGGAGCTCTCTCCGTGGCATCTCCCACTGTCCATCTGATCATTCCGCTTTGGTGGGCCATGTGCCTGACACCGTGCCAGGGACGGGGGGACCTGAGACCCGCAGGCAGGATTTCTGCCTCCCGGAGCCCTCAGTCTAATAGGGGAGCCAGACGAGCTCTCGGTCATGAGCCGTGACAACCCAGCCTGCTAGTGTGCTGACACCTTGCAGCGGATACTGCCCCAAACCCTGAAAGGGATCCTGCTGGCCTCACCATGGCTTGTAAACCTTAATGACAGAACCCCCTTCCTTCTCCCCAGCTGACAGCCCAGAGCTCGGTGAGCTTCATACGTCTTGGCATTTGATTTATTCAAACTGACACTGGAGCAAACTCTCTCACACTCTTCTCTAATTGTGTGGAAGAGGGGAGTGTGCAAGTATACGGTGTGATTCAAAAGCTTTGGAGTCAGCCCTGGGTGTTGCCACTTCTAGCGGTGTGACCTTAGGCAGGATAATTACCGTTTCTGAGCGTTCTCTTCTGTCAAAATTGGGGATGATGACCTCCCTGCCTGATAGGATCGTGATGATTCACAGAGGTAATGTATGTGGAGCCCTCGGCACAATCTGGCACATAATACATGCTCAGCAAATCCAGGCTCTGCCTCTTGCTTGCTGTGTGACCTTGGGCAAGTTACTTAACCTTTCTGAGCTTCAATCTTGATAAGGGTAAGCTTCCCTCCTTGTGGAGTGGTGCTCCTTGTGTTTTAACTGCTGTCCTCCCTCATGGCTGGGCC
>NW_006283826.1:1975217-1979846 GCF_000327345.1 Myotis davidii
TTTCTGAGCAGTATCTACCTGCCCTTCAAAAGCTTTGAAAATCGTATTAACAAACAGCTCTAAAGCACCTGGTATTAGTAGGCATGCAACCAAGGTCCATTCATTCATTGATTCATTCAATAAATATTTACTGTAGCACCTCCTGGCAGGGGCCCCCTTACATCCCCTGGCACCTACCATTCCCAGACATGCGGCTCCAACTTCCAGCTGGCAGCACCCACAACTCTTTCGCAGATGAGCTGTCAGGGAATTAGCATAGCCCCCTGCAAGTCCCTCAACCAAGGCTGACAGGCGTTGAGCTGTGTGGTCTACACTGGCTCCCAGGACTGCCCTGCAGGATTCTGCTCCCGCTATCCACAGTGGTAACTTGCCAGCTAACACACCCTTTCTTGGCTTCTTATTTTCCCTGTCCTCCCCCCCCCCATACCCACCCCCCCTCCTGGTGTTTTCTGGAATCACCTCCCAAAGAAATTCCTTGCACACCAACCCTCGTCTGAATCCATCTGCTTCTGGGAGACGGAAACAAATACTAAACTAAGACATTGACTGAACTCCTACTATGTGCCACACACCGGACGCCATCCTGGGCCTAGATTAATGATTAACTGGACAGACAGGGTCCCAGTCCCGCCATCAGAGGAAACAGACAGAAAACAAAGAAGTCCATAAAAATTAATTGCAGTTGGTAGAGGCCCCTTCTCCCCTTGCCCTCAGAGACTTTCCTTAGCACACACCCAATTCTTCCCAGAATTGTAATAATTTTTCCTTAACCATCCAACGCATAAGTATTGGCCAGAATCCACATCTTACCAATCATGTGTTTTCCCCCTACAAATGCCTGGCCCAGTGCTTTGCACTCATTCCCCTGATCAATAGTCAATGAACATCAGTGTATGTTCTAGGCTGTGGGGACACAGCAGTGCGCCAATCAGACCTAGTCCTGGCCTCATGGAGCTGAAAGTCTGGTCGGGGAGGTTGACCATAAAGATAAAAGACATCCATAATAAAAATAATCTACAAGTAAACAAACAATATGATGTCCAATTGTGGTAAATAGTATGACAAAAATAGCAAAGTAATGGAGCAGAGAAGGGGACTGGGCTGGGGGTGATGTTAGATAATGTGGCAGAGAGGGCCGGTTGGAGGATGTACATACAGTCGGTGCTCAATAAAGGAATGTTCAGTACAGGAAGGAAAATCTTTAGGTATCCAGCCAACGAATAATAGCACGGATGAGGACAGCACCTTCAATATGAAAAACATAGGGATTTCCTAGCACTTCAAGGAACCCTGCCCCCTCTCTGAGTTGATGCCACAGGAAAGGTATCAATGATTCCATTCAGAGATCGGTTGGGTATCAGTTGACATACCGTTCTTTAGCTAAACATCCCCGAGAGGAAGCGGCCTTGGTGTTCAATTAATACTAGTAGGAGAGCTGCCAGGATCAATGAGGGGCTTCTGAGGTCCCGGGAAGTCACGTGGCACTGGCAAAACAAGGTCTGTAGTGGATTCTGCAGGAAGTTTCATGACCAAGAAGTGGCCAAGGCCCATAGCTGCTAAGACCTACTACCTGCCTACTTGCTCTGGGCACGATGCTCGGTGTATCACAAGGACCACACTGCTTAAGGCTCCCAAAGCCCTGTGGCTACAGCTATGACTCCATTTTCCAGGAGAGGAAACTGAGGCTCAGAGAAGGCTCGGGATCTTGCTCAAGTTCACGCAAGGACAGTGCAGTGTGTTAAGGGCGGGATGAGAGGAGGAGGTGATGGGAGCCCAGAGGAGGTAATGCCTCCCCAGCCGGCGCCAAGGGAACTCCTTCCCCAGGGGCGTCCGACCTCCAGGCCTCAGCCTGGAGGAGACTGGAGCTTGCCCAGTGAAGGTGGACAGGGAGGAGGGGGAGAAGCTCATTCCAGAAATATACAAGGACCAGGAAGTGATGGCAAATCCAGAAACCCTGGGAGACTGTACTTGCCAACCGGGAGAGTAACCCCTTGCCTAATTCTGTGTGGCTCTAGGTTTATTTAGCTGAATGCATTTCTGGAGGCGTGGTTAAATTCTAGGCTGCCCGCTACTCCCCAGAAATGCGGGGAGGAGGCTGTGGGCGTCTCTGGATGGTTCCGGGCCATCAACAGCTGTGCTGGGTTCCGGGTGATCGCAGCTTCTGACAAGTCTGCCCGCACCCGCTGCTGCTGGCACCCAGAGCACCTCGTCCCCTTGCCCCTACCCAGGCCCAGCGATGGAGCTCTAAGCTTTTGAGCAGTTTGATCAAGTGTCTCTGACGGTGCCTTCAACTCCCAAATGGCTTGACGTAACCCAGTCTTTCCTTCTCTACGACCACGTCGCTGTCTGCACCGCCATCTTCCTGGGTCACGCCGTCAGCCTGCACCCTGCAATCCAGCCTCCCTCCCAATGGAGAGACACCTTTCCAAAATGCAAATCTGACCTTGTCACCTCCCGGGCGTGGAGCCCTTCAACGCCTCCTGCGTCCTCTGGACGAAGCCCAGATTCCTTCGCCTTCCGTGGTTCATTTACTCTTCCAACCACAACAGCCAACTGAGCACCAATGGATGGTCCTTCTGAGGGTTGATGAGGCATTCGCTTCTCAGCGGACTTGGATTTATTTCCGTTTGGTAGGAGTGGGTCCTGTGAGGACACCTCTTGTTTTTGTGGGCTCAGCATTCACATCCCTACTCGGGCCACAGCACCTCACTTTTCTATGGGAGCTCCCCTCTCTCTTCACATGCAGTCCTGGGGCTCTGGTTCCTGCCCCTTAGTTGTCCAGCTTTTCCTTGAAATCATACAGCTACCCTGAATCCCTCCAATACATTCCTCACTTTGCTGGGGTTTTGTCAGTCAGCTCACAGCTCTTGAAACCTAATGGATGGGGCCACCTCTCACCTTGCAGCCTGAAGGGCTATGGGCTGGCTGCCATCTGTTTGCATCCCCCCACCCCCCAGGTCCACTTGCCCCCCTTCTGTTCCCTGCTTGGTGCCCTGGGAGGCTGACTCAACCAGCAGAGTCCCGTGCCTCTGGCGTATGGTTGGATTCAGCCAATGGGAAGCATCAGCACAACAATGGAGGCCAGAGGTCAGTGAGGTTGGGTTTACTTCCTCCAAGGTCCGCCCTACGGGCTGGAGAAGCAGGGATGATGTTCCTCTTTTAATGGTTGTCCTTTGCACACAGCTCATTCCCGGCTTCTGCTAGCTCTCCCTCCTCTTGCTCTCTGAGGCATCCCATGGTTCTGGGCTCTGCACTACCCCTTCTGGTTCCCCTTGACCCTGGCCACACGTTTACAAACAGACCCTTCGTTAGTCTCTCCACCATCACACAGTCTGAGTGTGCCTCCCTTGTCGTCAGGGCTCTGAGACAGGGGAGGTGTCGACCAGGATCTGTGCCTGCTTAGGATCAAGATGAGATGGGAAGCAGTGGTGAGTCTCCCAGGGTCCTGGGAGATGGGAGGGGGACAGAAGATCTGGGGAAAGACAAAGAGACATCTCCCCAGGTATGCATCCCCAAATAGGAGTGCTGAGACGAGACCCAGCTAGAAAGAGCTCTGAGCTGCAGGTCCACTACTTCCTTGCTGTGTGACCTTGGGAAACACTATTTCCTGTCTCTGAGCCTCATCTTCTGGTCTGTAAAATGGGAATCATAAAACCTCCCACATCAGGTTGTACTGGGGTGTCAATGACATCACTCATTCACTCAACAAGTAAGTACTGAGCCCCTACTACGTGAGGCTTTCCTGCCTTCTCTTTTCCTGTCCATTGATTGGAAGCAGAGGCTCTAGTCCAGCGGTTCTCAACCTGTGGGTCGCGACCCCTTTGGCGGTCGAACGACCCTTTCACAGGGGTCGCCTAAGACCATCCTGCATATCAGATATTTACATGACGATTCATCACAGTAGCAACATGACAGTTAGGAAGTAGCAACGAAAATAATTTTATGGTTGGGTCACCACTTGAGGAACTGTATTTGAAGGGCCGGAAGGTTGAGAACCGCTGCCCTAGGGGATAGTGGAGTCATAAGATGAGACGTCTCTGGGTCCCTGGATCTCCACTCCATTAGCCATTATTTGACCTAAGTATACATTTTTATTCCTCTGAGCCACAGATAGATTGTAAGGTCTATCTGTGACAGCAGCTGATGTTCTCTTAACTCACCATTGGGACAATTAATTAGGAGAAAGAACCAGCAGGACTTGGTGCTGGAGTGGCTGTTGTGAATGAGTGAGAAGGGGTAAAAAGGACTCCTAAGCTTTATCTTGAACAACTGTGGAGATGAAGTTGATGTTTCCTGAGCTGGAGAATATGTGAGAGTTCTTTATTTTGTTCTCCTGTGGGAGTAAAGAGTTGAGTTTAGAACACGATGTCTGGGAGACATTTGAATGGAGGCATCGAGTAGAAAGTCAGAGAGAAGGGCTCAGAAGAGGTCTGAGCTAGGACAGTTCAGGAACTTGCTGCCTTGTAGGTGGGGTCTGAAGTGCACAGTAGGCACTCACCATTCTCTGAGTCAGGATGTGAATCCTGTCTTCCTCACTTACACTCAGCGTTTGGAAGTTGGTGGGCACAAATGGTCCAAAAGCGATTCAAGAGCCTCCCCCACTCAAACCCGACAGCCGAAGAACCATCT
>NW_006283826.1:1980116-1984404 GCF_000327345.1 Myotis davidii
TAAGCTATTCAAAGGCTGAATGAAGGTAATTCTGACGGCGCTTAATACCGCCTTCCTGCCGTGTTGGGTAGAACACTCACTCGTCTTTGATGCCATGAAAACCACTTGAATCTCTGCCTTTTATTCCTTCACGCAGCTTCACCTAACAGGCCGGGGCGTGAAGGCAGAGTGTGAAAAAGGCAAGGCCCTGCTTCACCTGCTCCGGAGAAGGCCCCCTGTCTCACCCCCAGGCTGCAATCTTTTATTCCACGGGGACAGGAGGGGGCGGGGGGGGGGGACTTCCTGGGCAGGCCGGGAGGCAGCTTGTCCGGGAAGAGACCCTTGGCAACGCTGAGACTTTCTCCCAATGGCTTCCAATCCCAGGGTAGAACACTCAATGGCCTGCAGGAGCCAGCCAGTTAATGACACAGGAAAATGAGCCGCATGAGGGACCTTGGAGAACTGGAGAGCACCGGTCCTGTTAGGGCAGCGGTTCTCAACCTTCCGGCCCTTCAAATACAGTTCCTCATGTTGTGACCCAAACATAAAATTATTTTCGTTGCTACTTCCTAACTGTCATGTTGCTACTGTGATGAATCGTCATGTAAATATCTGATATGCAGGATGGTCTTAGGCGACCCCTGTGAAAGGGTCGTTCGACCGCCAAAGGGGTCGCGACCCACAGGTTGAGAACCGCTGAGTTAGGGGATAGACCTAGGACCTAGGTGACTCCAGCTGACTGTTGCCAGGGGGAACGAAAGTCCAGGATTACTAGGTCCTTTGGCTTCTCCAGAAAAGCTTCAAATTCAGATTTCATATGAAACCTGAGTTTTAACTGATGGCAACTAATTAAATTTAAACAGCGCGCTGTGGGCCAAACAAGGAACGGGTGCGTGCTGCATGTGATATGTACGCTCGAACCCAGCGTGAACCCTCAGGGAGTTATGGCACGGACATGTGTCTCCTTCCTAAGAAACGGCCCCAGGGGCAATATGTAATCATTCTGGAATTGTTAATGAACCCACACGAGTTCACCAACTCAGCTACATAAATCGTAAACCATAATTTACGATTCTTTTTCTCCCTCCTTTGGTGAGATAAACATTTTAAGTTTTTCAACAGTTGAGAAAAAAATGTAAAGATAGATTGTGACTGAGAGCGAGCTGGGCTCTGAGTGAGGGCTGTGTGGGTCTTGTTCACTGATGAATCCTCAGGCCTGAGTAGATACAAAAATATATTTTTTAATAAAGTAATGAATCAAAGGGAATGGGCAAAGGAACAACCATAGAACCAAATCTGTATGCTTCAGGGTCCAATGGTTCCCCAGGCCCGTGTTTTAGTTCTGCTACATTTAAATTATTCTTTAAAGGGGACACCCTTAGGATGCTGGTGCAATGTAGGATGGTCCCCACGGAGGCGCACACACTTAGCATTGACGCGGTCTGTGTAGCTGGTCTGGGGTTCTCTTTTTACTTCTCTCACCACTAGAATCTCTTAAGCCCTTCCGCTGCAGCTGGATCCTTCTCTGCAAACAAAGCTGTCAGTGACCTATAGACAATAGCACCAACAACATTCCCATTTAATGAGCAGCTACTACAAGCCTGTATAGCATGTTACTGCACTGAATACTGTAGCCCACTGTACCACAATGGGTAAGTATTTGGGTGTCTGAACATATCTACATATAGAAAACATACAGTAAAAATACAGTGTAAGTTGCAGGTTTGATCCCTGGCCCTGGTGGGGCATGTGTGGGAGGAACCAGTTGATGTGTCTCTTCTCACATCAATGCTTCTCATTCTTTCTCCCCACTCGCTCCCTCCCTCTCTCCCTTCCACTCTCTTGGGTAAGGCTTAACAAAAGAAATGAAGAAAAAAGAAGACACAGTCTCATGTCCACACTAGCTTCACCCACCCATCCAATGCATTCTCCTCACAGCAGTGAGCGATATTCTAAAATACACGTACAATCCTGTCACCCCCTTGCTTCACCTCATCAATGGCCTTCTGTTGGCCTGGGGATGGAATGAGTCTCACACCCCCATCGGATCGGTCTCTGCCGCCTCCCAGCCTGCCTCCCCCTTCCTTCACGCCACGACCTAGACTTCAGCCAAAAACTGCAACTCACAGTTGAGCCATTGTCTGCCGCCCCGCGCCTGCCTGGAATACCTTTCCACCCCTCTTTACCTGGTTAAATCCAACCTACCCTTCAGGTCTCAGGGGAGCGGTGCGCTCCCCCCAGGAGGAAGCCTCTCCTACCTCCTGAGACAGGTCCAGTGCCCCCTCTGATTTCTGAGTCCCCAGGGCACCTCCAACCTGGCAGGGTTCACTGCTCTTGGCTGCCTGGCAGCTTGTCTGTCTCTGTCTGTGTCCTGGTCATTGCTGGCTGGCTCTCCAGTGCCTTACAGAGTCTCAATAAAACGTTTTGCATGAATTATGATCGCTCCTTTCACCTCTGCCTCCGGTCCCGTGCTGGGGTCCCTTCAGGCTCTGTGAATTATAAAGAGTCACCGATTCTCCACAAGATAAGGCTGGGGGCGTCTGGGAGGGGCCCCTGGCTGCCTTAATTCTGATACACCACGGAGCCCGAAATGCCACCATTAGCAAGTCAGTATTAAGGGAAGCACTGCCCCACTCTGGGGGGTCCTCAGGTGGAGACCCCACAATAAGCACACTACCCTTCCCTGTGGATGCGTCCCATGCTATAGTATGGCCAATAGCAACGCCACCAGGGGCCAGAGAAGAGGCTGTTTCTGTGAGGCTGTGTTGCACAATGGTTACCTCCTCTGCCTGGGTTGGAATCTTGCCTCTGCCATTTCCCAGCGGGGTGCTAATCTTTGCCTCAGTTTCCCCATCTGTAAAAGGGTCTGGATAAGAAGAGCCCTCAGTTTTGGGGTCGGAATAGGCATGCAGTGCTATGAAGCTAGTGATGTGTTCAGTACAGGACTGGGGTGCAGTAGGAGTTTGAGAAACCTAAGTTATTATATCACTAGTGGCCTGGTGCATGAAATTCGTGTGGGGGGTGGTGGGAAGGGAGGTTCCCTCAGCCTAGCCTGCACCCTCTCCAATTGGGGACCCCTTGGGGGATGTCCAACTGCTGGTTTAGGCTCGATCCCACAACCTGCAGTCGGACATCCCTCTCGTAATCTGAGACCACTGGCTCCTAACCGCTCACCTGCCTACCTGCCTGATCACCCTAACTGCCTCTGCCTGCCTGCCTGATTGCCCCTAACCCCTCTGCCTGCCTGCATGATCGCCCCTAACTGCCCTCCCCTGCCGACCTGATCTCACTCCCAACTGCTCTCCCCTGTCAGCCTGGTTGCCCCCAACTGCCTCTGCCTCGACCCTCTCCACCATGGCTTTGTCCAGAAGGAAGTCGGACATCTGGAAGATGGCTGGTTGACCTGGTCTAAGTAGCATATTACCCTTTTATTAGTAGAGACTATTCTCCGTTAAACTGGAAGTGAAATTATGTTGCTTCTCCAGAAGACCTGGCCGTAGGTCCCAGCCTGCTGCGGACTCTCTGGGTGGCCCTGAGTAAGTCTCTTTCCTTCTCTGGGACTCCCCAGCTGTTCTCCATCCTCCCGCCTGGGTAGGCGGCTCTGCCCAGCAGCTGGGAAACAGCTGTTGGATCCCCAGCTGCAACCTGGCCCCTCGGAGGAGGGGTTGGAAGGCTGGCTGGGTGGGAAGCGGGTCTGGGTCACCCCAGGGCTGATCTGCCTACAGGAGCCCGGATGGCATGGCTGAAGGGCTGGCAAACTGTTCTTTTTCTGTTGCCGCTACCGTTCCTATTGCTGTCACCGCAGGTATGCTGACCGCCTGTGATGGTTTTCCTAGGACCATCTGGTGTTAGCCTGGAACGGCCCATGTCCTGTCGTGGGCAGCCAGGACCACCTAACACCGCCGACGTGCCCTGAGCAGCATCCTACCATTTCTGGGGACAAGGTTGATAACGGGACAGATGTGGCTACTGGCAGCTCTGAGGGGCTGCTCCAGCCGCCTGGCATCGCTGGCCTTGGGCAGGGGAGGGGGAGGAGGGGCTGTTGCTGTTTCCCTCCCTGCACCTCTTCCCACAGAATGTCGGCTGCCCGGTGAAGTGGAAGCCGAGTCCTTTCCAGCTGTGGGGCCTTGTGCCCCTGCCTGGACCTCCCTCCCTCCCTTCCTTTCCTTAAAAGAAATTCCATCACTGACTCAAGATCCAGCTCCAACGTCAGCCCCGCCTCCTGATGCTGGGGCAGCAGAAGCCCTCCCCTCAGCTACTGCCGGTGCCCACGGCACGTTCCCACCCCCACCTCCCAGTCTGCACAGCA
>NW_006283826.1:1984768-1989696 GCF_000327345.1 Myotis davidii
GCCCTCTCTCAGGGCGAGCAGGACGGTCACATGAGATGAGACGCTTCGAGTTCTTAGACTGGTGCCTGGGGCAGAGAATGGTCAATAACCATCAGTGACCGCGAAAGGGATGGCCGCAGCGACAGGAAAAGAATGAGTGATGGCGATGATCGTGGCTGTGTTTCGGCGTCCCCCTCTCTCCCCTGGTCCCTTTCCCTCACCTACTTAAGAACTGGCCCACATCTGTGTCCGCCCCGGACTGGCCTGCACATACTCTCCACACGTGTCTGATGGACAATGTGAGGTTACAGGTTTCAAAAGCCCCTTTTAAAGGTCCTTCGGCAAGACGACGAGGACAAGAACAGCTGGCCTGCGTCAGCACGGGCCCCGGGCCCAGCAGTGTGCGAAGGGCCCGGTGGCCTGTGGCCGCTTTGAACTCAGTGAAGGCTGCTGGCCTGCTGTGGCCTCCATCAAGCGTTCCCCGCGTGCCGGGCACACCCCCATACCCTCCACACTGGTGGTTCTGAGCGGGGATGGGGTCGGGGGGGGGTACTGACCCCCAGGGGACACGTGGCCATGTCTGGAGACGTTCTGGTTGTCACAGCTGGGGGTGGGGTGCTCCTAGTATCTAGAGGGCGGAGGTCAAGGATGGTGCTGAACATCCCACAAAGCGCAGGGCAGCCCCTCACCACAGAGAGTACGCAGACCAGCCCATCAGTAGCGCCGGGCGAGAGACGCTGTTGTGTGTGTGTGATCTCCTATTTCATCCCCCAAGGCCTGGGGCGTGAGGATCAGAGAGGAGGAAGCCGGAGCTCAGCGAGGTCCGGGCGATGTCACGTGGAGCCGGGACATGATCCGGTGGATCTGATGCCAGAACCTCTGCTCTTTCCGCCTCTGCTCTGGGTGCGGACGCGGACTCGGTGCAGAGCCCAGCCAGCCACCCGGCGGGAGGGGGATCCTGCGGGTTAGCTGAGCACGGCCCCGTCTGCGGGTCACCGGAGGGTCGTGCCAGGCCAGAACGGCTGGTGCAGAGCCCACGGCGGGCCCACGGGAATTCCCCCGGCCAGCCAGAGCACCACCAGATGGGAGACCGGGTAGAATTTAATATCTGAGCATCTGCAGCCGGCAGCCCCCGGGCTCGGCAGGCCGCCCTCCGGCAGATGAGGAGGCTCTTCTGGCAACACTGCCACCCTGCGTGCTCGATTCGCGGCTGGGCCTGGAAGACCTCACTGCTGAAGACAGTGTCTCACGTACCATAGAATCACGCACACATGGGTGCACATGCATGTACATATGTGTGTGCACACATGCACGCGCACACACATGGCCGCTGTCCCGGGTGCCAGGCGCTCTGATAGGCCCTGATACCATCCCTCTCTGCCACAGGCCTACTCCTCTCCCAAAGAAACTGGTGGCTACTGAGCTACCTTTGAGGGGATCTGATCTCTACACCAAGATTTCTGTGAGGGGCGGCAAGATAGTTCCAGGAGGACATTTAGCCCACCCTGCGCCTTTAGAGTCCCGGTGGCCTCTCCCTCAAGCCCCCCGCCACCCCCAATCTGCTTCCAGAGAAATACAACCAGCTTCACCCCTTGGGAGTCAAGGGGGTGTGTAGGAGCTGAGACTCATTCTAAAGAAGTGCCTCTCTCGAGAGCTGAGGGAGCCCCAGTAGTTGAGGATTTATATCTGGCACCAGGCACTGTGATGCATGTGTCACCCTCAGATCCTTATGACAGCTCTGTAGGTGCTGATAGAAACCCCACTTTTGGAGCCCAGAGAGGTTAAGTTTTTCTCCCAAGGTCACAGAGCAAGTGCACTACTTCAGGGTTTTCTAGGACGCCGAGCATTGCCAGAGGTCATGCAGAAGGTCAGCATAGGGCTGGCACATGGCCGGCAGCCCAGACCAATCCTTGTCCCCGTGGGGTCTTAGGGAGCCCTCGTCAGAGACAAGCGCTGTGCCTACCCAGTCTTGCATGTGGCTACCTCTGTGTGTGTGTGTGTGAGGGGTTGGCACTCTGTTCTGTTGAGGTGGTTGAAACACATGTGGTCGCCAGGCAGGGAGTTAATATCACTGACTCGTTCGGCCAAAGCTTTCTTTGGAAATAAGGCCGTGGCCCATTTCACATCGACTCCCTGTCTGACAATGGTTCCAACTCCTGAATTTGCATCTCCTGAGCCTCCACCCTGGTTTGGAAGCTGCAGTCTTCCTTAATTAATTGATTAGCCCAATGTGGCTACGGGGCACTGTGTGCCAGGCACGAGGAAGACAGCATGGCACTGGCATAGCTCTGCCTGGCGTGTCCGACACAGAGAACAGCCACTGTTTGCTCGGCTCCGACTCTGCACGGGCGCTCTGAGGACCCGACACTGCCTCCTATTCAAGGCTGGACTATCATCACTTCCGTTAATTTGGGGCTTAGAGACGCCTGAGCTTGCTCAGGGTCCCAGGAATGGATGGTGGCAGAGGCAGGACAGGGAGCCAGGCCTGACTAGGGCTAAGTCCCCATCCCTTCTGGGTAGCAGCTCTGCCCACACCTGGAAGGCTGCCTTGCCCTGGGCTTGTGGGGGCCATGATAGACAGACAGTCCCATTCCGTTTGCTCCCGGGTTATACCACTGCACTGTGGCCCCGGAGGGGTCCAAGCCAATGATCCACGGGGCAGCTCTGCTCCCCTGACTTCGACCTGAGCGGACAGTGCCACTGGCTCCCTCCCCAAGGCGCTGGCTCCCGCTGGCCCGGAACACCCGGTTGGCCCCAGGAAGGAAACCGCATTACCCAATTACAGTTCGATTGCAAGGCTCCCCTGGCCGGCCAGGAGGCTGGCTTCCTGGCCCCATTCATCAGACATTAAAATCCCCACGTCAGGGCAGCCCGGCCGTCTGTGGCTGGATCCCAACGGACAGCGGCCTGACCTCAGCGGAACGAGGTGCCAAGGACCAAGACACGGCGCCCATTCCAGCAGCTCCTCCCGCTCCCGTGACCCCACTCCTCGGAGCCTCAGCTCTCGCCTGGGAATTAGGGGCAGGAGCCGCATTCGGAAGACTCCTGTATCCGTGTTCCTTGCCTACCAGCACCCCTATGTTTAAGGAGGCACTTTACCCTTCTCTGTTGGATTCTCTTCTGCTCGTGCCTAGCCGGAGGGGGTTGGAGGGGTGGCACTGGGCCCCAGGGTGGCAGTGGGGATTCAACAGGGTGAAGCCAGCAAAGTGCTCAACCCGCCCAACACCGGGGAGGACCCAAGTTGTCCCCCCCAGGGGGCCCTGCTGACTCCTGCTGACCCCTGCCTCCAGGGAGCCACGCCTGCGCCCTCTGAAACCTCCTCTTTTAGTGGGGCTGGAACCTGGTGGCTCTTCTAATGCAGAGAAAAGAGCCAACGCGATGGAGCATCACCTCTGAGATGAGGTTCCAAGACACACAGGCGCCTGTCGTCTGGCCGGGCGAGGATTAACTACCATGATGCCTGGGGTGAACCCGGTGCCTGCGGTCTCAGAGCCCTCCCCGGGGAGTGGCCCGGTGCAGAGGCCGCTGGAGGGAGACGTGGTCCGGGCACCAGCCTGCGAGGCCGGGGAGGGACCAGGGAGTAGGTCCCCCCAGGGGTGCCTTGAGGTGACGGGTCTGCCCCCCCAGGCCTTTAGTGGGATCCAGGGGGCTGAGGTGTCGGTGCCCTGTAAGCTCTGAGGCCTCGAAGGAACCACCGTGACCCTTACCCACAGGGGGCACCTTCTGAGACCCCAGGGGCTGCCTGGAGCCGCCATAGGCCTGAACCTGTGGGTGCGATGTCCCCTCACACTCAGTGTCATGTGCACCAGGCACAAGAGGAGACTCGCCATGTCCCCCCACACTAAGTGTCATGTGCACCGGGCACAGGAGGACGCTCGCCATGTCCCTCCCACACTCAGTCTCATGTGTACCAGGCACAGGAGGACGCTCGCCATGTCCCCCGACACTCAGTGTCATGGGCACCAGGCACAAGAGGAGGCTCGCCATCTCCCCCCCACACTCAGGGTCATGTGCACCAGGCCCAGGAGGACGCTCGCCACGTCCCCCCACACTCAGGGTCATGTGCACCAGGCCCAGGAGGACGCTCGCCACGTCCCCCCACACTCAGGGTCATGTGCACCAGGCCCAGGAGGACGCTCGCCACGTCCCCCCACACTCAGGGTCATGTGCACCAGGCCCAGGAGGACGCTCGCCACGTCCCCCCACACTCAGGGTCATGTGCACCAGGCCCAGGAGGACGCTCGCCACGTCCCCCCACACTCAGGGTCATGTGCACCAGGCCCAGGAGGACGCTCGCCACGTCCCCCCACACTCAGGGTCATGTGCACCAGGCCCAGGAGGACGCTCGCCACGTCCCCCCACACTCAGGGTCATGTGCACCAGGCCCAGGAGGACGCTCGCCACGTCCCCCCACACTCAGGGTCATGTGCACCAGGCCCAGGAGGACGCTCGCCACGTCCCCCCACACTCAGGGTCATGTGCACCAGGCCCAGGAGGACGCTCGCCACGTCCCCCCACACTCAGGGTCATGTGCACCAGGCCCAGGAGGACGCTCGCCACGTCCCCCCACACTCAGGGTCATGTGCACCAGGCCCAGGAGGACGCTCGCCACGTCCCCCCACACTCAGGGTCATGTGCACCAGGCCCAGGAGGACGCTCGCCACGTCCCCCCACACTCAGGGTCATGTGCACCAGGCCCAGGAGGACGCTCGCCACGTCCCCCCACACTCAGGGTCATGTGCACCAGGCCCAGGAGGACGCTCGCCACGTCCCCCCACACTCAGGGTCATGTGCACCAGGCCCAGGAGGACGCTCGCCACGTCCCCCCACACTCAGTGTCATGTGCACCAGGCACAAGAAGAGACTCGCAGGTCCACTGTGACCCAGGCCGAGAGGAAAGCGAGCGACGCGGCCTCTCACCGGCTCACCTTCTGAAAGGCAGCTTGCGC
>NW_006283826.1:1989812-1990311 GCF_000327345.1 Myotis davidii
TGGACCGACCCAGCTGGCGGCCCGGTGTCTCACAGCAGCGGACACGCAGGCTCGGGGCGGAGCCTCGACCGGCGCGGGGCGCAAACATCGCGAGATTTCATCATTGCTCGGCGCCATCTGTCAAAACTTAGGAATAATTTCTGCAATTTTTAAAATGTACTTGTATTTATTAACTTTGGGGGAGGGGAGACATTGCTTGGCATGGCATTGCTGTCCCACTCGCTATTGACATATTATTGGTTGATTCCTGCCCGTGTCCTGCCCGGGATCGAACCTTGGACGATGCTTCAATCAAGCTATGCCGCGGCCAGGGCTGGTGCTTCCTATCTAATCTGTCTGGACGGCGGTGGCTGGCAGGTGACTAAGTATGGAGGCTACACCGGGGCTAAGAGGACTGCTTCCGCCTGGCCTGGGAGCTCAGTGGGTAGAGCACTGTCCCGTAGCCAAGGCTGCAGGTTTGATTCTTGGTCAGGGCACTTACAAGAAGCAACCAATGAAT
>NW_006283826.1:1990404-1998936 GCF_000327345.1 Myotis davidii
TGCCTAGCATTTTTTTTTAAAGAAGGGACTACTGCATTTGGTATTTTTTTGTTAACTATTATTACTCTGGCAACTGCCAGAAGAACCCTTCCCCCACCCCTGATCAAGTACTCGCTCTGTGCCAGGCACTTTATTAAACCCATTTATCTGCTTGCTTAAAAAATACCCATTTCATAGATGTGAAAACTGAGGCTCAGAGAGTTTAAGAGACCTACACATGGTCACAGAGCCAGTCCGTGGCCAACCTGGGATTTAAACCAGGGTCAGACTGGCCACTAAGCATGTGCTTCTCGACAGATTCCGGTGGGGCCTTCTGAGACAGCCTCCTCGGGAGCCCTTTGCTCTCTCCAGGAAGCACCCAGCCTGTGCTGGGGTCAGTGAATGGCATCACTCAAAGCTGAGACTGGTCCCAGGAGACCCAGAGATTAGTGGGTGTGTGGCATCTTCCCCTCAGTCAAGAGGAGTTTTGGGGCGGCCTGCGTGGAGGAGGGGGCCCAGGTGGCCTATCTGAGCGCCAGACAACCGCGTTCCTCCCACACCCTCTTGGATTTGAGCACAGAGGCCCAGGTCTCGGGCTCTGGCTGTGGGTCCCTGGAGGCCCCTAGTGGAGTGTGGCCCCACAGGTGTAACTGCAGGGTAAGATCCCCTGTCAGCCCTCCCTCCCTGGAGAATCTCATCTGACCCAGTGGTGCCGTGACCTCACCCCAGCCCCCCATAATGTGTGCTCACGTCCGCGCTAGTTGACGTTGCAGAGGCCATGAGCTGGGCTAATTGTTTGCAGATAGTGAATTGTGAGGCTTCTTGGCTGATTACGGGCCATTAGCATGGGAAGCAGCAAGGTTCTGCTGTGTGATGGTCACTAATGAAGGACCCCGGGGATGCCATCTGCCCGGATGGCATTGAGGGGCCTCCGCATGGCCTGGCCACCCAGAGGCCGCAGACGGCCTGCAACCCGAGACCGCAGAGGGCATGGCCCCGGCACAGAGCAGAAGGAATTCTCCTCTGAGGAGAGCCCGTAGACATCCCCCATTTTCCTGTGGTGATGATGTTACCGATAGGCAGGGCCTCACGGTGGACTTTCTGGCACAGAGGGAGCAGGCTATGGTAACGGGGCTGCCAGGCCATGCTAAGAGCTGTTATCACTACCATTATTACTGTGCTCTGGGCCAGGGCCGGCACCCGTGGTTTCCATAGATCTCCTTCAATTAATGCATCAGCCGTGTGAGGAAGGCACTCTTGCCACTCCCATTTTACAGATGGGAAGACTGAGACAGACATGGCGTGGTGACCTCACACAGCCAGCAGGAGACAGAGCTGGGCTTTCACCCCACGTGGCCTGGCTCTAAAACGCAAGCTTTTAACCAGCACTCCCAAGGAGGGAGGGGGCCAACAGAACAAGGAGATCCGGGGAGGGGTTTGAGAAGTTCTCTATGTGCGGGCCCGCACGGCTCACTCTGATAAGGATCTTGTAACTGGTCCAGTGACGGTCTGGTGTGCATCACCCTGGTCTTCGTCATCCTGCTTCTATGGTAGAAGGTCAGCAGGCCTCCTGGAGCTGGGATGACGGACGGACATCACAAGAAGTGGGCCGATTTGAGATCAGAGGTCTGAGTTTTCCGAGGCCTTCTCGTGGCACCGGCTCTTTAGAATCATTCCCGTGGCTCTGCTAGGGGGCCCCAACCCCCAGTCCGGCCTGAGACAGTCATTTCCAGTCACGGCCTTCCAGGATCCTTCCCTTACCGGCTTCCCTCTCTGTTTGTGAAGCTCTTCATCCTTCCTAATTGTCCTGATTTCAGTTCTTTCTTGTTCTTGTCAAACACCAATTTGAAGAATGAGTCATCATTAACTTCACGCCACTCTTCTATTATAATTAGGCCTATTTCCCCCTGCCCCCCCCCCTCTTCTTCCACTTCGAAACACCAGAGGAGAAAAATATTATCCTTTCCTGACATTTAAAAAAAAATCTCTTGCTCGCATAAGTGTTCTTGGCTGCTCAGTTGGGTCCCCGGTCGTTCCCAAGCAGCCCGTGCTTCTGGCTGGTTTAAATGCCACGTGAGGACCACAGCTGGGGACCGTGAGCGGCTCCGGGTGCCTCGGGAGAGGCGGTGTGGCTGCCAGGAGCTTCGATAGCTCCCGGGGGCATTGATCCCTGAGCCCAACCTCCAGGCCTCATGGCTCAGCCTCCCAAACCGGCCAGCTCAGGCGTGAGTCAAAACTGAGGCTGCACCACTGGGGACATGAACCTCCCGGGAGGTTCACCCCACAGGCAAAGCTGACCTGGCTTTGAGTCAGGCCCCGGCGATCGTCCTACGTGCTCCCAGTGGAGCACCTCCAAGGACCAGCGAGATGGCTGCTTGGAGGGGTTCCGTTCATTCAGTCACCAAACCTGGGCAGCATGTCTACTGGGTCTCAAGGCTTCATTGGGAGGGAGAGAGGCAGGACTGCCCAGTGGTTAAGGGCAGGCTCTGGATTCGGAGTGCCTGAGGCTGCTTCTTACCGGCTGTGGGACTTGGGGCAAACGTCTTAACCTCTCTGAACCTCAGTTTCCTCATCTGTGAAATGGCAGGACTATGAGCCCCATCCTTACAAGGCTGTCTCAAGACTTGAAACGGATGATGCAAAAACTCCGGACTGGCCGAGGGCAGTGAGAAGTCAGAGGACTTAAGGAAAACGCACCTCCCACAGAGGGAGAGGCGCAGGGACCAGCAGTGTCGATGGATCCAGCCACTCGGACTTTCTGGACTGAGTGTTTGGAGTCAGAAGTAAAAACTAAACTTGGCCAACCAACTATGAAGAGGGGCCGATGGCACAGAAAGAACAGCATCGCCTGAAGTTGAAGCGGACGGCGGCTGATGTCACCCCCAGGGGCAGCTATTGATTAGGGGGCACGTGAGGGAGATTGCAAGATGCCCTGGAAATTTTGTTCTTATTGATCTCAGAGAGGAAGGGAGAGGGAGAGAGAGATAGAAACATCAATGATGAGAGAGAATCACTGATCGGCTGCCTCCTGCATGCCCCACATCAGGGATTGAGCCCACAACCCGGGCATCTGCTTGCCTGGGAACCGAACTGGGACCTCCTGGTTCATAGGTCGATGCTCAACCACTGAGTCATGCCGGCCGGGCTGGGAAATTTTGTTCTTCATCTCGATCAAGATGGTGAATACATGGGCATATATTCGTGTTAAATTCCACCTTGCATGTACCTTTAAGATAAATGTACTTTATTGAGGGTGTGTTATAAATCAGCTCAAAAAGAGAGCAATACATAAAGGAGGGTCTGGGAGAATTTGCAGACAGGGCGGGGCGAGGGGAAAAGGAAGAACAGAAGCTGAGCAGCCAGGCGGGCACCGTGAACCAGCCAGCGAACGCTCCGTCCTCTGAAGGCCGCCTCTGTCGTGTGGCTCAGAGTGTGGTCTCTGGACCAGCTGCTTGGGCATCAAGTGGGAACTTGTTAGAAATGCAAATTCTTGGGCCCCACCCTAGATGGACTCGGGGTGCGGGGGAGGAAGATGGGGGGACACGTGGCTTTAGAGGTGCCTTGTAGACAGTCCAAATGGAGAGGTCGCTGAAGGTGTGTTCTAGGAATGAGTGATGGAGGGGGGATCGGTGTTTGCTAAGACAAGGAAGGGGGAGAGGCTTGTATTCCAGGTGGGAGGAACAGCATGTGCAAAGGCACGGAGGAATGAAGGAGCAATTCAAGTTCTAGGACCTGCCCATCGGCCTGGTCTGTGTATGAGAATGTGTGGAGGTCTTTGGGTTTTGAGTTGGTTGCGGGCTGTGTCTGGGGCGTCCTGGGTGGGAGCCAGTGGCCCTTGTGCTGAGAAAGGGAGGGAACTGTCTCAGAGGCAGGGGCAGCTCATTCATAGGGCTCCCCTCATTCATAAACCACGGGGACTTCATAAGGCCTCTTCCCTCTTCTCCACCCCTGCAGGCGCCTTGGACTGGCAGTGACACAGGCCCCGGGCCGTGATGAAACATCCCCAGTACACTTGGTTATGTGTCCAATTTAGATTTAATCAGAGGGCTCCTGGACTGCGTAATAAAGTTCAAGGAGCATGTTATCAGGTGAGGCCTGATCGGTATTTAATTAGACGCCAGCATCACAGGGCTTTGGGGAGCGGCCACGGGACATGTGGGCCGGATGAGGACCTGGAAGTGGGTCTGTCCACGTTGCTCTCTGGGACTGAACAGCCGCTGAAAGCACTGTGGGAACTAGGAAGTGGGCATGCGCATTGTCCCAAACACAGTGCAGATGGGGTTAGAGGGGAGGGAGGTCCGATCAGATCCAAGGAGTCCCGTGCGAAGGAACAGATCCCTGTCATGTGAGTGGGAGAGACCCGGGAGGAGCCGGCCATTGTCAGGAACGGGGAGGGACAAACAGGTTCATTCAAATCCAGCTGACGCCTCTGGGAAGGGGGTCGTGTGGGCCGCCATGTTGTGGGGAACCCCAAGCAGAAGCTGGTCGTCTGGGGTCACGGCCATGGCGGCTGCCACCGAGGGAAGCCAGGCTTGGCAAGGTGTGAAGGGCACCGCCTTAGCTGGTCCCCTGATTTTCCACAAATTCCGAGAAAAGACACGACTTGACCCAAAGCCCAGCTTCCTGACGAACTTGCCCGTGATACAAGCCTCCACCCTGCTCTCCAGGGGCTGGCATCCCAAACCAGAAAAGTCCCCTGGAGCAACCTCAGCTTCTCCTTCCACCAGCACTGGGCCCACGGGACCGGCGGGATGCAGAGTCCTAGAAAACCCACTCCATCCCCTCCACTGGCCCAGCAGAGAGTTCCCTGGGGAAGAATGAGCAAACAGAGCAAAACTATTAAACGGAAGAACAGATGATACGTTCGAGAGAAGGGGGCACTGCTGCCTTATGGGACGGAGGGATTAAAAGAAATCAGAGAAAACTTTGCCAAATTCCCAATCCCTGTTTTTGATACAATCCTAAGGGACGCTACATCTAAGAAGCTATGGGAGGCATCCACGGAACAGGCGGATCTGGGATTAGGGGCGGCTGTGAGATGAAAACATAATCACTCAATTAGAAACGACAATGGAAGCCGGGACACAAGATGAAGCATTGCAGAAAAGTAAGCCAGAGAAGAAGGGAGAAGCTGGAGGAATTCACTCTGAACTCAGAAGGAAAGTTGAGGAGATTGTCGACGTAAGAAACGTCCAGACCTGTTGAGAATTTTTTAGTTTATTTGAGCCAAACTGACGGCAATTGCCGGGAAGCAAAATCTCTGTGGACTGAGAAAACGCTCCGGCAAATGGCAGTTTTGCAGCTTATTCTATACAATTAGAGGAGGAGAGGTAACGAGGAAGGGGCGGGGGCATCATAGAAAATCCACTGGTAGTTGAGGAGGGAGGTGGGAGAAAGAAAAATGGGGAAACATTTTCTGAAAACCTCCTAACACCTCTGGCCTCCGTTTCCCCAGGCTTCTGGGGTGCTGGCTGGCTGGCCTCTGGGGTCCCTGGAAGGAGGGCCACTGTGCACTGAGCCAGCCTGGCCCCTCCAGAAGGACACAGCTCTTTCCTGTCTCAGAACGGTGGCCTGTGAGACACCTCAGGGCACGGAGGCTGTGTCTATTGCATGAAGCCACATCTTTGCCCGTGAAGGGGGTTAATTGAGACCAGCTCAGGCCAAGGAATCTCAGAGATTGCTTTTAGAGCGAATTAAAAAATCATGGAAGGGGCTCTCGGCCAATGCTCAGTGTTTGAACTTGAGTGAGAAAGGTCCCGAGAGTTTCTGGCGAAACCACCTGGGTTTTCCCTGGGAAAGCAGACAGGAGGATTGATGCAGTGTCCCCGGGGGCTTGTCAGGCTTTGGCCTCTGATGAATTACAGCGAATTTGGCTCAAGGGGAGGGAGGCACGTGCCCAGTGTGAGCAGCCGCCTCCTTCTGCTTCAAGGACAAGTGGTAGAGTAATAGCCCCTTCTCCCTCCACTATCTTATTTGAGCTTCGTGCTAACCTGTGAGGCGGGCGGGCTGGGTCTATGCTGTCTTTAGTATCAAGGAGGAAATGAGGCCCAGAGAGGTGAAGCAATTGCCCAAGGCCACAGAGCTAAGCCACCGGTGGCAGCTCAGAGGCAGGCGAAGGGCTGGTGCCACCAACCATGAAGACTCTACGTGAATAGCTGACCTCGACCGGCATGTAAAATTGTCCTTGTGGTTGATTGCAAGAATGCAAGGATACTAGGGGTGGACTCGATTTCCCCAACCCCTGGATCTGGGCTGAGCATGTAACTTGCTTTGACGAACAGAATGCAACAGAAGTGACATTTCCCAGACCCCAGTGTAGGCTCCCAGAGGACTTGTAGCTCCTCTCAGGCACGTAGAGTTCTGCCATCATCACCTAGGTGAGCTCAGATGAGCCTGTTGGAGGATGAGACACCAAGTGGAGCAGAGGCAGTCATCCCAGCTAAAGGCCTTTTAGATCAGCCAGCCTGGTAGCTGAATGCAGATCCAAACTGCCAACTTGCAGAATTCTGAAGTTAAGTAGTGACTTAGAATAATAAGCAGTTACATTTTGGGATGGATTGTTACTCGGCAAAAGCTGACTGATACATCACAAGGAGAGAGAGTTTCGAAAGCCATCACTGACCTGGCCTCAGTAAGACTTGGAGCGTCCATAGAAATAGGACCTTAGCCCCTCATGAGGCCAGAGCCGCAGTCTGTGCTGTCTCGGGGTCAATCCTCTTGGGGACCCACCCAACCTGCTTCCAAAGTCGGGACCACAGATGCTTCTTGCACCGTGAACAGATGCCCCTGCATCCTGTCTGAAGGGACCATTTTATAGGCCATTGGTGGGTTCACTGAGCCCAGCACAGTGTTTAAGAGCATGACAGACAGACAAATCCAGGCACAACTGTAACACTCAATAGTCATTCTACCCCTCCAGGCCTCAGCTTCTTCATCTGCAAAATGGGGAGTATTAAGAGTCCCCACCTTCTCGGATTGCTGTGAGGCAGAAATCACCTAATAATATAAACGGCAGGTACAGGTGTAGCACAGAGTAAACATCACCGTGTGTTAGGCATTATCACTCTGGGCTGCTCTGTGGCGGCAAACTCCAAACTTCAGGCCATATCGAGTTCTGACGGCTCTTCGCGTATTTACCAGAGGATGCGACATCCTCACACTGAAATAAAAAACTAAAAGACGCAGAGAAACACACAGCCCAGGGTTCTCGACCTCCGCACTCCTGACATTTGGAACCAGGTCTTTCCCCACCAGGTCTTTCCCCAACCAGGTCTTTGTGTTGTCGGTGAGGGGGCCTGTCCTGCCCATAGTAGGATGTTTAGCAGCATTCCTGGTCTCTACCCGCTAGATGCCAGCATTAATTTCCTCCCCAGTGTGACAGCCAAAAATGTCTCCAGCATGCCCAACGTCCCCTGGGGGACAACGTTGTCTCCAGTTCAAAACCACTGGCATGGCCACCCTCAGATGCCCCAGAAACGGGGCGGAACTTTCTCCAGCTCCGAGGACAGCAAACGGTGGAGAGGCAGCTAAAAATAACAGCTACCAATCGAGGGTCATACATCACAGCCAAGGCAGCTCTCTCAGCCAGGTGATGCCATCTGCTTCCCAGGTAGGGAGGGGAGGCGGGGCAGGGGGGAGAGACGGCGAGAGCGAGGAAGAAACGGGACCATGTGGGAAGGAGGGGGTTTGGAAGGCTGAGGTGAAAAGAAGACACTGTCTTTGTCTGGGTTCCCCAGAAGCAGACCCTGCGGTGAGGATTGGTGTGGTGGTGACTTATGGGGAAATGTCTCCAGGAAAAATGGTGGGGAGCCAGGAAAGGGAAGGTGACCCATGAGGGGTGAGCGTCAAGTCCCCTGAGGCCCAGTCCTATGGAGCAGGACTGTCTGCACCCAGGCAGCACCTCAGGGCTGTCCCCTTTAGGACACGAGGGAGCTGCACCCCCCAGTCTCTGGTGAGGGGTCACCCCCAGGAAGAAGTACATCCCCAGGTCCTCGGGTTCTGGCTGAGGGGCCCACGCGTAGGGAGGAACCTATTTTCTTTTTCTTTTTTCTTTTTATCGATTTCAGAGAGGAAGGGAGAGAGAGAAATAGAAACAACAATGATGAGAGAGAATCACTGGTTGGCTGCCTCCTGCACGCCCCGCACTGGGGAATGGAGATGGGCCCTGACTGGGAATCGGAATGTGACCTCCAGGTTCATGGGTCAGTGCTCAACCACTGAGCAACACCAGCCGTCAGGAAGAATCTTAATATGCACAGAACCTGGGTATGCACAGGGCACTGACCGTGTCCGCCACACACACCAGACTGAAGAAATAAACACACACCCCAAATGCCAGGCACTGTGCCCACAGCTTCCCGTGTATGACCCCCCCCCCCTCATCCCCACAGTAAGCCCAGGATGTGGGTGCCGTTGTTCTCATTAAAGGGAAAACGACTGTCCAAGTCACACTCCTGGGAGTGTCAGAGCAGAATCTGAACTCAGCTCTTCTGGTACCAAGTCCTGAGCCGTGACTACTAGACTGTGGGAAAGTAGGAGAGAGATAGAAATAAG
>NW_006283826.1:1998977-2012760 GCF_000327345.1 Myotis davidii
CCCCCTGTCTGGCCAAGCCAGAGCTGCCCTGGCCCTGATTCACCAGCCTTGCCCCTGGATAGCGGCCTGGGTCAGCCCCTCTAGGTGTGGGGGCTGGGGGGGTTGCTGAGGGGTTAGAGCCCTCCGGATGACCACCGTTGATGCCCTGTTACCCAGGGGATGCTGGACAAGCTTCGGGGGTGGCAGGAAATGGGGTGACGTGTGGGGTATGTTGGAGCCCCGACGTGGAGGGTCCCAGGGCAGGGCCAGGCTGGGTGTGAATAAAAGAGGAAGCGGGCTAGGGTGGGGGCTGGAGTGGCCTGAGGAGCCCTTGCCCCACCCCCTGGACCCCCTGTCCGGACCCTCAGTGGGGCTGACTGTCCCGGGGGCGGGCGTGTGGAGGCAGGCTCCAGTGTGGCCGGTTATCTGATCTTTGACAAGAAGCTGGAAATCAGGAGTATTTTTTTAATGTAAAATCTCCCGAATTTTAAATTTGGCAACGAACCTCAAAAAGCAAGCGAACCCAATTAAGACACGACACTGCAGTCTAAACAGGACGTGCCTACCTGAGCTGCCCGTGAGTGATGATTTTACATAATGTAAGAGACATAAACCTCCGTATACACAGTCCTCCTGAGGCCTGATGCCCAGCCACCTGGCTCAACCATTCTTTAAGATTTGGGTGGGAAGGACACGACCACAGGCTGCCCCTGTATTTCCCACTCCCGGGCATTGTTGCACTCCTGGTGACAAAGACCCCTGATCAGTTTGCTTTTCTGCATTTTCCCATTTGCCTACAAAGAACATAGATGTATGCAATTTTTAAAAACCACCTTGGCAGTATCTCTAAGCAAAGCAAGTCTGGCTGAGCTGACTTCACAGATTCCAGTTCCAGTTCCCAGATACACCCGAGTGGCCCTGCGTCTCCGCATCTGCCTACCCACCTCGCCATCCTCAGTTCTCATACCACAGGCTTCATCCAGTCTTCTCTGGCTCGTTCCTGCTATTCCTTCCTCCTGAGATGCCCTTCTTTTTAACATTAAAATTTAGGGTGGGGAGACCTCACCTCGCTCATGGTTACTCATCCTTCAGGTCCCAGGTTAGAGCTGCCTCCTCCAGGAAGCGCCCCCCCCCCCGGGTTTCCCCAGGTTAAATGAGATGCTTCCACCAAGCTCCCTGCCTCATCCAGCTACATGTCCCAGGTTCCCCTACCAGCAGGCTCCCTAATGACCTGCCCATGGGTCTTGCTTGCTCTGCAGGGAGCAGGAGCCCCAAACCCAGACACCTGACGTTATCTCTGAATACGGTCATTCACATGGACACCAAGATACAGCGATCGGCCCTCAAGCAGATGACCCTCATCAAACAAGGTTTAACTTTTGCCCCCAACCCCGGCCAGGAGCCTGTGGTGCACTCTGAATCAACAGTTAAAACGGGCCCTGTCGCTTCCTTATGACACATACTCGCAGGCCCCGTCGTTGGTGGGTGTTAAACGCAGTCTCATTCGTACATTGCCAGCATGACAAACACAGCAGTGAGTTTTGTAAACTCTGAGTGTCCTTCCCATGAGCCTCAGGGAATGAGGGTCTGGATTTCTCCTGGCACAGGGGCCCCAGTGACCAGGACCGCCTTTCCCACCCTCTCTGCCCATTCAAACCTGCCCTGCCCCCCCCAACCCCCGCCCCCCGGCCTGGGCTCACAATGGTGATTCCCTTAACGAATCAGACCCTGCCCAGGACTGTCAGGTGGGTGGTACCAGGGCGGGCCTCACCTGCACAGAGCCTTGGCAGAAGGACCTTCCTCCTGGGCAGAATGGCTGGGCTCCTGTGGAAGCTGCTGAGACCCTTCAAGGCTCCTCCTCCTCCTCCTCGGGAGCCCAGGGAATCCAGGGCACCTCTCCCCGCCGGCTCCTGGAAGCCTGGCACTGAGCTGGTCTGACCCCGGCCTCAGTGAGCCCTCCCCCAGGGCCCTGGGCCGTGAGAAACAGCCCAGGTGTGTCCGGGGCCCTGATACCCAGGCCCAGCTGTGCCCGTGATCCTGGGCTGCACACGAGGCTTCAGGGCTGCCGCTGAGGGTGGGGGAGAAGGCGGAGCTGAGTCACAGCCCCCTCACCCCTGGGCAGCCCCTGCTGCTTGTCTGCCCAGATGGGGAGCCTGTTAGACACGCAGGCTCCATGAGGACCTCCAGGAGGGTTCTAAAAATCTGCCGTGTGTTTTTGTAACAGGTGCACCAGTCATTCTCACAGCTGGGCAAGTGGAGGCTATTTCTGGGAAGGAGCCTCTGGTGGAACGGGAGCCTGGGGCTGGTCCAGGCAGGTAGCAGAACGGACCGGGAAATGCAAGAAGCAGGAGGACTAGCAGATGGTGGTCAGCCAGACGGACAGACGGGCGGCAGCCTGGTTGTCTCCCCCCGAGTCTTCACCCACCTTGTGATTACTCATTTGCCTATTTGTCCGTTAGTTGTTGCTGTGTACCCCACTGGAAGGTCTGCCTCAGGAGGGCAGGGACTGTGTCTGTCCTGCTCCTGGCAATGTCCCAGGCCTAACACAGTACCTGGCACACAGCAGGTGCTCAATAAATATTCATGGAATAAATGGATGAATGAAATGGATGCATGAGAGGAGGGACAGGCAGACCAGCAAATAGATGAATATATGGATGAATGGGATAGATAGATGGATAGATGGATGGGTGGGTGGGTGGATGGATGGATGGATGGATGGATGGACATATGGGTCAGTAGATAGATAAATAAATGGATGGGTGGGAGGATGGATGCATGGATGGATGGATAAATGGATGGGTGGATGGGTGGGTGGGTGAGTGGATGGATGGATGGATGGGTGGATGGGTGGGTGGATGGATGGATTGACTGCCGGATGGGTGGATGGGTGGGTGGGTGGATGCATGGATGGGTGGGTAGATGGATGCATGGATGGGTGGATGGATGGATGGGTGGTGGATAGACAACGGGCAGAGGAACAGAGAGGTAGATGGACAGGTAGGTGAAGAAGCACCAGGGTTGGCATTCCAGGAGCCTCCTGTGCAGTCTCCTGACCTATCATTCCATCCCAAGAGACTCAGCTCTCCACAACTGTTTTGAAAGTTCAAAAGTGCATAATGGCCTAGAATTGTTCAAAGTCACTTTGGCTCAGTGTGTGTCTCCAGCCTCTGGGGTAACACACACTCTAATGTTTAAATAGTAGATTCAAAATAAACAGGGAGTATAGACACAAAGAAACTGCACTTTTGTTAATTCTCTCCTTTGCCTCCACGTGGAGTGGCATTTCCAATGTATTTATATTTAAAAGCGTGAAACAGGGTGTGAACGCCTAGGAAAATATTTTTGTTTTTTGTTAAGCACAAATTTTTAGTTCATTTCTGACTTATTTTACTGAATTTGAAGACGGCTTTAAAACTGAAATTTATCCTTTTAAAACAATTGGTTTAAAATCAAAGTATCAACCATGAAAATAATACTTCTATGATGGCCTTGTTACTGAAAATAATTCTGTCATATAGGGGAGGGGAGGGAATGTTAAAATAAAAAAGATCAAATATCCTCGAATCTTACTGCTTCCCAGGGGCACTCTCCACTGAATTCTTTTCAATCTTGCTTTATATTGACCCATCCTATCTAATAAGGAGGGAATATGCTAATTGACTGCCACATCCTCAAAGATGGCAGCGCTCACAGCCACAAGATGGCCGGCAGGGGAGGGAAGTTGTGGGCCATCAGGCCAGAAGGAGAGGGCAGTTGGGGGCGACCGGGCCATCAGAGGAGGGCAGTTGGGGGTGATTGGGCCAGCAGGGGAGTGGTTAGGGGGGGATCAGGCTGGCAGACAGAAGTGGTTAGGGGCAATCAGGCAGGCAGGCGATCGGTTGGGAGCCAGCAGTCCCGGATTGTGAGAGGGGTGTCTGACTGCCCGTCTTGATCAGGCCTAAACTGGCAGTCGGACATCCCCCAAAGAGTCCCAGATTGGAGAGGGTGCAGGTGGGCTGAGGGACATGAATTTCGTGCACCAGGCCTCTACTATAAGTATATGTATTGACAGAGTATATAGAGCACTATTTTGCATATGTACAAATGTTAAATACCTATGGATATTATTACCTTTTATACCTTGTTCTGTAAGTTTCTCACCCTATAGGATGTGCTTAGACATCACCATCTGAATGCACGTAGGTTAGAGCTGTGTCTGAAGCAGCGGTGGCCATTGAAGAGGCTGCGTTTTGCTTATTCGCTCCTGTCCTGACGGGCACTTAGGCTGCCTCAGCTCCTGCTACATAAATACTGTGCCCCGAGCAGGCGTTCCTCTGGCCGCGGCAAGGTCGGGGCAGGTGGAGCTCTCAGTCAAAAGGTCCATCATGTGCCTCCTTAGGCCGCTCGCCTGCAGCTCCTGACGGGCCAGGGCTATTTTCACCCCTGCCCTTTAGCGACGGCCCCGGGCCAGGCCAGGCCCCGCGCGCCTCTCTCATCTCCGCTGGCACCTCCCACATGATCCCATGACCCTGTGGCCATCCCAAACCCAGCACCACAAGCCTTGTGACCTGGGCTATTTAGGCAAGCTCCCCAACCCCATACACACACACACACACACACACACACACACACACACACACACGTACACGCACACGCGCGCTCACAGCCCTTGGTCTCTCCATGCCAAGGAGAGATTTCCAGGCCTGATCATGTTACTCGGCTCCGTGTTTCTGGCTGGCAGGTGGGGCCGGGGATCCCCGGCGGTTCTCATTGTCCACACCGTAGCTTTTCCATCTCCCCACAAACATTCCCCTGGCCACTGTCCATGCCTGTGAGGGACACCAGGCACATCCCAGTTCAAATCCTGGCCACGGAGGGACTTGCTGTGTGGCCTTGGGCAACACGCTTAAGCTCTCACTTTATATACCCATCTGCCTCCCCAGCTCGCCTGTGGCACCCTTGAGGGTAGGGACAGCATCTTGCTCACTGGGTCCCCAGGACATGGCATGAAGTAGGTGCTGGGTCATTGAAGAATTAACAATTGATAATGAAATAATTACAGCTACTCTTGGTTGAGTCCTTACTCTGTTGGGCACCATTCTTTTTTCTTTTCTTTTTTTTAAAAAAATATATTTGTATTGATTTGAGAGAGGAAGGAAGAGGGAGAGATAGAAACATCACTGATGAGAGAATCATTGATCAGCTGCCTCCTGCATGCCCCACACTGGGGATCGAGGCCACAACCTGGGCATGTGCCCTGACCAGGAATCAAACTGTGACTTCCTGGTTCATAGGTCATCGCTCAACCACTGAGCCACACTGGCCGGGCTGGGCACCATTCTTTATGTGCATTTTCTCACTTAGTCCTGCAGGCCCTCCTTGACCCAGACATGCCTTCGTCTCCAGGCTCTTCTCTCTTTACCATCCCCTGCCTCCCAGTCTCCAGTCCCTGGGGGGTCAGATTTATGCTGAAGCCTAAGATCTATAGCTCTAGGGAACCTAGGGGTGTGTGTGCGTGTGTGTGTGCATGTGTGTGTGTGCGCGTATGTGTCTGTGTGCGTGCATGTGTGTGCACGCGTATGTGTCTGTGTGCGTGTGTGTGTGTGCGTATGTCTGTGTGCGTGTGTGTGTGTGCGTATGTGTCTGTGTGTGCGTGTGTGTATGTGTCTGTGTGCGTATGTGTGCGTGTGTGTGCATGTGTGCGCACGTGTGTGTGTGCACGTATGTGTGTGTGTGCGTATGTGTGTGTGTGTATGTGTCTGTGTGCGTGCGTGTGTGTGTGAAGGAAAGCAGTTAGTGAATACTCTGATTTTAAAAGGTGTGGCTC
Organism: Myotis davidii; assembly: GCF_000327345.1. Taxonomy (NCBI): domain Eukaryota; kingdom Metazoa; phylum Chordata; class Mammalia; order Chiroptera; family Vespertilionidae; genus Myotis; species Myotis davidii. The sequence goes on from NW_006283826.1 coordinate 2,004,766, forward strand.
TGTCGACTGAGTGTCATTCCTACACCAAAAGGTGCAGGTTCGATCCCCAGTGAGGGCACATTCCCAGGACATAGGTTTGACCCCTGGTCAGGGCATGTGTGGGAGGCAACCAGCTGATGTTTCTCTCTTTCTCTCTCACTTCCTCTCTCTCTATTAAAATAAAATAAAATAAAATAGCAAAATACATTGAACACTGTTTGTTTTCCAAACTCCCAACAGCGTTCCCTTGCCCACCGGGTCCTGCTACTCAACTCCCTTGTCTGTAGGGATGCATTCTTTCATGTAAAGGAACCATCCTCAAAATGCCCCAGTACCTCACTGTTCACTTATTTGAAGGAGACGGGGAAGGCGGGGGGAGGAGGAAGAGGGGGAGAGAGATGAGGAGGAAAGGGAGGAGAAGAGGAAACAGAGGAGGAGGAGAAGATGAAGAGGGAGAGGAGAGGAGAAAGAGGGATGAGGAGGAAGAAGGGGAGGAAGGGGAAGAATCGGACTGTCCTGTACACTCTGGTCCCAACCACTCACTCGTAGCCACCTTCTCTCTCCCTCTCCTCTCACCGTCCTTCTTTTTCTGTCTCTGCCCGTTGACCCCTTATAGAAGGGGTCATACTTGCACGTTTCTAAGTTGCTACGAAGTCCCCTTCTTATTACGGGTTGACTTGGGCTCCCCCTGCCCCACCTCCAATTCCCATATTGAAGTCCTCACCCCAGGACCTGGGAATGCGACTTTATTTGGAAGTAGGGCTGTAGCAGATGTAATTAGCTAAGATGAGGTCATGCCGGAGTGGGAGAGGGAATCTGATAGGACTCATGTCCTTATAAAGAGAACACCACGTGAAGAGAGTTAGACGGGCAGAGAGGGAGGACAGTGTGCGGACAGGGAGAAGGCCACTGAGAAATCCAGGAGGGCTCAGGCCCAGAGTGAGAGGCAGGGAGCAGCTTCTCGCCCCGGCCCTCGGAGGAACCGCCCCTGCTGACTCCGTGATCTTGGGCTTCCAGCCTCCAGGCTGTGAGATGATGCATTTCCATTGCCCAAGCCGCCCAGTGCGCGGGGTGTGTTGTGGCAGCTCCAGCAAGCTGGCATGCCTCTTGTTCAAGATGGTGAATCCCCACAGCCCAGCCACAAAGTGGATTGCCACGGCCTGTCACATTTCACACGTGGGGCCGTGGCGCCCAGAGGGGTCATCAGTGCGCCTGGTCCCCCAGCACTTCCGGGGCCAAGCAAGGGGCGGCCTTGGCACAGCTGCAGGCTGCTCTCCCCTCCTTCCTGCTCGAATGCGTCTCTGACATCCTGTGGGTGGGATGACACGGGGAACACTGTCCATGGTAAGGGTGCTAATTGGCATGAGCTGGTCACTCAGGCGAAGCCCCGTGGATGGCGGCCAAGCCCCCAAGTCCCCTCTGTGTGTGGGAGGACATTGCCACAGGCGGTCAGGCTGCTGTTTCCCTGCCCGTCAAAGTCGGGGGGCGGTGGTGGGGGAAACATTCCTTCCAGGAGACAGAGCCGCTGTCTCCGGGCCCACTGGCTTCTCCTGTCATTAGATAGTCTCAGAATTCTAGGAACGAGACCCCCGATCCAATTAAAGGGCGCCCCGAGCTGTCGTTAGCAGTGTTGTCCTGCCTGCTCTGCCACTGCGAGCACAGCCCACATGCAGCTGGCCAGGAGGGTCCTGCCCTGGAAACCTGGGGGGCTTTGGGAGTGAGGGGCTCAGGGAGGCTCCGCCCAGCACGCAGCCCACACAGTGCACCCCAAGGCTGGGAGCAGAGGACACCTGGTCAGGGTCATTCGGGCCAGCCACCCCACTGTGTCCCCCCTGCCGCTGGCCTAGCCCCGTGAGCTCTGGTTCAACAAAGACACCATCCCGCGCACTTCTCTGTGGGCGAGAAACAGTTGGCCCTGGTCACAGGGATCCTCTCGCATTAGGACAACGGCTGCTAGAATGGATGCCCCAGGTTGACATCCTGGCTCTGCCTCTTACTGAATGCCCTCGGGTGAGTGACGTCACCTCTCTGAGCCTCAGTGTCTTCATCTGCAGAATGGGGTTTATGGGCGGGATTGCTTTGTTCGTTCAAGAATGCTAATGTAGCCGTGGCTGGTTTGGCTCAGTGGATGGAGCTTCGGCCTGGGGACTGGAGGGGCCCGTGTTCGATTCTAGTCAGGGGCATGGGCCTTGGTTGCAGGCACCTCTCGAGCGAGGGGTGTGCAGGAGGCAGCTGATCAATGATTCTCTCTCATCATTGATGTTTCTCTCTCTCTCTCTTTCTCCCTTCCTCTCTGAATTCAATAAAAATAAAATTAAAAAATGCTAATGTAGCCCTAGCTGGTTTGGGTCAGTGGATAGAGGGTCAGCGTGCGGACTGCAAGGTCCCGGGTTTGATTCCAGTCAAGGGCACACGCTTGGTTTGCAGGCTCGTTCCCCAGTAGGGGACATGCAGGAGGCGGCCGATCAATGATTCTCTCTCATCATTGATGTTTCTCTCTCTCTCTCTTTCTCCCTTCCTCTCTGAATTCAATAAAAATAAAATTAAAAAATGCTAATGTACGTAAGAGGCTCGGGACGAGGGAGATGTCCGAGCCGTGGTGAGGGTTGCCTTGATCAACTCCCCAATGCTCGAGAGCCCGTCCTTGTCCACACAGACTTGGAAACCTGGTCACCTGTGGTCACTGGGTTTCCAACACCCACGGTCACTGAAATGCCGATGTCGGTAACTGCCCGGCTCCCACCTTGGCCCTGAGACCTGGAGGGCGGAGCCCGAGCCCGCAGCGGGGTGCCCACCTCCAGAGGGGCTCCCGGGCCTAGGGTGTGTGTGCATTTCTCTTTAGGAACATGGAGCCCACCTTCAAGGAATTCGCATTCCACAGGGGGAAACAAATCAGTGAACAGGTCATCTCGACTCAGGGGTGACAAGAGCGACGATGGAGGTGAGTACGGAGGCTGTGGGAGGATGCAAGACCTCGGAGGGTCAGGCGCCCTTCTGGGCGAAGCAGGAGGACCGGTAGGGGATGCTGCGAGGGGAGAAGAGCTGTCCAGGCAGAAGGAACGGCACGTGCAAAGGCACACAGGACCTTAAAGAGGAAGAGCCAGGTGGTAGGAATGGACTGCACTGGACCCTCCACTCCCTCCCCTGGTGCTGGTGGGGGCTGGAGGCTCCTTGCCCAGGAGGCAGCCAGGTGAGGGGGTACATGTGACAGCCGCCGGGAGACAAGAGAAAACTCCACCAGACCCCTGCTTTCCGGAGCTTATAATTGTAGTAGGGACTCAGGACCTCACATACAAGGGTGAGTTATCAACATGGGAAATGCGGGGAAGGCGGAGAGGAAAGCAAGGTGGAGGACCAGCACCTCATCTGAAACAGCGAGGAGTCAACATATAGCGCCCGTCGTGGATGCAATAAGAAATAAAGGAGCAAAGGCAGGTCTTAAAGTTGCCACGGTAACCGGAGTGGATCTAAAAATAGTGATGGACCTCCACTGGGAGGACAGGGCAGGCGTGTCAACAGATAAGGTCTAAGGTGGGGACATCGACAAATACCAACGATGAGCACAGGCCTGAGAGGTTTGGAGACAACCACAGGCAAACAGAAGCAGCGGACAGGAAGCCCTGGGAAGCGGCCGAGAGGAGGGGGGCAGGCGGGGACAGCTGACAGCTACAAGGCTTTCTCTCCGATTTGATTATTTCTTTAACCATGTGTACGGTCTGAAAGATCCTGTGCATTCACATAGAGATATACCAGAGCTAACAGAGTCAGGGCGAAAGGCCAACGCACGGCAATTAACACTGTCGACTTTGGAGCCAGGGGCCTGGATACAACTGGGAGGGGCCGCGAACCTGGACGGGAAATATAATTCCCTCTTCACTTTCCCATCCTCTCCCTGAAGTGCAGCCTCGGCCCTTTCTTACGGACATAGGCAAAAGCCACGTCGGTGTTACCGGACCTGTGGCTTCTTCGTCACGGGTAGAGATCATAGGCATGTGCATGTCACCTTGCAGCTGTTGCAAATATCTCGAAACATCTGTGCCCCTCACCACCTGGAAAGCACAGCTTTTGTTTCAACTGACTCCCAGCTACTCTGGTTCATTAGTCCATTCACTGAGAACACACATGTTCCCGTATCACACTTGCTTCTTTAACATGCATGTTTTGCCGTGACATTTCACTGTAATCGGTTCCCTTGCAGCCCCGTGTGTAATTTTTTACGCATTGAAAACATACATCTGAGGAGGGGTGTGGAGACGCCAAGGGATCTCGGAAGGAGGCTGAGAACCGGCTGTGGGGAAGAGAGTGGCTGGGGGCGGGGTGCTCAGGTGGTTGGTGAAGGCCTCACAGGGAGCAGGAGCCACAGGTGGGGGCAGCTGGGACCCAGGTGGATGAGGAGGGACACAGAGATGGATGGGCAGGTGCTGAGGAAGGGGTGCAGCTGGTGGGCCAGTCACATAGCAACGGGGCAGAGCTACAGGCTGCTGAGCTCACAAGTTCCAGACGCTGGGCCCAGCCCTTTGCAGACACGACGGCATTCGACCTGGACAATAACCGTAGGCAGGTCCGAACACTATTTCTCCTTCACAGCCTAGGAAACACAGCCCAGCTGGTAAGTCAGAGCTGGAACTCAGACTGGTCTGCCCGACGCCCGGCCCACACTGCCAAGTATGGCGGGAGGGCTTATTCTCACGGAACGGACGAAGAAACCCAGGAGGAGACGCAGCGAGGGAAGCCAGGCCCAAGGCGCTGGTGCCTGGGAAAACCCAGCCGAGGCCTATTCCTGCCCAGCGGCCTCCCTCAGCATCTGGGGCTCGGGAAGCTCAAGGAGCCCCGTGCCAGGGGTCTGGGCATCACCACCAAGGCTCAGATCCCGCCTGGTCTCCCGCCAGAACATCATCCAGATCTTCCTCCCCATTTGAGCCCTGGGAGCCCTCCTGGCATCCACTGGTAATGCCACCATGACCTAACAGGCTCCCCAACTTTAGCGCCTGCTCCCGCTATTACTGGGTGCACATGAAATTAGGTTCCTGATATTGGGCTCCCTGTGGGACAGGGGGGCTCATAAAATGCTGGGGTGGTATTGCAAGCGTTATCATTGTGTATTTACCTCCAGGACATTACCACCGGATTCGCTGGTATCTATCCTATCACTAAGAATGGCCACACAGCCCAACCAGCCTGGCTCAGTGGTTGAGCCTCGACCAAGAGGTCATGGTTGGATTCCCGGTCAGGACACATGCCCGGGTTGCAGGCTCAATCCCCAGTGTGGGATGTGCAGGAGGCAGCCGATCAATGATTCTCTCTCATCATTGATGTTTTTATCTTTCCCTCTCCCTTCCTCTCTGAAATCAATAATAAAAATATATTTTAAAAGAAAAAAGAAGGGTAGAAATAAATATTAAATCCCTTAAATTAGCACTTAAAATACTCACTGGCCCTGGCTGGTGTGGCTCAGTTGGTTGGGCATCATCTCGTGCATTGCAAGATTACTGGTTCGACTCCCGGTCAGGGCACATGCCCGGGTTGCGGACTCGATCCCTGCTGGGGGTTGTGCGGGAAGCAGCTGATCAATGTTTCTCTCTGTCTCTCCCTCTCCATTCCTCTCTCTCTAAAAATTAATTTAAAAAATATATAAACACTGACTAGTACCTGCTAAGTGGTAACCGCTACTAATACTGCTATCTCATGGGGCTGAGGGAAGGGATGCCCAATGGTACAAAACACCCACTCCTGATGTTCCTGTCTCCATAGCTCACAGCCCAGTGAAGAGAACACAAGGGAAACTGGTCAAGAGTGGAGAAACGCCTGGGAAGGGGGCAGGGAGCCTCCATGCCATCGTGGGAAAGAACCCTCTGGGCTGGAAAACAGTCTTGGGGGTCAGGCCCGGTTCTGTGTGATCTTGGAGAAGACACTTGACCGCTCTGAGCCTCTGCCTCCTGGAATGTTCGATGAGATCACCCCAGCCTTGCCCAGGTTACAGGGGGGATGGGACCGTCCGTGAGGTCAGGGATGGGGAAGGGGTGACAGCAGTATGACCGCTAGAGTGGCAGTGAGGAGGCAGGCAGAGATGCTCAGAGAGCGGTGAGGGAGGGAGAGGCAGAGACCGAGAGACGGAGAAGGGGCGTACCTTCCTCCCTTTACTTTCTGTCCCTGTCCCAGAGCGACACAGGCACCGTCCCCAAGACGTTTCCCTCCCAGCTCCTACCTCAGCTGGGCTGAGCTCCTCCCTGGTCCAAGCTGGGATGCTGGAGGGGTCATGGCTGGAAGAGGGGAGAGGCCCTGGGCTGGAGGGGATGCCCAAGGCTGGGTGTGCAAAGCCCAGGCCCCGCCGGCCTCAATGGGGGCCTGTATCCCCGCACTGACCCTCCGTCCTGCAGGACGTCACGGTCAGCCCTTCTCAAATATTCTCGGGTGCAGGAGGCCCACGGTGTGTGCCCAGACGAAGAGGAAGGTCGGGGGACACGGCTCAGTGTGCAGGCCAAGTGGCCAGAACGCACTTCCGTCCCCAAACCACTGGGAACCAGGCCAACAGCCCTGCCGCGTCCTAAGACAGAACTTGTTTTCTCTGCTTTGGGGTTTGACCTGAAAATATTTGGTTTTTATTTGAGGTCGTTGGTTTTCCTCTGTGAGCACTAAACGCCTCTTTATAACGCATTGTTCCAAGGGCGGTGCGGCAAGAATTGCGAAAGGGTTTCCCCCAGCCGTGTTTTCTTGAATAATGAACTCTACTCTGGCTTAAACATTTGTATAAGAATCTCCCTCTGAATTCAAAAGTGATTTTTAAAGTGCGTTTGGCAGAGGGGGCTGAGGGATGTGTTCAAGCTATAGCCTCATTTATTCCTAATGAAGCGGAACGGAAGTGGAACCAGGGGAGAAATAGAATAAAGGAAGAAATAGAATCAAAGGACAAAAGAAATAACATAATGAACTGTGTGGGCTTTGAATAGGCACCTTGTGCGGTGCGTAAGCAGTTGAGTTAGAAGAGCTACGGGAATAAGGGATCGGAGCCCATTTCTGGCCAGAGACCAGTTCCTGCGACCGGGGCACTGCCACCGTCTCCCTCTGGGCCATGGGCCTCAGTGCCCACATCTGTCCAATGGGAGGAAGCACTGAGGGGCTGTAGAGGCTGTGACGACTGTAGAGGGCTGTGCATATGTGAGGTGGGGTTGTTATTCAGGCAAGTGGGGGAGGGAGAGAGAGGAATGAGCTTCTCACGCTAAGGATCTGGAATTTGAGGAAAAAATACAGGACATACATACTCACAGGTATACATATTCACAGATGCAGACATGGACGCATATACACCTGTTCACACTCGCACACAGACACACATGCGCCTCATGCAATCCTTCATACACTGTCTCACATGCTCATTCTCACAATGCTCACATTTAGATAGCACACGTGTGCAAGCTCATTCGTACACACCCTTCCACACCATGTATATACCATTCAGTACACAGTCTCACACATATACTCCCCACAACTCCGCATACACGCACCCCCTCACAGATGCTGCCTCACAGACCTACGTGCTTATACACACTCAACACTCTCACATACATGCCCTCAAATACATCCCTGCACGTGTACAAACCATCATACATGCCCCTCACACACATGCTGTGTCCTTCCAATTAGCCGTCCCTGCCGGGCCAACGCCGCCGCCCCTCCCAGCAGGACTCCGGGGAAAGCAGAGCAGACACTCTGTCCACCTGCCCAGCTCACACCCTCACAGCCCCGCCTCCAGGCCTCCATCCCTGTGCCCAGGAACTGCTCCAAGCTCGCGTCCACCTGACCCCTTGGCGATGTCCCTCTTTTTGTCCCCTGTCTTTGGTGTCTGATGGCCACAGCAGGAACTTGGAGCTCCGTGAGTAGAGGGGTCCCTTCTGTCTCATTCACACATGCATCCTCTGAGCTGGGCATAGCTGGTGTTCCAGGGACGTTTGTTGAATGAGTGAGTGAGTGACTGAGTGAGTGAGTGACTGAGTGAGTGAGTGAGTGAATGAGTGAGTG
>NW_006283826.1:2013425-2019359 GCF_000327345.1 Myotis davidii
GATGTGAGAAATGGAGGAGAGGGTCTGCTCAGACCAGGCCTCTGGGCTTTGAGACTGAGGTGTGGGAGAGGATGGGGGGCTGGCCCCACTCCAGCTCTCAGCCCTTCCTGAGCCAACTCTGCCCAGCTCCCCCCCCCACCGTTGCCCCCTCCTGCAGGGCCTGCAGGACTGCTCCTCTCGGGGACCTGCCACTGCAGCCACCACCGGCGCACCCCCTGGAGCCTCTGGAGTTTGCAGGATAGGGCGGCTTGCCGCAGGGACACAGGCTTTAGTCTGACCAGCCTCCACACCAAGTTCTCAACCTTCTGGCCCTTTAAATACAGCTCCTCATGTGACCCAACCATAAAATTATTTTCGTTGCTACTTCATAACTGTCATGTTGCTGTTATAAGTCCCAATGTAAATATCTGATATACCGGGTGGTCTTAGGTGACCCCTGTGAAAAGATCGTTTGACCGCCAAAGGGGTTGCGACCCACAGGTTGAGAACCGCTGCTCCATACCAACACTGCTATCGGCACCATTGCAGTAGCAACCGTGTGCCAGGAACTAGGCTGTGCGATTAACACCAAATCCTACCGACCGTTCTAGAAGGGAGACCCAAGTAACAGCTCTGTCCTAGAAACCAAGCAGAGGCTCCGGGAGAGAAGTGATTGGCCGGAGGGGAGTGGGGAGGGGATGAAGGGGGCAGCATCTGGCAGCTGGCGGAGCTAGGATTTGAACCCAGGACCCGAACTCTCAACCCCTCGTTTCCCCGACTTCCCACATTCGGTGTGGCACCCCTCAGCCCTGTGCTTCTCCCCTGGGGCAGCTCGCCCTCTCTCTTTCCTCACCTGCCCACCCTTCCTCCCGGCTGAACCAGCCGCTACTCCGCGGCAGCAGGGGAGACAACGCTGGTCCCTTGCCCAGGGTGTGCCAGGCCAATACCCCATTCACCAGCTGCTGACCTATTTTTTTCTGGAGAATTGCCTTACGACGTAAGGACATTGGCTGACCGGGAAAATCATCGCAGCCTCACCCCACTGAGGACAGCCTGCCACAGCACCGCGGCCACCCGCCACGGCAGGTGGGATCCACGCTGCAACGTGGCTCCTGCTCCCCAGGCCCCCACGCAATCGGCCCGGCACCTCCGGTGTGGCCCAACCTCGCTCAGCCCCTCAGCTGCCGTTCTAGAAAGCACCGCGCCCAGACACACACGCACAGCACGTCACGTCTCAGGCTCCACGTCCAGGGAACCCGGCCTGACCTGCCTGCTGTGTGACCCAGGCCAGTGGCCAGTGGGCGCTTCACGTGCATGTACTGGATGACAAGCCCTTTCTCTGCCCCGTCAGAGCCTCTGCCCCACTCCGCGGGCCTCCTGGGTCGGGCCGTGCAGGGACCCGGGTCCCGGCCAGGGCAGAAGTGCGCTTTTCCGTAGTCACCACAGTACCCTGGTGCCTGGACCAGTGCCTGACACACAGGAGGCGCTCAGTGAATACCTGTCGAATGCATGAACGAGTGAATGAATGAATGGATGAATGAGTGGTTCATCCTCCCGTACCCAGGTGTCTGCTGTCTCAATTCCTATCCAGCTCCCGCTGAACCTTCAAGGCCACCTCAGCCATCACCTGCTGGGGACCCTCCCCTGTCCCGTTCACCCTGGCTGGCTTTGACTCCACACCAAAGTGCTTTGCCGGCTGCCCACACACCCCAGGGGTTCACCGAGGGACCTCAGAGGCCCTCAAGGGCAGGGGATCAGAGGGCCCTGGGCTGTTCAAGGCCCCTCCCTAGGGTCACCCAGAACCTTTAATCCATTTCCAGGAGGTTTATTTGAACAAAAGTCTCCGTAGCCACTAAAAAAGTCTCCGTGGCCACTAAGACTAAACAGCCCTCTGCTGTCTTGCAACTTTTATCCCCCCACCCCCAACCGCATCCAAATTTTGTGTGTGAATGTCCTGCTTAAGTCTCCATCTAACTGGCAACTCCTTGAAGGTTCTAGCCTAGAGGTTAAAAGCATGGGCTTTGGCATCAGAAAGGTCTTGGCCACATGATGAGCCCCTCTTAGTCTCAGTTTCTGTAGCTGTAAAATGGGCAAGTAACAGAGGTTCAATCTGAGAGCTCAGTAAGGTGAATCTATAAAGTGCTAAGCACAGTGCCTGGCTCCTAGCACATAATAAATGGTACCTTCTAGTATTTATTGATCACCCAGCAAGTGCTTTGGACATAATTGATAATTAATCATCAAAGTTACCACACTGTTCTTTGCAAAGGGAAGTTACACATGGATGTGTGTGCAGCTCATCTTGTTCTGCTGTGGGTGTGTCCCAGGGACCTCGGGTCATGACCCCTGGCTCTAGTGGGAGCCTCTAATTCCGGGCGGTCAGGCAGCTGCGTGGCCAAAGAGGGCCCCATCCCTTGCTGCAAAGGGACCAGGGGAGGGACCCCGATGTCCCTCTGCTTCTGCAAGCACCTGGCTTTCTCCCAAGTCCAGGCTGGCGGTGCACAGACAGCAGGGAAAGTGGGAAGAGAGAGTTGGCTCTCGTTTCTCAGGTTCGCGGGCGTATCTGCAGCCGACAGAGCTGGGTGCATAGTGAGTGCTTGACAAACACGGTGGAGTGGACGCAGGAATAAAGGACTGAACGGATTTGAGATCCGCCGTGGAACTGCTGCCCAGGGGACAGGCATCCCTCCACCAGTGTTCCTGAGTGACTGAAGGAACTGCAGCTTTACTATCACATTCCCAGTTCCGGGCCCAAGTCCTAGCCCACAGGAGGCCTGGGACGAATATGATGAAAACGAGCTAGACACACCATTACCCAGAAAGCAGCTGGGCCTCAGCTGTGCAAGTGCTTGCCTGCCGCCTTGCACTGGCCCCGGACTCACCGGCACGGGTTCCAGGCACCAAGCCCTTGAGGTCAGCCACCAGCCTGGCTAGGCCTCAGCCATGTGGGGGGGACGATGTCTGGGAAACAGAGCCAGGGCCCGAGGGGAGCACTGAAGGCCCTTGGCTGGCCTGCGGGCAGCTCCTGGGTGCTGCCCTGGGTCAACACTCACCTCAGACAGACTGGGCTCACAGGAGCAGACCGCAGTGACCAGGGACGGCCAGGGAGCCTTGTCCGCACGGTGCTGGCAGCAGTACCGCCTCTCACACAGACGGGGCACGTGGCTGCACTTCCTCCTGGACCGGCTCTGCCGGGACCCGGCTCCCCCCCAGTCGGCACCTGGGGGTCCTGCTCGTCTCCCAGAGGCGCCCCACGTGGCACAGACATGTGGCCACACACCCAGCTTCGCTCCGCGTCCCTGACCCTGCATCCCTCCCCAGCACCCCTGGCCTCTGTGCCGAGCAGATGGCGGCCACGGACCACCTGGTGTGCCCCCAAGAGATGAGACACAGGGGACCCCTCTCCTGGATGGTGGAACCTCTATCAGCCCGGAGCTGAGGCTGAGTCCACAGCGCAAGCCCCGACACAAGCCACCGCGCCTCCCTACTCGGGGTGCGAAGCTGTCCCTCCTTCTCTGACCGCCCCCCCGCCCACCCTCCATGCCGTGAGCAGGCAGGGGCCCCCTCCTTTGCCACTGGGGGACTGACTCCCCTGGGAACCAGGAGGGGCTCGGACCCTGCAGCGCTGCCCCGCCTGCATGCTGGCCCCGTGGTCAAAAGCAGGTGGGAGGAATGGGGCCTGGGATGCTTAAACAGGCGCGCAAGACCCAGCTCCACTGGGGCGACGAGTAGAGAGTCGGGGCCCTGAAGCCTTCCTTCACCCATCAGGCCCCCTTCAGCACGGCCTGGGGGTGGCCCTGCCGCCGTCCGACCCTGAGAGAAGGACACTGGCCTGGCGTGTGGTCCCCGCGGGTCCCCTTCAAGTCAGGCCGAGGCGAAGGGGGTCACAGATGCTGGGAGGCCCCTGACGCCCCCGGAGAGCAAACTGCACACACGAGACGCCCCCTCCCCGGACACCCAGGCTGGGCACGCCAGGCCCCACCGCTGGGGCGCAGGGCCCCCGCCGTACTCACTGGCTCCTGGGCCCGCGTGGCTGGTGGCAGCCGCCCCTCAGGCAGCGCTCCCATCTGGAGAGGCCGCGGCACTAATCAGCCGCCTGGTGCGGGGCGGCCTGGTGGCTGGGCTTTAATTGACACCAGGTGGCCCCTCCCCAGGGGCAGGCGGGGAGGCGGCTCTGCTGGCTGGGAGGCCAAGCCCTGAGCGCCCAGGCCTGGCCGGCTCAGGCTCCTGGGGAGGAGCGAGGGCAGGCAGGTAGCGGCCGCCCCCTCCTTCCCGCCTGCCACCACCTCCATTGCACACCCAGCCCTGCTTCCCCCGCTCTGACCTTTCTTTCATTTCAGAGGCAGCAGTAGTGCGAGCTTCCACCCGGGAGAGTGGCTCAGGTTTCCCCGGGCTGGCTGGGGACAGCCTGGTGTGTGCGTGCTGGATCTGCAGGGGCCCGGCTGGGCTCGGCTCACTCTGACCTTTCTTTCATTTCAGAGGCAGCAGTTGTGTGAGCTTCCACCCGGGAGAGTGGCTCAGGTTTCCCCGGGCTGGCTGGGGACAGCCTGGTGTGTGCGTGCTGGATCTGCAGGGGCCCGGCTGGGCTCGCTGGATCTGGAGGAGCCAGTCGCCTTCTGGGACCTCAACACATTGAAGGACCCCCAGACCCTCTTTTATTGAACACCTGCTATAATCCAGGCCCTGCGTGATGCCCACGCATCTCCCATTAAACTCTCGTGCCCGGAGAGGTGGGTATTTTTTAACCCCATTTTGCAGATGAAGAAACGCAGGCTCAGAGAAGTTAAGCTTCTTCCCTAAGATCACACAGCAGGAGGGATGCCAAGTCAGGGATCTTAGCTGCCACCTGCACAGTAGGTCATGGTTTTCCAGGTAAGAAATCGAGTCTCAGAGAGAGAAAGCCGTTCTCAGGGCCACACAGTGAAGTGAGGAGTTTGGATTTGCCCAGCTGTGTCGGGCCTGGCTGCCAGGAAGTAAAGTCCACTCCTGGAACCACAGCCTCTCTCCTGGCCCTGCTCCTGTTCGGGCTCCACGTGTGAGTCACATCTGGGGGTTCGGGGAAAAAGCATTGGATGTGGAGTCAGAAGACCTCTGCCGAATTTGCTGTGTGACCTTAAGCCAGTTACTCTACCTCTCTGGGCTTCACTGCAGTGAACACCAAACGGGATGCCGTGTTGAAAGGCTGTGACTGGGACTCACCAGGCAGGATTGGGGCGTGCCAAAGCGGTCCTTCTTCAGGCCCCACCCCTGCCTTCTCCTCTCTCTGCCAGACTCAGCGGGACCCAGCAGTGAGGAGCACACCCGGACTCTGTAGGAACAGACCTGAGGGTGAATCCTGCCTCTGCGCCTCACCAACGCCCTGAGGGTCAGAGGTCATGTCACTTCCCCAGGTCTCAATTTCTCATCTCCCCAACCTGCTCGAGAGCACTGCCTCCCTGCCTGGGCCGTGAGGACAAATGAGAAATGGCCCAGCGGCCGCCTTTTTACTCAACAGCACCGAGTGAGCACCTGCCCTGTGAGAGCCACCGTGCTGGGGTTCACGGTGGACACAATCACCAGTCCATGAATGGACAGGCAACAAATGAAAAAACACACAAATAAAAACGTCATTCCACAGGTGAACCCCTCGACACATCGAAGGGACTGTCGCTGTTTCTGTGCTTAGTCGACAACAGAAGTGGAGCACTGCTACGCGCCCGGGACTTACCGGCGCTGGGCACACAGCCGTGAGCAGTGCGGACGGCCAGGTCCCTGGGCACAGGTAACCAGCATTTTCTAACGATTGGCCACGATCATGTGCAGCCATAATCACTCAATGGCCGTTCTCCGGCAGGACAGCCCGCGCCTGCTGCATGCTTTGGTTCCCTCACCGGTCGAATTAACATGCCTGCCTGCTGGGTCTGCCCCTCGGAGAGCTCCAAGGTGGAATGCGGGATTCCAGAATGTTATCAGGAA
>NW_006283826.1:2022959-2033633 GCF_000327345.1 Myotis davidii
AGCGGCCGCCCCCTCCTCCCCGCCTGCCACCACCTCCATTGCACACCCAGCCCTGCTTCCCCCGCTCTGACCTTTCTTTCATTTCAGAGGCAGCAGTAGTGCGAGCTTCCACCCGGGAGAGTGGCTCAGGTTTCCCCGGGCTGGCTGGGGACAGCCTGGTGTGTGCGTGCTGGATCTGCAGGGGCCCGGCTGGGCTCGCTGGATCTGGAGGAGCCAGTCGCCTTCTGGGACCTCAACACATTGAAGGACCCCCAGACCCTCTTTTATTGAACACCTGCTATAATCCAGGCCCTGCGTGATGCCCACGCATCTCCCATTAAACTCTCGTGCCCGGAGAGGTGGGTATTTTTTAACCCCATTTTGCAGATGAAGAAACGCAGGCTCAGAGAAGTTAAGCTTCTTCCCTAAGATCACACAGCAGGAGGGATGCCAAGTCAGGGATCTTAGCTGCCACCTGCACAGTAGGTCATGGTTTTCCAGGTAAGAAATCGAGTCTCAGAGAGAGAAAGCCGTTCTCAGGGCCACACAGTGAAGTGAGGAGTTTGGATTTGCCCAGCTGTGTCGGGCCTGGCTGCCAGGAAGTAAAGTCCACTCCTGGAACCACAGCCTCTCTCCTGGCCCTGCTCCTGTTCGGGCTCCACGTGTGAGTCACATCTGGGGGTTCGGGGAAAAAGCATTGGATGTGGAGTCAGAAGACCTCTGCCGAATTTGCTGTGTGACCTTAAGCCAGTTACTCTACCTCTCTGGGCTTCACTGCAGTGAACACCAAACGGGATGCCGTGTTGAAAGGCTGTGACTGGGACTCACCAGGCAGGATTGGGGCGTGCCAAAGCGGTCCTTCTTCAGGCCCCACCCCTGCCTTCTCCTCTCTCTGCCAGACTCAGCGGGACCCAGCAGTGAGGAGCACACCCAGACTCTGAGGGTGAATCCTGCCTCTGCGCCTCACCAACGCCCTGAGGGTCAGAGGTCACGTCACTTCCCCAGGTCTCAATTTCTCATCTCCCCAACCTGCTCGAGAGCACTGCCTCCCTGCCTGGGCCGTGAGGACAAATGAGAAATGGCCCAGCGGCCGCCTTTTTACTCAACAGCACCGAGTGAGCACCTGCCCTGTGAGAGCCACCGTGCTGGGGTTCACGGTGGACACAATCACCAGTCCATGAATGGACAGGCAACAAATGAAAAAACACACAAATAAAAACGTCATTCCACAGGTGAACCCCTCGACACATCGAAGGGACTGTCGCTGTTTCTGTGCTTAGTCGACAACAGAAGTGGAGCACTGCTACGCGCCCGGGACTTACCGGCGCTGGGCACACAGCCGTGAGCAGTGCGGACGGCCAGGTCCCTGGGCACAGGTAACCAGCATTTTCTAACGATTGGCCACGATCATGTGCAGCCATAATCACTCAATGGCCGTTCTCCGGCAGGACAGCCCGCGCCTGCTGCATGCTTTGGTTCCCTCACCGGTCGAATTAACATGCCTGCCTGCTGGGTCTGCCCCTCGGAGAGCTCCAAGGTGGAATGCGGGATTCCAGAATGTTCTCAGGTCTAATCCTCAGTGAGGCTCATGGTCTCCTTTTGGCCTGACGGACGGGCAGCCTGGCAGGCAGCTCATCCCCCTGGCGCAGACCCAGGTCCCACGTGGGCTGGGAGAGCCGAGCCCGTGACTCAGCCGGCCGGGCGTGTCAAGCCGAGAAGGGAGCGGGCAGCTGGCTGGGCCGTCAGCCATGGGGCCTCCTCAGCCAGACGCGGGGCAGGTGACTGGGCACAGACTGGGGCTTCGGGCTGACAAGGGAAGGGCCTGAGGTCAGGTGACTGCACGCTGGCTCCTGGGGGGGAGTAAATGTCACCAGGAAAGAAGATATTCTTGGAAGAAGCAGGGAGAAGTCAGAGTGGGCTGTCTTGTGAGGTAATGAGCTCCCCGTCAGTCAAAGGACCCCTCCGGATGCTGGAGAGGGGTCTCCAGAAACGGGGAGAGAGTTCTAGAAAAGCCAGTTGGTTTCTATTCCTCCTCCTGGCGTCATTATGGACATCACCTTCTCCTGGGAGTTCTTCTGAGTCCATCTCCCACCCCAGGCAGGTGGCTCCCTGAGCTCCCCGGGCCCCAGGCTGACCCCGGCCCAGGACTGACCTCACGGCACCAGAGGCAGCTCGCAGCTGGGTGTGCCCCCAAGACTGAGTTGTACCTTCTGTCTCATTCACACCACTGCCCTCACCCCCAGGGCCTACGCACGGACACTGTCACACAGTAGGTGCTCTGCAGACGTTTCTCGTGGTAATAAACGCGCAGCACCAGGCTGACCCCGGCCCAGGACTGACCTCACGGCACCAGATCTGCCTGTTTGTCCAATGTGCCCCCAGACTGAGCTGCACCTTCTGTCTCATTCACACCATGGCCCTCACCCCAGGGCCTACGCACGGACCCTGTCACACAGTAGGTGCTCCGCAGACGTTTCTCGTGGTAATAAACGCGCAGCACGGGAACCGTCACACAGTAGGGGCTCCGCAGACGCTTCTCGTGGTAATAAACGCGCAGCACGGGAACTGTCACACAGTAGGGGCTCCGCAGACGTTTCTCGTGGTAATAAACGCGCAGCACGGGAACCGTCACACAGTAGGGGCTCCGCAGACGCTTCTCGTGGTAATAAACGCGCAGGTCGGGAGATGACTTTGACCATTGGAGGCGTCGACAGCAGGCAGCGCTGCCACTTCAGTCACTCGTTTGAAACATAAGAACCATTCTCCTGCGTGCGGAACACAGCTAGGCCCCGATCGTGGGGGCCTGGGCTGTCGTGTATGTAGCGGAGCAGGCACAAACCGGGTGCGGGGAGTGGTGTGGTCCAGCCGCCTCCTGCCCAGCCCAGCCCAGCGTCCAGGACATCGCTCAGCTGCAGGTCACGCCTGCCGCCTGGGCAACTTCTTCTAGAATTTCCCGCTGTTGCTCTTTAAGTGGGATCTGATCCCCCCGCCCCCGTCCTTTTTTATTTATTTTAAGACACACTCATTGGGATTGGAAAATGCCACGTAGGAAAAGAATCAGGATGGTGCGAGAATGCAGCAGAAACGCTGTCCGCCAGCACGCTCCCAAACCTACCCCACAGGCAGGCTGCGGGTACGGAACCGGATGTCGAATAAATCAAAGAAGGAGTCAGGGGTGGGACGGGGAGAGGCTGGGTCCACGGTGCCGGGGGAGGCCATCACAGGTGCGGTGACTCCACAGCCAGCCTTTCTGGTAGGAAACCCGGCTCCCAGGTTTGTGAGCCGGAGAGAGCTGCCCCGAAGCCGCATCGGCTCCATCACAACCCGATGATGATGGCAAACCAGCCTTCCCTGAATTACGAGCGAGGGAGGCTCCACACCTAATGGCTCCCATCAGTCATCTCCCATCTCCCGACAACTTCTCCTCCAGCTAAGAGGGTGGGTGTGAGGATTATCCTACCTGAGGCCTGAGGACATGGAGGCTGAGAGATTTGCATAAGGCGACAGACTCTGAGAGGAGGAGCCACAGGCAAGCCCTTTGTTAGGGAAGCGACCCCAGGAGAGATGGTAAGGGTGGGGAGTAGGGGGGAGGCAGGCAAGGAGCAGTTTCAGGCAAGGCCCTAGCCTCAGCCTGACCCTGCAGAGGGCTCTGGAGTGGGAGGTCCACCTTGGAGGTCACAGCCGACAGTCACTAAGGGCTGCCTGGGGGTTCGCAAAGGCAGCTCGCAGCTGGCATCTGGAGGACAGTCACTCTTTCTAAGGGATCCCTGGAGCAGCTGTCAGAAGCCAAAGCACACAGAGGAGGGGGAGGGGCACTCAGAACGGCAGCTACAGGGCCTCCAGGTCAAGGAGTGGAAGAGCTGGGGTTCAAGCCCTGGTGTCAGACTTCAGCACTGAGCTGGTGGCGCCCGGGCACTTGTCTAGGGACTTGTGCTGGTCCATGCCAAAGTGTTCCCTGGGCTCTCAAAAATGAGAATAATATGTTATTTTAATTTTTATTCCTCAAATTATGGCTGCCCTCATTTTTTAGTGAGTAGTTAATTTTTCTTCTTTTCTTTCTTTTTAAGGATTTTTAAAATTGATTTTAAAGAGAGAGGAAAGGAGAGGGAGAGAGAAACATCAGTGGGAGATGTTTCCTGCATGCCCCCCCCACTGGGGATCCAGCCACAACCTTGGCATGTGCCCTGACCAGGAATCGAACCGGCAACCTTTCTGGAGATGTTTCCTGCATGCCCCCCACTGGGGATCCAGCCACAACCTTGGCATGTGCCCTGACCAGGAATCGAACCGGCAACCTTTCTGATGCATGGGACAGTGCCCAACCAACTGAGCCACACTGGCCAGGGTTAGCTTGCCTTTCTTTTATAAAATAATGGTGACGGGGAGTTAGAGAAATCTTGTCTGGGTTTTGCTTTGTTTTTTGATGTCTTTACTTTGCAAAATAAAAAGCTGAGACTATATGTTTCCCCCAAGGTTCCCCCCACCCTTTCATTTAATGGTTCAGAAAACATGGATTATCAGGCTACATGGTCCGTAAAGGACCCAAAGATGTACTCTGAGTTTTTCCCATGGGTGACAGCCGTGTTTCTCAAAGAACTACGTGGAACACACATCCTCCAAGATAGTGAACAAAGGGGCCAAAGAGCTGGGAAAACCATCCTCTCTAGCCCTCTCTGGGAGGCTTACGGGCACATGAGCACACTAAAGGCTCTGACAAGTCCTGCAGCAAAGAAACACACTTAGCTTCACCCAGGCCCTTGGGCCACACTCACTAGTTTGCCGTGAACGTATTTCAGGGAAACGCTGGCGCTGGCTGAAGCCACAGTTCTCAGCGCCCAAGAGTGTGTTTTCCCTTATTTGGCTTGCTGGTGGAGAGATGTTATTTCACAGGCGGGTAACACCCCCCCCCACCCCCCCAGGAGCTTCCTGAGCTACAAACGGTGCAGGGGCAACAATGGCCCAATTGTCAAATGCGGTGGCCACTGAGAGCCCATGGGAGGGCAGGGCCTGGCATGGATGTGCCTGGGTGGAGCGGGAGTCCCCCCTTGTCCACGGGCGGACCCCAAAACAATGACCCACCCAGGAGCAATAATCCTGGATTATTCAAACAGTGGTTGCAGGGCATGTTTTGGAAACACAAATGCAAATGTCATGTAAGGACTCAGGGACCCAGCCCAACCAGCAGGAAGGGGTGGGGTGAGCGAGTGTGGGATCAGGGTGTGTGTGGGGGGGTCAGGGGGCAGGTGGGGAGCGGTGGGAACTGAGTATTTTGAAAGTGGGCAGGTGTGGGTGCGTGTGGGTGGATGTGGCAGGGTGAGCACGCAGAAGTCCGCTCCTGGAAGGTCGGGGTGGGGCCACCTCTGGAACCTGGAGGCCTGAGAAAAGAGGGTCTGAGCCAGGAGCCAGGATCCCCCTTGTCCAGCCCCACTCCTTCCTGGAGCTCAAGCCTCCTTCCCAGGCCACACCTGCTCCCTCCAGCACGGCCGGCCTGGGCCTCCCGGGGCCTCTGAGGAAGTAGGAGAAACACGCCTAAGTGTCGTGTGGGGTCCCCGTGCCTGCCCACTTCTCATCAACTGACTGGTGACCCCCGGACTCCCACTGCCTGTCAGGCCGAGCCCCCTGGCATTCAAGGCTCTCGACAAACGTCCCCGTTCCAGTCCTAGCCCTGCTCCCCAGGGGCCCCAGTCTGAACACGAAGCATTTTCCACCCTGTCGCTGAGTAGTCATCACACAGAAGAGGTACTATTAGGATCGTTACAGGTGAGCAGTCGAAGGCTCGGAGACACAGAGCGACTTACCCAGGTCGCAGAGCCGCCCAGTGGTTTGCAGCCAAGACTCGGGCCGGCTCCGGGGCCACCTGCCTGCCATGCACACAGATGCTCTCCGCTGAGGCAGACCGGGTCGGGGGAAGGAGAGATCCCTGAGGCTAGTGTCTTGAGTTAGTTCTTCTCAAAGTGCGGCCGACCCAGGCTCAAGGTCAGGGCGCCCTTTCTAGCAGCAACTTGGAGCGTGCATCACCTCAGTGAGCGTCTGCAGCTCCCACACGGGATGGCCATCCCCACCTCCAGGGGCCGGGCTGTAAGCCAGGCGATGCATAAATGGGCGCCTGTTGGATGCAGAAAGGGTGGCATCGCGGGCGCCCTGCCAGCCCCCTAGGTGTTTAGTAATTCTTACAGAGTTGGAGTCTGTCCCTTTGAAACTCACATGATTTCTCGCTGCATTTGCACAGTGGAGGTGGACGAATCGCTTTCTTCTTCTGGGAGAGCTTTTCTAATTGCCCCCCCTGCAAACCTGCCAGCACCCCCCTTCCTGCCCTATACTTAGCTACTGTCCAACAGGGGCTCTGACCTCGGCGCTGCTGACCTTTGGGATGGACAGTTCTTTGTGGTGAGGGTCTGCCCTGTGCGTTCTGGGGGACAGCATCGTGCCTGGTTGAGAAACGTCGAGGCACTGCGACCTCTTGAATTCATTGCCATCTGTCTTCGGGGGAGGCCGCCCAGAACTGCAGCTCAGAGCACGGGCCCCCGATTCTAATTGTCTGGGTTTGGGCCCTGGCTCCACACTGTGTAACTCTGGGCAAGTCATTTACCCGTTCTGAGCCTCAGTTGCTCCATCTGTACAATGGAGACTTCGCATCCACGGGACGCTAGCGAGGATTAAAGGACACACGTAATGTGCTCAGCACTGTACAGTCTGGGAAGAGGCTGATGTGAGACGGGGGGCGAGGGTGGGTTCTGCAGGGTCTCGACCTGGGCAACGGTGAAGAGGAGCCCAGGGACCAGAAGGGTCTGAGGCCATGTCCGTGCCACCTCATCCACGCCTTGTTTCTGGCTCCCAGGCACTTCCCCTGCAGCCTGTGCACGGAGGTTAATGAGCTGTTCAGTTTCCATGACTTGCAAGGCCTCCCACCCTCCCTCCCTCCCTCTCTCCCTCCCTCCCTCAGCTCAACAGCTTCTGTGCCTGATGGATGGTGGTCCTGGGGCTACAGAGGACCACAAGCCAGAACCAGGTCAATGTATTAGTTCCAGGCTCGGGGGAAGATTTTTTCCCCTCCTCTTCTGCTGGAAATATGAGAGATGAGGATGGAAGGTTCTGGTCTCGTCTCACCCTCCTCCCATCCACTGTCTGTAGAGAGCTTCCTAGGGGCCAGCACTGCCCCTTGTCCTGGTGTTAATTCAACACTGGGAGGCCGGTGCTCCAGGTACAATAACCACCCATCTTACAGATGAGGAGACCGAGGCTCAGGGAGCTAAGCAGCCCACTGGAGGCCACACAGCTTGCAGGTGGTAGAGCTAGAGTTTGACTCGGGGTCTGTTGATGGGCTCTTACTCCTGACACGTGTGCCGGGAAGAACTTACTGCTCTGCCTGCAGCTCGGGCTCCAGGGAGGCGCGGGGAGTTGCACCCAGCTGTCCTGTCGCTCTCTGCTCCCAGCTCTCAGCTCCTCTGCTTTGAGTGAGCCCCACAGCCCCCGTCTCCCTGGCTGGCTTCCCAGAGCAGAAGAGGTCTGCTCGCGGGAGAGCTCTGTGACCCTGAGGAATTCAAGGGACTTACGAGCCCGTCGTGCTGTGTTTGGACCCAAAAGAGCATGAAGTTTGGGGCCTCTTCTTGGGTTGGGCCAGTTACTTCATCCTCTGCACCAGCTTCATCTGTCAAATGGAACTGGGTGGTTCTGGGGGTTAAGGAGACGATGCTGAGTACTTCGTGGGCTGGGTGTACAGCAGGAACTCACCAGGCAGAGTCCTAGCCGTGTTGTGTGTGTGTGTGTGTGTGTGCATGTGCACATACGTGTGTGTATCTATGCATTGCCACCATATTCATCCCTACAGAGAAACCCATCTGTGGCTAGCCAGATGGAAGAATACTAGGCCAGGCTATGATAATATGCATTGCTGTTCAGCAAAAACTCACTTCCCTCCTCCTATACTAGGTGGAGTCTATAGCCCTTCTTCATTGACAGTCTGAGTCATGTGACTTACTTTGGCCACTGGGATGCTAGTGGGTGTGATTTGAGAAGATGTCTTGAACTTGACCTAAAGTCTAATGAGGAGCCTTAGTTAAGCCCAACCCAGACCTACAGACCCAGGAGCATGAGCATAAATGCTAGTTGTGTTAAGACCTGGCTTTGGGGGAGGTTTGTTACACAGCATGATTGTGGCAACAGCTGACTGATACACTGGCCAGTGTCACCTCTCAAGATTCCTTCTGTGCAACAGACAACAACAGAATTCAGAGCTGTTTTGGCGGCAGTGCAATGCAGTAATTCTCAAATTCTTTATTGGCATAAATAATTCAGACACTGGATTCTCACTAAACATTGCACTAAACACAGGAAACAACAAGTTTGTCGGCCCAGAGGCACACTACCTGTCCGACAGCCCACGTTAGAAAGACTTTTTTGAGAAGTGTAGAAAACTTTATAAATGATCTGTACAAATATACACTGCGGACCCTCCATCTATCGGGCCTTCCTTTCTCAGATGGCATCTGAATCGATTGTTCTTTCCCAGCAACGAGACGTTGGCAATGAGTGAGAGACAGAGACCGAGGCAGACACAGAAAGGGGAAGGAAAGAAGTGGCCTCAAGAATGCAAACCACCTTCTTACATGAACGCGTTCTGCGACGGTCAGCACAACCACGGAGAAGACAATATGGGCCACTGGTCCATGTCGGTCTGTACAAGAAATAGTCTTTATGTATATAATATATATGTATACTATTTATAGGTATATATACTTTGTGTATAGAAAAGGTAACAGCATAGTTTACATACAGAGAAAGCCTTTTTACAATGACAACTTTTCCTAAGGTCAGTAACTTTGAGAGGAATCAACCACTGAACCATGCGGTAAGTGTGCGGTAAGTGCGGAGCCCAGTGCAAAACCACAGCTCAGCGAGAGAGAAATGAGAGGCGTGGGGGGCACGTGACCGCCCACGTTTGAGATATTCTGGGCCTGGCGCAGCCATGGGCAAGGACACTCCCCTGGTGTGACCAGGCCACCTGGCCCCAGGGAATCCCCTTGGCTCCCTGAGATTGAGCCTGTCCTATGGATGCTGACCCACATCACCTGGGAGGTGTCCATGAGACTTGGGCATCCCTCCCCCTGTCCACCAGGACACAAGTATCTAAGAAACACATAACCCACCACCTCCCAATTCCAGTCTTGTTTTCTCAGTAATGTCCCCGGGAGGTAGAATTCCTGGAGACATTTCAGTTGAGCTATTGGTAAAAGAAACCACATTTACTGAGCACCTACTGTGTGACAGGAATTTGGGGATGCTACTGACATTCATTATTTCATTCACTCCACAACCTCAACGGATAGGGATGTACTAAGAGCAGCATGAAGCCAAGAAAATCCAAGGGCTGCTTTGGAGGACCTGTGGCACTGACATATCGATGGTGAGGTCATTGTCCAGAGAGAGAGAGCTGCTGAGTGGAACCAGGTAAGCAAGTCCTGCTAATTCACAGCGACCACACACACCAGGGGCAGCCAAAGATGATAGCAGGTTTCCTATCTTTCAAGCCCTGCTATTTATAGGGACAGTAGGACACACCATCCCACCAAGATGGTTGAGATGTTCTTTCCCACACTATAGTCCGTATGGCAGACTTTGCCTGTGGTCCACTATGACCCCTAGGTCTTCTTCAGCCACTCTGTAACAAACCAGTATTTTGCCCATCACACCTGTAATATTTAGCTGGAGACCTTTAGCATAAGGTCTTCCCACCAATAAATTTGTGTTTATGCATGTCCTTGACCTTGATGGCCTATACACAGAGTAACAGAGACTGTCAGGAAAGAGGCCTGGCGAGACAGCTGAGGGAGGTTTTCCGGTGTGGCAGGGCAGATCTGCGGGCCTCAGAGAGATCAGAGACACGGGCCATGGCAGGAGGCAGAGGGAAAATGAAGCAGAAGCAAAGATAGGGAAGAAATGCCTTAGAGAGAGGGGCTTCTGGCCAATCCATCAATAGCAGAGATGCCCATGGACTGAAGACCCCGATAGAGGAGGACGAGAAACAGAGACCTTGGGACAAGGCGGGCAGGGACAGAGAGGGAGCCCACAGGCCAGAGGGAGATGCAGCGAGAACCTGAGGCCTGACTCCAGTAAGCACCCCCCTCCTGTTCCCCCCGAACCAGGGCGTGGAGGGGGGAGAAGTCAAGGCCTCCACTATCCCGTCTTCCCCACTGGATTTGGGTTCCCGTAAGGAGGGGTCACGTTTCTCCCCTTTCCCTCCAGAAGTGCAGGAGGCACTAAGTGTGCAGTGAGTATAGGAAGTCAGTCTTGGGGAACGAAGGGGGAAGGCTATTGATGCTGGGCTCAGCTGAGGGTGTGGCAAGCGTGGTTGGGGGCACAAACTTATAAAATATGAAAACATTTGTAAAGAATTCTTCAGCTGCTTAATTGGAGGCATTTTATATCCACAAATGGGTCAAAAAGTTGGAGCTCTGGTGGCACTGGGGACCAGGGCGCTTTGTGAAATGTGGGCGCCATACGGAAGCTCATGGGGGGGGGGGGGAGGCAAAGGCTCTGGCTGCTTGGAAGTCAGGGTCAGAGAAGCCAGGCGAGGCGATGCCTGAAGTCACCATGGGGCTCCCAGCCTTTCATTCCTGGCAGCAGAGCCGGGATGTGTGTGTGTGTGTGTGGTGGTGGTGGTGGTGGGGGTGTGTGTGTTGGAATAAAATTCCACAG
>NW_006283826.1:2033645-2046625 GCF_000327345.1 Myotis davidii
CATCCCCCGGGGGTGGGTGGGGGAAGAAGGGGCCGGTTCCTGATGGTGCTCAGGCCTGGCCAAAGGCAACTCATGCTCCCCTAATGCCCAGTCCTGCCAGGCACTGCCCAGCTGGCTGCCCGCGATTGGCAGGGGCTGCACAGCGCCCCCAGGAGGCGGGCCGGGTGGGGCCTGGGTGTGGCAGGAAAGTCCCTCAGGTAGGCTGTGTCTACACTGTAGCTACAGAGCAGTTACTTGAACTTACATGAGTTCATAGGTACCCGTTTAAAAAGTACTCGTATTACTACGATTGTTGTTACTCGAGTAGTATTAGCAACACAGATAGAAAAATGAGCAGAGGAAGATGGCTACACTCGGGAGGACCAATGCATGGCATTAATTGTCCAGGATGCACTTAACGCTGCCACTGCCCCAACCCGGACAGGGGTAGGGGGAGGTCGGCCCACCAGGGAACGGGGCCCAGTCGACTCAGCATCCTTCTTAGAAGGTGCCTGGCTGTGTCCCCACTTCCCAAAGCAACTGCCCCAGCCCCAGTCCTGGGACTGCGGGAACCTGGGATGTGAAACCCCGCCCATCTCCATCCCCAGTCAGCCACCTGGGATGGGCGGAACTGCCTGCCACCTCTTGTCCAGACTGTCTGCTTTATTGCTTCATCTCCACCAGAGTCACTACCACTCTCTTCACCAGAATCAACTAGGGCCTGGAGGGGAACCTCCTGCCCCGGGAAGCCAGAGGGGATGCCCTGAATAGCCCCCAGGGCAGCACTGGGGTTGCCTGAGCCAGTCTTGAGGTTTCAGATCAATAAGGGGACTTGCTTCCCAGAAGGGCCGGGGTGATGGAGTGGGGGACTGTGGAGGGAACAGGGGAGAATGTGGCAGGAAGAGCCGGCCTGGGTGGCTGACCTGTAGTCACTGCCTGCCCCGGAGTCGAGGCCGCAGACCCTGTCTGTCCTGTGGGTAATAAAGGACCCGTCCACATCCTCCTTGCCGAGGTGGCCTCCCAGCCAGGAAGATGCCAAGTGTTGCTTTAACACCCATCTGCTTGCCCAGCTACTCCCTGCGCTTTCCCGTTCCCTCTGTCCACCTCCCCTTTCCTCCCAGGAGAGGCTGCAGGGGCAGGAGCTAGGTTTAGATCCCGGTGATGTGGCGGGGAGACAGCGTCATCAAGACCTCAGGCCTCGGCTCCACCCAGTGAAAGCAGACGGGACACTTGTCCTTAACCCTCCCAGGGCTTCCCACTGCGAAACCTTGCCCTGCAGGGAAGCCTCCAAGGCCCTCCGGGCTGGACAAGCCTCACCCGACCCCAGCCCCCAGCCCAGCTCATCCACGGTCCCCCGCTCACCCACCCGGCGCTGTCCCGGGCTGTCTGTCCCTCATGCTGCTTCCTCTGCCTAGAATGGAGGTTCTCAACTGGGGGTGCTCCCTCCACGTAATCCCCATCTCAGGTTACTGGTCCCGCCACTGCTTTTCCTTCCACAGGCCTCCATGGTTGTAATTTATACACTGTTGTTGGCTTGCTTCCTGTCTATCTCCCCCACTGAGCTCTAACCTCCAGTTTCATTCATCCCTGGATGCCGGGGTCTCGGATAGAGTAGACAGATGCTCAGTAAATAACCGGTTGACTACATGCTGATGAAGACATGAGCCAGATTTGTAAACCCACCCGACATGGCTTCGCTGTGAGGACACCAGCCCCGCCCCCCGAGGCAGCCCTCACTCACCTGCGGGAAGGCTTCTCTGCCCAGCACCTGCCTGTTTCCTCCTGCAGACCCGGCACCAGTCTTTCCGAAATTCTCACTCTAGCACTGGAGGTCAGGGGACTTTTAAACTAAAAGAACTAGGCAAGCTGGTATTTTTTTAAGTGGTGGAAGAGAAAAATTAAGATTTGTTTTTAATCATTAGACTTTCAAATCTAAGAAGGCATGATGCAAATAGCACGTTGGCATAAACAATTGCTGCCCGCTCAATGGAGGGAGGGAGCCGTTCTTCTGAGCTAATTTAAGCTACATACATGGCAGCTATTTTTCATCCCCACTATTGTGTAACTTTCTCCTCAGCTCACGGTCCAGGGGGAGATGTTATCTGGCAGGAGACGGGGGTGGTGAAGAATAAGGGGAGGAAGGAAATGAAGAGGCAGTGGAGCCACCAAGCTAGTTATGAGAGGCGAGTCTAGAGCTGGTGGTCCACTAGGACCCCAGGGACTTTCATCTGGGTGAAAACTAGATTTTGAGCCTTCCATGCTAGGAAGAAACCAAAAAGCAACTGGAGTCAGGGTCCTTTTCATCCCATCCTATATATGCAATGTTCCTTAACCTCACAGATGTCTAGGTTGAACTACAGAAACTTTCACAAACCACCTCAAGTAAAGAATGGCTTTCCCACTGCCCCATGCACGCGCGCACACCACACACACACACACCATCTTCCCTTAAGACCCCGGGCCTGCCAGCCAGCTGTCCCATGTCTGGGGAGCACTCAGGCCTTGAGGGAGCTGTTCCCTGGAAGATAAATGCTCTCTCTCCAAGCAGCAGATGACCACAGGCTCACACGGAGGGTCTTAGGACAGTCTTTCTGCATTTTCCAAGTGCCCTATTGAAGAAAAGCTCCGCAGGGCCCTCAGAGACTGTAGACTGGCTACAGTTAAGACTTCAAATGACTGGATTCCTGGAAGTTTCCAAGACCTCAGTTCTAACCCCACCTCTGCCTCTCAGAAAGGACTTAATGGGGGAGAGGTTGCCTTCCGCACTGGGCCCAGGTTCCTTCTTCTGAGGAAGGAGGGGAGACATGAGATGAACAACGGTCACTTGTCTGCCCTGAGGCTGCATGGGTGGTCCGCAGGAGGGCACGCTGGGATTAATGGCTGCCAAGAGCACAGGAGGGGTAGTGGTGGAGAAACGTCATATATTTGCCCTCCTCAGATTAGAGCATCCTTCTAGATGTAGATCATGCTAGATCCTCAATCCAACAACTTGGCTGATGATATAAATTCAGGTAAAGACCTCAGTGACCCCTCAGAACATCCTCTACTATTTCCACACTGGTCTACAAGCCGTGGTTTGGTGGAGAAGCCACCCCACTACAAATCTGACCCCTTCACTGGAAGACACGATGAGCCAGAATTTTCTTCTGTGGTGCCCTTGAGCAGGGAACACTGTTCATGTGCGTGAAGCTGGGGTCTACACATGGGGCCTGTGTGGGGACGGGGCCGATCTATCTTTCCAGCGCCGAGCACGCAGCCTGTCAATGCTGGTGGTCAGCTGTTCTTTTCTGTGGGCCAGTCCTTCGGTCTTTGCTCTCCGAGTACCAGGCAAGACACCAAGTGGGACTCACAGAGGTCGATCTTATTGGCGATTGAGAAACCAGCCTGGGAGAGCTTGGGCAGAACAGCCTGCTGTTCGCCTTTTAGAGATTTAACCACACGAGTGTCTTAAAAGCTCTAGTAAGTCCTGCAATCAAGAAGTAAATGTAATCTTGTTTTGCCTAAGCATTTCCAGTGCGTATTTGTCCCAGAACCCCTCCGGTAACGCAACATGCTGTGGTCTGTGTGGAATTAAAGGTCTACGGAACACGTTTGGCAAACTGGGTCTAACCGCGATGTCGCACGCTTCAGACAAAGCCCCTCTCCTCCAGCTCCACGCTCAATAGAGAGACAGCGGCACCACACCCTGCGGGGGTGACTCCTTCATATTCTTGGGGTGAAGGAAAGGGGCTGAGTGAGTGGGAAGGAGGGGCCCCTTCCCAGCCCCTGGAGGAGGAGCACCCACTGGTGAGCCTCTTGGGACAGAGGACCAGCTAGACGCCCAGTGGGAAGGGGTGAGGCCGGCTGCTGGAGCAGGTGCTGGAGGAACCCAGACACAGCTCTGCCGACTTGCACTCACGTTTCCTGGAAACTGGCGGCTGCTGGCAGCCCGTCAGTCTGGGCATGTAAGTGGGACCTTCCCCACAAACTCCCACAAGGGTCCCCACCCTCCCCGCACTTCATTCAGTGATTTCCTGTGCCCCCCTCTCCTGGTCATGAGCTGCAGGTGACATCAGATGCTGGGGCTATCCCATCCCGATGGGCTGCTGGACAGGAGCCACTCGAAATGGTAGTGGGCTCCTGGGAATGGACGAATCCAGGGACTCATATTTACAACGTCGGCTCTACCACTTAATCGGCTGGTTTGCACCTATTGCCCACACTTTCCTGGCCTGTGAAGTGGGGATAATGGTACCTCGTGGGGATTCAGGTGGCCTGGCACATAGTAAGTGCTCAGTGAACAGTGACTGCGAGAGATGGATCATTCCTCTGCCTCCTAGGGCCCCGATGCCTGGGGTCACCTGACCAATGGGACTCTTTATGAATCATATCCACTAACCCTGGCAAATTCACTTGGGGTGACGTGGAAACCACAACACAGGGCCTGGCTGTGGGAACCCCATTACTTGCCCAGCCTGACCAGTGGAGCCCCTCTGGCTGCAGGGAAGGGTGTCTGACTCCCCTGGGTCACCACTTCGCTCTTACCCAGCAACCCTCCCTCTCCGCGCCCTGTAAACGTTTACTGAGCATCTACTATGTCCCAGGCACTGTGCGAGATGCTAACACCTGATCAGTCAGGGGACAAAAGCTCTCCCACCAACTCCCTGCCCAGCTGGTTAGAGGATGGCCATGAATTGTAGGGCTTTGAGACAGGAGTCGGGCATCTGGGTTAAGAATCAGGAGCAAGGCCCACTGTGGGTGGCATGATGTGGGTGAGTAGAAAGAACTAGAACCTTCAAGACACTGGGTCCCCCTGTTCCGGGGCCCAGCCTGATTCTCCCCTTACAGGTGTGTGCAGGTGAGGGCTGCGGTGGGGTGAGGTGAGGCGTGAGGTGAGGCTGGGGGCCAGGGAGAATGCCCACCTGGGCCTGTGTGGGCACTTCCTCACTTTACAGGCAAAACTGAAAAAGGACACAGCGAGCGCACAGCTCGCCAAGGCCCATTCCTTCCCACTGGGCAAGAGCATGAATGGAAACAGACGTGGTGTCACCAAGCACATCAGAGCGGGAGGAAGCATAGTCATTCGATGGTCACGTGATGGTCACTCTGCAGACAGGCCGCCCAGTCTCACCCACAAAGCCCAGGGCTGCTGGTCCCCAGGGATGGAGGCGTCAGCTCGGGGCAGGGTTGAGAAGAGGAAGGGCAATTTCCCGACCCTCATGGCTAAGGGGTTCTGCGGACTATTCTCCAAGGGGGCCTGCTGCGAGACCCAGATGATGCATCAAGGCACAGAGAAACCTCCTGAGAGGGTAGAGGGTGAACTGTGTCCTCCCAAAAAAGATGCTGAAGTTCTAATCCCCGGGACTAAGAAGGCGACTTATTTGGAAACAGGGCACTGCAGATGCAATTAGTTGACATGAAATCAAGCTTGAGTAGGGTGGGCCCTTGATCCATTTGACTGGTGTCCTTAGATGGAGAGAGAGAGAGAGAGAGAGAGAGAGAGCGAGAGAGCGCCTAATCCAGCCTTCAAGTCCAGCTCATCCTCCCACCGTCCAAGGCCCGGACTCCCTCCACGTCCTGCAGGCCAAGAGGTCTCGGGGTCTGCTCACACTTAAGGACAGGGGCCTTCTACCTCCTGAGACAGCCCCGTGCACCTCAGGCAAGTGTAGGAGGCTCTTCTCTTGCTGGAGCACGTTCTCTGCCCTCTGCCCTACCCCGGCCCTGTTCCTCCCTGGTTTCTTCCTCAGCCGCACACATCTCTAGCTCAGAGGTTGGCAAACGTTTTCTGTAAAAATCAAGGCTGTAAGATTTTCAGCTTTCTGAACCACACTCCTCTGCCCCTGCAGCATAAAGAGAGCATGGTCCATGTGTAAATAAAGGTGCGGTCATGTGCCAATCAAACTGACAGTGACACTGCAATTTCATAGAGCTTCCACGTACTACGGAAACCTCTGCTTTCGGCCCCCTCCACCCCCCAATTAGAGAATGTAAAAATGATTGAGTGCACTGGCTACGGTCCACGGGCCATGATGTTTGCCAACCCCAGCTCTAGATTTCTTAAGACAGCGACTGGGCCTGAGCTAAAGGTATGCCACTCTCTCCACGATCCTTAGATGGTGAAGCACAGGAGGGACAAGGTGAGGGAGTCGGGTTTGTGTGAGGTGGGGGGCAGGGTGCACGCGCGTGGGATGGGAGGTGGGGAAGAGGCAGAACCAGGTTTCCTGAATACAGGAGTCTAGTCCCCAGAGACTAAGTCAGGGCTTCTACTGACAGAGAATCCAAGATACAAATGGAGAGGAGGGAAGCTCCAGGGCAAGACGAGATGTTTCCCTTTGACCAGTGAAAGGAAAATCAGGACAAAACAGCATTAAGTGGATGAAGATTTCGTGTCTCCCCCTTCTGTCTGGAGATGGTGACATATGGGGACGTCCCTACATAAGGCCACGGGGTGTCCCCCTGCGAAGGAGTCCCTGTGCAGTGGGTGAAACTCAGTGTGCAAATCCACAACCTTCAGAGGAGGCAAGGTCAAGGTCTCCTGGGGAGTGTGTACTCTGTGGACTGGTCCACGGGGGAAGCCGGTGTACATCTGGGTTTGCGAAAGCCAGGCACAGACAGGAACACCTTGCGGTTGGGCATTCGGCACCTGCACCCAACTGTGATGGGACAAGTACACACACACACACACACACTCCATCTTCGTTGTGTGGGCTCTATAGCAGGATCACAGGCAATCATGATATAAAAATATAACCCCCCCTTTTGTTTTCCTTGCAAAAGATTAATGAATAGGCCCTCCTCCCAACACTTCCCCAGTGAATACAGGTTGAGGTCAGCAGGGAAAGCATGGCTGGGTTTCCCTGGATGGAAATGTCTGAGCCTGGGCCTCTAACAATTCAGGGTGGTGCAGCCAGGAGGGGGGAGGGGCAGGACGCCTGGTGCAGGCTGGCAGCTCGGAGACTGAGGCCAGGAAGCTGGGACAAAGGAAGGAAGTGGGCGAAGAGGGAAAAGTCAAGAGCAGGGGATGGGCCCCAGGAAACACGGTCAGCAAAGCAGAGAAGTTCAAGGGTGCAGAGAAGGCTGGGTGCCTCCCTAGGTCCCTCAGGCCCTGTTCTTAATCTTAAGCTGGTGCTGTGACCGGCTGGGAAATCAGCCTGAGGGGACCACACTGGGCCTTGCCCAGCGCTCCGGGTAGCCGAGCGGGTAGTTAGCTCCGCCACAAGAGGAGAGAAGGAGCAGGCTGCGGCTTGGGCGGGCACTTCTGCTGCAGGGTAGCTGGCCCCTGCCTGCTTCTCCCTTTCTCGTTTCTTCTCCCAGCGAGAGGCCCACGACAAGGACTGCTGTCCCTGGGCCCAAGAAGCTCTGGTTGGATTTCAGGCCCTCGGGAGGCCAGCGGGCAGAGCCGAGGCTCAGGCCTGGGGTCAGGCCGCTGGGTGACACAGTGGCAGCTGCTGCTAAGAGCTGCCCCCACCAACACTGGAGAGGCAGGGGCTTGTGCAAATGTGTGTAAAATGCCCCCAGGACTAAGTGCCACAGAAGTCTTCGGAAAAGGAACTGCCACTTAGAAGAGCCCACGGGGCCTTCGCCTCTGGGCCCTGCAGGTGCCAGTGCTGGGCAGGCATGCGGGAAGGTTCCCTGGAGGCACAGGGGCTCCCCCGCCTGGGCCTTGGGAAACAGTTCTAGTCCCATCACTTTCCCAGTTTGGAAGCAGGCATGGCCCCCAGAGCTCGAGCAGGTCTGAGGGTCGCCCAAGATGGGAAGACCCGCCCCCTGGTTGGAGGCTGAGTCTAGCTCAGGTGGGGTTTTGAAGTTGGGCTCCCTCTCTGGAGGGAGATGTCTGGGGAAGGTAGTGACCAGAAGGAAAGCAAGCTGGGCAGTGCCCGGGGCGTTCAGTGAGGCCGCGCCCCACACCTGGGCATGCTGCCTGCTGCCTGCTGCCCCCCTGGGGACAGAGCTCCCTTTAATGCCAGAGCAGATGAGTGGGGTCCAGAGCTTTGGGAATGTGAGCCCTACCCTTACAAGGTATGGAATGTAAGGAACGTAGACATCTCATTGATGTTTCTCTCTCGCTGACATTTCTCTCTCTCCCCCTCCTCTCTCTTTCTCTCTCTAAAAAAAAAAAAGACACCAGAAAAATAAAGAAGGAACATAAGACAGAGGCTCCCACCACTTTGTGAGCGTGACCTGCTCCCTGCAGGTCACCGGCCAGGCAGGCATGAAGGTGAGAGACAATGCAGGGCCCTGAGCAAACAGAACCCCCTGTAACGGGGACGCCACTGGGGCTCAGCACGGGCTGGAGTTGAGAACGCAGAACTGCTGGAAACAGCCTCCCTCCTCGCCTCCCAATGGCACTTTTCAGGGGTGAAGGGGAGGGGAAATCCTTTGCAAGCAGGATGCTGTGTGCACCCCCTAAAACCTCACACACATGCGTCCCAGGAACCCGCATCTGTCCTTGTGGTCGACAACCTTAGCTGGTGTAAGTGCCGAAGCAGAGGGAAGGGAAACAATGTTCTAGAAGCCCCTCCCCAGGGCCCCAGTTCTCAGGGCCCAGGCTTCAGGGGTGTCATGGATGAAGGTGAGCTGAAAGGAAGGAGCCCCCAGAAGTCATCCTTGCTAGGGAGCCACTGTGCTTTCCGAAGAACAGGGGCAGGGTGGGGCAACAGGGCGGTGCTCGCAGAACAGGAGTGGGAGGTCTGGGACCGACCCAGCGGGACCCAGAACCCAGGCGGCATGCAAGGCTGTCAGGCTGCACTTGGGAGCTGTGTGGGGAGGTGCCACAAACCAGACAGGCTTGGGTTGGGGCCTCTGAGACCAGATGTTGACAAAGAAACAGCTTGTCCCTCTGCCCAGGTCGGCCCGTAGCCCCCGCTACGCTGGCTCAGCCCTGCACACCTGCCCCGTGTTCCCCGAGGGCTCAGCCGGGACCCACTGCGCAGAGCCCAGGACAGCCCAGGACACACTGGGATGCGGCTGCCTGGCTCTGGCTCGTCAAGGGGAATTGAGCACAGATGGCATCGTGCACACATGTACACACATGTCCACGCACATGGGTCCCATGAGCCTACTCCCTGGGCCTCCGGCCCTGGTCTCCACGGCCCGGGGACTCCACACTCAGTTTGCATCCCTCCTCCCTAACCTGCCCCGCACCTTGCGCATCAATTCCGTGTCTCCCTGGCTGGTCCTGTTGAGTCCCAGCTCAGGGGTCCCCAACTCTTCCCGAGCGAAAGGACACAGGTCTGGGGTACAGGGAAGCCACCGAGCTGGGTTGTGCAGTGCTCCCAGGCCGGCCGGTGGTCCCCTCTGACGGCGAGCCTCTGGCCTCCTAGGCTGGCAGAGGACAGAGCAGGGGAGGAGAGGTGGCTCGGGAGCTGAGGCCGCTGAGCTCCATCCCTTTGTCCAAAGGTCACAGCCTAGAGAAGGGAGAGAGTGGCAAAATGTCACACAGATTTGATGATTTGTCTTTTGTGACCTAGCACCCTCTCTAAGGCCACGTAGTTTGAGATGAGCTGTTCCCATCCTCTGCAAGAAAAGGTGGGACTTCTCCTTATTGAGGTCCTACTATGTGCCAGACCTTGCCAAGTGCCACAATACTTGATCTCATTTAAGTCTGAGACTAGCCTGCAAGATAGGTACATCATACCCTTTTAACAGATGAGAAAACTGAGGTTCAGAGAGGTTAAGTGTTTTGCCCAAGGGTGCACAGCGAGGAAGCAGCAGGGTCAGGATTTTAACCCAGAACTCTTCCCACTGGAGCACATAGCCTCTGGACTAAGTAAGGATGGTCACCCGGCATGTGGGCTAGGGGGAGGCCCTGTGGGCTGGAGTACCAGCCTGCATGTGTGTGGAACTGCCGAGAATGGTTGGTAAGGGCTGGAGCTACGGGAAGACTCCTGCAATGAGGAGAGGCTTTCCTGACCACTGCTGAGACAGAATCTAGGCCATCAGGGGCAGAAGTATGTATCCAATCTCCCAGGATGGTTCTGGAAAGAGACCCAGAAGGTGCACAGGTAATCTTTGCCTAGAAGCTGGCAGAGTGGAGGGGTCAACATCATGGATTTAGGGTAGGGGTGGGCAAACTTTTTGACTTGAGGGCCACAATGGGTTCTTAAACTGGACCGGAGGGCTGGAACAAAAGCATGGATGGAATGTTTGTGTGAACTAATATAAATTCAAAGTAAACATCATCACATAAAAGGGTACGGTCTTTTTTTTTTTTTTTTAGTTTTATTCATTTCAAACGGGCCATAGTTTGCCCACGGCTGATTTAGGATCTAAACCAGCCTGGGTTCTAATACTTGCTCTATTCCTTACTAGCTGTGCGATCGTTGGGAAGGCACTTAACCTCTGTGTGCTTTGGTTTTCTCTTGAGTAAGCAGTGACAGTACTAGCACCTACCTCCTGGGGGGTGGGGCTCTTAGGATTCAATGAGGTAATGCAGATAGAATCCTGACATAGCACCGGCCACACATGCTTCGTAAGTGATACCCAGACGACAGGTACTGTGCTGGTGGTTGTGATGATGATCTAGACTAGTGCCATGCGATGGACATACAGTGCAACCCAAAAGAAATGGAAGCAGGAACATGGACAAATACTTACACACCAACCCACTGAGCTGTACGTTTGAAATGGGAGAATTATATGCTATGTGAACTATATCTCAGCAAGCTGTTCAAAATGAAGTCATCTATGTCATTGTAAATTTTCTAATCATATTTTTAAAGTTAAAATGTAAAATTAATCTTAATGATATATTTTACTTAATTTAAGTAGCTCCAAAACATTATAATTTCAACATGTAGCCAACACTGTTCAGGTAATGTAACAAATTATCCTGCAGTGTCTTCTTTCTCCTACTTCACACCTAGAGTCCATCTCCATTCCACTCCCCACTCCAAGTGCTCAGTGGCCACACATGGCGAGTGGCTGGTATTGGACAGCAGAAGTCCAGGTCCCTCTACTCAGAGGGTGACCCATGGACCGGCCGCCCAGCATCACCTCAGAGCTTGTTGGAAATACAAGATCTTGGGCCCCACCCAGACCTGCAGAATAAGAATTCCCTAGGACCTCCGTGGTTGGCAGACCGTGGCTCGTGAGCCACATGCGGCTCTTTGGCCCCTTCAGTGTGGCTCTTCCACGAAATACCACGTGCGGGCGTGCACGTACAGTGCGATTGAAACTTCATGGTCCATGCACAGAAGTCGGTATTTTCTGGAAGAGCCACACTGAAGGGGCCAAAGAGCCGCGTGTGGCTCACAAGCTGCGGTTTGCTGAGCCGCAGTTTGCCTACCACTGCCCTAGGTGATCTGAACGCACATTAAATGTGAGGTGCACGTCTCTGGAACATGGGCTTGCCTTCCTCCAACCCACCATGTGCTGAGACATATGAGATTCTAGAAACCACAGCTCCTCGGGTGTGACCACCAGAGGGGCGAACTGAGACCCGAGAGGTGAGTTTTGAGTTAGCCGTGACGCCCTTGGAACACGCCAGCTGCAGCTAAGACCTCTTGGTGGGTCCCCTTTGCAGATTACAAACGCCTGCTGCCCCGGCTGCCTCGGGAAGGACTCTAGCACCGACCACTACACTGAGGGAGGTCCGCAGAGAGAGACACACGTATTGTCTCAGAGCCACTGGGCTCCAGCCAGGAATAAGGGGGAGGGGAGCGGCCCAGCGCTTCCTAGTGAGGAAGGCAGAGACGCCTGTGGCAGGGAGGAGGGAGTACCTTCCCTGTCTTCGTGCAACAGAGAATGCTGGGAGCTCAGCGTTGCCTTGATGGGGACAGGCTGCTGGTTTGAGGGAAGATTTCCTGAAATCTAGGCCTTGTGGAGGGGTCTGCGGAACACCTGACACGTGGGGCTTGGTGGGTTCAGGGGACCACCTTCCACAGGATGCCCCACCCACTGGGCATCAGCCTTCATCGGGGAGAATTAGGCCATGAGGTGGCATGGTAGCCACACGGCAGTGCTAGGGCCCAAATCCCAGAGCAGACTCCCCTGAACAGAAACCTGGTAGGGACGAGTGGTGGCTGGGGAGGGAGGTGGTACATGGGAAGGAGAAGGCTGGCAGAGGAGTTGGGGAAAGGAGCAACAGGCGACCAAGGCCAGAGGACACGGGCAGCGGGGAGAGGGCTGAGGGAGAACACCTACTCTGCCGACTTCCAGAAATGCCCGGGGTGAGACAGGCGGCGGTTTCGTTTTGGCAGTTTCTCCAGCATGTCCATGAGCTTGGTGAAGGTGGGTCTCTCCTCCTGTTCAAAGGCCCAGCAGAAGAGAAGGATGTCCTAAAAGAAACCAATATGTGATTATTTAACAAAAATGATGTCTATATTACTCTTTAGAACCTCACTGGATCTGTCCATTTGTATATCCATTTATCCCACTTCCATATTCTTCAATCATCATCCACCCATCATCCATCTATCCATCCATCCATCCACCCATCCATCCTTCCATCCATCCATCATACATGTACCCATCTAAATTCATGAATTTATAATCCATCCATCCATCCATCCACCCAAAGATCCATCCATGTATCCAGCTACTCATCCATCATGTATCCATCTATCATTCATATACCCATCCATCATCCATCCATCCATCCATCCCCCCATCCATAATCCATTCATCATCCATCCATCCATTCATCCACCCATCCATCCATCCATCCATCCACCCATCCATAATCCATTCATCATCCATCCATCCATTCATCCACCTATCCATCCATCCATCCATCATTCATATACCCTTTCATCATCCATCCATCCATCCATCCATCCATCCATGACCTATTCATCATCCATCCATCCATTCATCCACCCATCCATCCATCCATCCATCCACCCATCATCCATCCATCCATTCATCCACCCATCCATCCATCCATCATCCATCCACCCACTCACCTCCCCATTCATCCACCCACTCACCCATTCATCTACCTATCCATCCATCTATACATTCGTCCATACATCTATTCATCCATCCATTCTCCCTCCCATCTATCTCTTCATCCATCCATC
>NW_006283826.1:2046772-2058404 GCF_000327345.1 Myotis davidii
TCATCCATCCACCCATCCACCTATCCTTCTACTTACCTACTTTCTAGGCCATATGGCAGGCTAGGTTAGCCCTATTCTAGAAGGCCTGGAATACACTAAGATCAATAAAATACTTCTCAATGAGTTTGTGAACATTTTTCTTAATGGGGAGGGAGAAAAGGAATCCACATCCTAATACTATAGTGCCCTTCAAAGTCATCGAGGGGAAAATTACTTACAGTAATATTCTCACCTGAGAAAGGAAACTTAAGAGGCAGGCAGTCCTTAAAAGCATTCCAGATAATGACCCCCTCCCTGACTCATCTGTCTCTGATCAAAAGGGAATTCGCCCTAGTTGGTCTGGCTCAGTGAATAGAGTGTTGGCCTGTGGACTGAAGGGTCCTGGGTTCGA
The DNA here is from genome assembly GCF_000327345.1 of Myotis davidii. Taxonomy (NCBI): domain Eukaryota; kingdom Metazoa; phylum Chordata; class Mammalia; order Chiroptera; family Vespertilionidae; genus Myotis; species Myotis davidii. The sequence continues at coordinate 2,047,164 of NW_006283826.1, forward strand.
TTTTAGTTGAGGGCACATACCTCGATTGCAGGCTCCCAGCCCTGGTTGGGGGCATGTGGGCGGCAACCAATTGATGTGGCTCTCTCACATCCGTGTCTCTCTCTCCAACCCCTTCTTCCACTCTCTTTAAATCAATAGAAAAAATATTCTCAGGTGAAGATTAAAAAATAAAAAAGAGGGGAATTCTTCGTTCTATGTTTTAGAGAATGACTACTAATATACCAGTACACGGATTCATGAACATTGAAAGGAAATTAATTAGAAGGTGGCCGGTGGGGCAGGACTGGGCAAGATGGGCCGGACACGCCCTGGAGCCAACCTCCCTCTGTCCCTCCCTGACGTCTGCAGAGTGAGTGGGGTCCCTTGGCCTGGCCTGACATCCCCCAAGGGGTCCCAGAGTGCGAGAGGGCACTCTGCAAAGTTGCTATCATACAGGGTATGAAATGCAAATGCAAGTGTGCAGTAAACCAGATTCGGGGCGACAGTGCCCCAGCAACAACATAACCTATGGCCGAAGGTGGAATCACGAGGCCCCGCGGGGAATCGGGTTCCCTCCTCTCTGGTTTCGGGGTGCGTCACCCGAGAACGGCCGCTGCCAAGTCACTGCAGCTTGGCAGCTCCTGTGTTGAGCGTCTGCCCCCTGGTGGTCAGTGTGCACCAAAGCAACTGGTTGGACAGTCGGAGACTTAGCATATTAGCCTTTTATATATATAGATACTCAGGCTTCTCTGTTTCTTTATATCTTGTTCTGAGTTGGACAATGCCTTAAATTTTTTAATGTCGATGCAATTAAAATTAGATTACCAGTGATATTTTAATGAATGTCTTTTTTAAATTGACAGAAAAAGAAGGATTCCCTGGTTCTACTTAACTCAGCAGTCCACTGCTAGGAAAACCTGGCCAAGTGCTACTGCATCCCTGATGGTAGGAACCTGAATTGCAGGCACGGTTCAGAGAGTTTTGCCTTCTAAGCTCCAAATTATTACAGGACAAGGCTGTGGGCATGCTTTTTGGTTACCCTTTGGGAAAGCACTTGCAACCTTCACACACAAGAAAAAGGAAGCCCGGAATGGTGTCTGCTGCTCCCCTTGTCCCCAGGACCTGGCACCATCCGACTCACCGAGATCTCTTTTCCCACGCCGATCTGGCTGAGGTTGGGTTTCATGCCTGTGCCCATTTGCCAGATGATTGCCTCTGCTGGCTGGGTCTTGAAAGGCCACTCCCTGGCGTGAAGTTCATACCAGATTGTTCTGTTGGCAGCCGTTGTTAAAGGGGTGTTGGTGTGACATGTTACTCGTATCCGCCCACTGACACCCACCCACCCGCCAGCCTGCTGGCTGGTCACTCTATCCCCTACTTTCTTCTTCACAGGGTGGCTGTTTCTCTCCCTGGCTGTGTTTAAGGCTTTATTGGTGTCTTATAGTCATGCTTATCCCAGGATACCGCCTCTGATGCCTTGACTAACATGAATCAAAACCTAGAACCTGAATAATTTAATAGTGTGTGGCTGTGACCTCTGGCCTGTAATTCTAGAGCAGGGGTCCTCAAACTTTTTAAACAGGGGGACAGTTCACTGTCCCTCAGACCATTGGAGGGCCGGACTATAGTTTTAAAAAAAAAAAAACTATGAACAAATTCCTATGCACACTGCACATATCTTATTTTGAAGTAAAAAAACAAAACGGGAACAAATACAATATTTGTATTTGCATGTGGCCTGTGGGCCGTAGTTTGAGGACCCCTGTTCTAGAGAGCCACTGTAGGGCAATAATTAAGGATACAAGAGTCATTTACAAGGATGTTCTCTGCAACATGATGCGTAACATTGAAGAAAGCAGGGATGATGCAAGTGTTCAGTAGAGGGAACAGGCTGCATGTATCATGGTAAACCCATCAAATGACATAGAATCCTACATTATTAACACATTTCAAGACAAAAATGCTCAATATATCACTTTAAATGAAAAAAGAAAACTATGTCTAAGATATAGTGTTGCTCTTTTTTAAAAAAGCATTGTATATGTATCGACAAGAGAATAAAGAGAAACACTGTAAAGTGTTAACAGTGGCTATCTCTGTGATAGGATAATATAGGATAGGAATTTTTCCTTTTGTACTTGTGTTTTTCTAAGTGTGAATCGTCCTGTAGAAAGAAAAGAAACGGTCTGAGAGGCAGACTGCCTTGCGTTCAAGTTCTGGTTCTACTCCGCACTGGCTGCATGCTGCTGGGCAGGTCACGTCATTCCCTGGGCCTGGATGCCCTAACCTGCCATGTTAGAGGCGGGAGGCTGTTTATCTGGGATGCTGAGTGGAGGGCAATTCGATGCCAGGTTGATTCTAGAAGGACTGATTTTGTCATCATGTATTTCATAGACAATGACAGTGTAATGACTGAGGAAAGGTCTGCTCCGGTGAGCAGCACGTGGGAATGGACAGGGCCCGGGCTGGGCAGCATAAATGATGCTGGGAGGTGTGGGGGACAGTAAGGACCATGTGGGTGCTCCTGGGATGCGGGTGTTGGCGCTATTCCGTGTGGATAGGTCTCAGCTTGAAAAGGGGCAGAAATAGAATGATGGGAAACTAGCTAGTATTGTAAGAACTATTAATCAGGCTCTATGATTGTTTTATTCTGATTAAAGAAGGCACATTCCACCCTGGCAGGAGCTGACTTGGAGACGCAGCCTTTTCTCCCCATTTGGAGCTGCCTATTATCATGAAAAGATTAACAAAGATTTGTTACAGAAACCAGAATCGCCAGCCCTTTGAAGATCCCCAGCCCTTTTTGCATACCTGCAGGCCTTTGCAGACCTCCAGCCTACTTACCTGTTAATTCTGGCACTCCCTTCGGCTATTTCCCCATGTAACCCCTGCCCTTGCATGTCACTAAGCCCTTTGAAGACCCCTAGCCTTTTGCATATCTGTAAACTGCCCTTTTGCCTACTTTCCTTGGTACTTATGCCTATATAAGCAGCTGGCTTATGGTGGGCTGCAGAGCAGATTTTTGTGGCTAACCTGCTGCTCTCCCATACTGCCGGCAATACTGGAATAAGCGCTCACATATGATTCACCCTGTCTCTGCGTAATTGGCTTGAGTAGTGACAGGCAGCACGGACCCATTGTTTGTCCAGTTACAAGCTCACTGAGAACAAGGCTCCGCAACTCAGGGATTCTCTGAAACCATCCTGGGAGCTGATCTTTCCTCCGATCTAGGCTAATTTGTGTAAATTTGCCTTAAAGAACACAAGCACCCCGTTATCCTTTTGAATCCAAGGACTGTGTCAATCGGGCTACTTCTAGAGTCCCACTTCCCCTTAGCATCGCTTCTCCCTGCCGACCTCATCCTTCCGGGGCGGGGAGGGGTGCTGCCGCTCAGGTGCTGGGATGTTGCTTAAATCAGTGGTTCTCAACCTTCCTAATGCCGCGACCCTTTAATACAGGTTCCTCATGTGGTGGTGACCCCCAACTATAAAATTATTTTCGTTGCTACTTCATAACTGTAATTTTGCTACTGTTAGGAATCTTCATGTAAATATCTGATATGCAGGATGTATTTTCATTGTTACAAATTGAACATAATTAAAGCATAGTGATTAATCACAAAAACAATATGTAATTATATATGTGTTTTCTGATGGTCTTAGGCGACCTCTGTGAAAGGGTCGTTGACCCCCCAAAGGGGTCACGACCCACAGGTTGAGAACCACTGCTTTGGATGCTTAGGAAGTTCTCAAGTTAAGGTGCTCGGTGGTTTTATCCTAACAATAAACAATAACACTGATTGAGTGTTTACTTCTCAGTATATGCCCTGTCCTTCTGGGAACTGTAACAAAGTATCCTTTCAATGGCAGTCATTGCCCTAATCCAGTGGTCTGCAAGCTGCGGCTCAGCAAACTGCGGCTGGCAAGCCACATGCGGCTCTTTGGCCCCTTGAGTGTGGCTCTTCCACAAAATACTGGCTCTTCTACAAAATACCGACTTCTATGCATGGGCCACAAAGTTTCAATCACACTGTACGTGCATGCCCACACGTGGTATTTTGTGGAAGAGCCACACTCAAGGGGCCAAAGAGCCGCATGTGGCTCATGAGATGAGCCGCAGTTTGCCGACCACAGCTAATCTATTGGCCTCATCATATCTGACTAATAATGAAAGCTCCATTTTAAACAGGAGGCACGCTCATTATCCCCATTTTACAGATGAGAAAACCGAGGTCCAGAAAGGTTATGTTATCTTACTTGAAGTCACATAGCAAATAGGTGGTTGTATCCAGTTCATCTGACTACAGAATTGCATCACTGGCCATTGTGCTAGACTGGCAGCCCTATGCCCCATCATGCAATCGGGGCAGAGAATTCCCTGGGAGGACAACCCCTGTAGTTGATGGGTGAGGGCTGGTGAGGAGCACAGACAGACTGCAGGCTCAGGGGCTGCTCATGTGAAAGGAGAAAGGGAGGCTGTCGGGAGCGGGAGCGGGGTGCTGGGCTGGGTGCCGGGCTGGGTGTCCTGTGGGTGTTTGCTCACTTACTCCTTACAACACCTCAGTGGGTTTTATGATCTTTAATTAGGGCTTTGAATGGTGAAATGACTCCGTGGTTCAAAGCACCAAATCTGGAGCAAGGCTGTCCCACGTGTGACTCCCAGCTCCTGCCTGCCATCGGGAGAGTCACTGAGCCCCTCGGAGCCTGTTTCCTCACCTGTCAGTTGGGAACGGGCATGACACCTGCTCGTAAGAGCCCTAACGCAGTGCTCATCACGCTTCTGAAAGTCCCCTTGCCCTAAGTTATGCGTGAGCATGGCGCTCCCAAGCACCAAGAGGCATCTAATGGGCAGGAAACCAGAATGCAAGTGTCAGGAATGAAGGCCTCCAACTTTATTTCGCACCCAACTTGCAAGAGAACTCACTTAAAGGAAAATAACAGTTGCCGAAGATGAAAACACCAGTGAAAAAGTAATTACTTACTTCGGTACATTTTGTTAATTACATTCTTCTTTCTTTTGCTAAATTTATATGAAAATATAGCAACTTAATTACTGCAATTTGGTTTCAGATAACAGTTTCTAACTAGATAAAGATTGGGGCATAAACGAATCAGGGAAAATGACAGCCATTAAGGGGTCCAAGTGACAGTCGTTGAGCAGCCTAATGTGCCAGGACCTGCTCCCAGGTTTCACAGAGGGGCGCGGTGGGCCCTTTCCCAGGGAAGATGGCCTAGCGTCTCTCCGGGTCTCAGTGTATCTACACGCATCTGCAGGCCTGCGGCTTCCCCGGTAGCTTCCCCAGCATTCTCTCCCCAGCCCTCCACTACCCCGATGGCTCAGGTGAGGTTGGCGGGCCGCTGGAGGGAGGGGAGCGTGAAGCCTTCCCAGCTGCACCTTCTCAGAACGCTCGGCCCGCATCTCGGGGCTGTGTGTCCTGGATCCTCACCCCCCTCTCCACTTCCAAAGACATCTCACTCAGCCGGTCTGTGAGCCTCAGTGCTTGAGCGTCGACCTATGAACCAGGAGGTCACGGTTCGATTCCCGTTCAGGGCACATGCCCAGCTTGCAGGCTCGATCCCCAGTGTAGGGCGTGCAGAAGGCAGCCCATCGATGGTTCTCTCTCATCACTGATGTGTCTATCCCTCTCTCCCTCTCCCTTCCTCTCTGAAATCAATTAAAAACAAAACAAAAACAACAGACATCGGGTTCTCTCCCAGGACGGCGGTCACCCTTTCCTTCTGACAATCCTCAACTCGTCTTCCCCAGGCTGGAGACGCAGATTCTGCGCCTTTGGTTGGCTCCGGGGCCCGCTCCCTGGCAGCTCAAACTCACTGGATACAACTCGGCCCTCTCTGCCTTCCTGCCCCTCCTCCAGGCTCTCTCTACCGTGGTGAGGTGGTAACTCCCTCTGCCCAGGTGCTTAAGGTAGAAATCTGGGCGCCACCCACATTCCGTCCACCATCACACCTCGTCGCTCCCCTTTCTGAATGCGTCTCCATTCCCCGTTTCCACACCCGCTGGCACGGACTCAGCGGACAGCACCAGCATCTCCGCCTGGCCTGGTCACCGGCCTCAATCCTGTCCTTCTCTTTTCCACTCTGCACACAGTACTGTGGCTGTGCTGAAACTGGACATACTGTTGTGAATGAGCCAGGTAGCCTGCCACGGTCCATAACCAGTTAGAAACCAGGCACGAAGATGGGCTAGGGCTCCCCTTTTTCCTGCACCCCAGTGCGATCCCCCAACCTCACTCAGAAACCCAGCCACTTTGCCCCACAGACAGGTGCCCGTCCCTCCCAAAAGCACTGGAGGAAACCGGGGACGCGGGCCTCTGCTGGGGCCGAGGCTCTCGAAGGCCGGGCGGGCGCCTACCCGAGGGCGAAGACGTCCGAGTGCTTGGAGAAGGGCAGCTTGTCCTCCTCCGTGTCGGGGGACAGCTGGCGGATGATCTCGGGCGCCAGGTGGCACAGCCAGCCGTTCTGGATGCGCAGCTTGTCCTCCCGCCTGGAAAGCAAAGCACAGAGTGAGTCCTGTGTCGCAGCCCCGGGAGGTCAGGCCCCCAGCGCCGACCCAGCCCCTGTGCCATCTCTGCTGGCTTTCTCGAGTCTCCCTGTTGGGGCACTGCCTGACCTTGTACTTGAGGCTAAGACCCAGTGGGAGTGGTACAGGGAAGGCTGGTCTGGAGAGACAGGCAACACCCAAACCACCCCGGGTCCCTTCGCCTCTGAGGCGCCCCTCCCCCCTGCATTCCATGAATACAGCCGATTCTCATCCTTGTAGAGTCATGCTCTGTAGTCTCCACAAACATGTGCCAGTGAATACGAAATTGGTGCTCTTGGGAAGTACGGACAGATACCCGCATGCGCGTGCGCACACACCTCTCACATACATCATCTCAAATCCCCCAAACCACCTGTCCTGGTCCATTCTGCTTTCTTTGTTTGCACAAGGGAAGTTGAGGCTCCGAGTGTTGATGCTTGTGCGGGGCTGCCCCACTGCCCAGTGCCAGCTGGCCCCAGGGCAGGGGCTTCTTGCGCTGCACAGCAGGCACACCCTGCTCCACCCCCTGGTCATCTCCCCATGGCCGCTGGAGCAACAGGGCAGAGTGGCCCTTTGTTCAGCCTCAGTGGGGAACAGGCCTGTCACATGACTCCTATCCTTCCCCACCCTGCATGCTCCTGAATGACTGTGCATGGGCCGTGAATGCAGATTTGGGGTTACCAATACATCTGAGTAGGTGAGTTGCAAATACTGAGTCTGTGACTGAGGAGGACCAGCTGTATTTATGGAGCACGCACTATGACACCAGGCTCTGTCTCGCACCAGGAGCCCAGTGGAGAACAGGACCAATGGGGCCCGCCCTCCTGGAACCCGAACTTTGGTAGGGAGAGGCAATGACAAGTGAATTAAATAAACAGGGAAGACACAGAAGGTGGTAAGCATTGCACAAAAGGTTAAAAAGGGAAAGTGTCAAAGATAAGAGGAAGCTGGCTTTAGGTAAAATGTGAGCTAAGATGGGCACGACCCAAAGGATCCAGCCCTCTGCACAGGAGAATTGCAGGCAGGTGGGAAAGTGAGACCAAGGTCCCAGGCAGGGCCTGTGTTCTAGAAACCTAGAAACACCAGTGTGAGTGGCACACATGACGCCATCCTGTGTATCCACTCAAATGTATACATCCAACCCGCGGGGCGGGCCTTGGGTGGCTCCCCTGCCAGCACCATAAACAATGTTGCGTGGGCATCTCTGGGCAGCACCTATGAGCATTCCGCGGGATCCATCCTTGGAGGAGACAGGAAGCTCCCTTCTTCACTGTGCACCTTTAGCAACTGCAGAACTCTCCATCTGAGACTGAAATCCGACCTCCTGCGAGTTTTCCCTCTCTCCTAGGAAAGGGCCAGCTGGTACAGGGAGAGTGGGCAGGTTAGGGAGAAGGGGATGGGTACCTCCAACCATCAGGAGTGAGGCTGTGCCCTGGCTGATGCTGCTCAGTGGTTAGAGCATTGGCTGCACACCGAAGGGCCATGGGTTTGATACCCAGTCAAGGGCACATATCTCAGTAGCAGGTTCGATCCCTGGTGATCCCCATTCCCAGATGGGCATGTGTAGGAGGCAAGCAATCAATGTGTCTCTCTCACACTGATGCTTCTCTCTCTCTTTCTCTCTCTCTCTCTTTCTTTCTCTCCCCCCTCTCCATCCTTACCTTCCTCTCTCTGAAAATCAATGGGGAAAAATACTCTCAGATAAGGATTAACAAACAAACAAACAAACAAAAAGGAGTGAGGCTACGAGGGGCCAGAGCCCCCAGCAGTGGGGCCTCCGGGGCGCCTGCTGGGAACCCCAGGCTGGCTGGGCTGGAGGCTTCCTCCAGGGCAGGCTGCTGAGCTCCCCAAGGCCTGAGGCATTGCCTCCTGAACTCACTCGTTCACATCCCACAGCGGGGAGTCCTGCCCTAGCTCAACACCTTCGAGATCAGCTATTCTCACCCTTTGCTTCCATCCTGGCTACTGAGCAACTGACATCCAGCCCATGCAACGGAAGAAGTGAGCTTTTTACTTATTTGAATTCAAGTTAAAATAGCCACCTGTGGCTAGTGGCTACCACCTTGGACAGTGCTACGCTAGAATATTATTTACAACAAATGGATTTTTTTCACTCCTGTATATTTTAATAGATTACCTTTTAACGTGACCTTAAGTAGAAACTAGCACTTCTTAAGTACACATTAAAATTAATATGGAAAATGTTTGTTCATATCCTCCCTGAAGTCGTCTGGCAGACCTTGCTTGGGGGCGGGAGAAGCCTGGCGAGAGGCTGCAGGAGTCTGAGTTCTGGTTTGGGCTGGGTAGTCCTTTGGGTGGGGCTGCTCTGCGCACTGGAGGATGGTGAGCAGCATCTGGCCTGTACCCACTCGACACCAGTAGCACCTCCTCTCCCGTTGTGACAACTAAAAATGTCTGCAGACATCACAAATGTCCCGGGGAAGGGCGGGGAGAGCGTAGCTGAGAATCACTGTTCAAATTTCTACGTAAAATAAGGAAATGGTCCAAATTTCAGTCTTTCCCCATCAGTGACACATGACTTGCTCCTGTGCCCTACACAGTGGACGGGATAGAACACATTGCCCGCTAGCAAATACAGGACTCGAATCCATTAGCAAGCGCTTGAGGTGGCAGGCCAGTGAGGTCTTGCTTGTGGAATCGAGACACTGGCAGGGATTTAAGGACCCATCTGTTGCTTACTAGCTCTGTGATGTTGAGCAGACCCGAGTCTCTATTTTCCCACCTACAAAATGGGCACATACTTTCACATGGCCGGTGCAGGGACGAAAGGGAGACAAATCCCGGTACAGGGCTGTGTCAGCTGCCAGGGCCACACAATCAGTGCGCTTGGGTATTACCTATGGATATGTTTTTTATCTTGAGGACTCAGAAATGAGGTTGAGTAAGAATGCCATCCAAGAAAGAGGGGCAGTGGCGATGGCAACAGGGGGAGTGTGCCGGTCCCCCTGCAGCAAACCTCGAAGTAAGTGCTGCCGGGGAGGCAGAGGGAAGGAGCCCACAGGAGCCAGCCCGCCTGGCTTCTGGGTTCTGACTCGAGGCCTCTCTCCACCTCACTCCTTGCTGATGTATTTGATCATTTTCTGCCTATTTTCTTATCTGAGATGCTCTAACTCGATGGTTTTGAAGACTGCGAGAATTTTGGGGGGGGGGTGGTGGAGTAAAATCTAAAAATGACATTTAAGCTTCTGTTCGTTTCCGCATCACACAGAAAGAGCCAGATCACGTCTCACCCGACTTCGGACAGTGGGACTTAGACTCAAGGTATTATGGAGTGTGAGCCAAATTCACTTGGGAGAGGCCTGGGTGCAGTGTAGACACCAGCTGTTCTCAAAGGGAAGAAGCTGAAGAGGAAGGAGAGACTGTGAGGCTGCCTCTCTGAGGAGGAAGCCGTTCGTTATATGTGGGGCTCCGTTAGAGAAAACACGCTGGGTCTGGAGTCTGTGTGTGTGTGTGTGTGTGTGTGCGCGCATGCGCGCACACACACACACACACACACACACTTTCCAAATTAAAAGCCACACAGGCGGCCCTTCTGAATTATGGGTTGTTTACTTGGGATCAAGCTGTTTTTCACACGGTCACCTCGCTCTAGGGGTGAGAGGCGCCTGAGAGTTAATTACTTAACTGGTGGTTAATGATTCTCCTGTGTGATATTGAGGAGGCCTATGCAAATTAATACTAATTACAACTCAGCAGCAGCTACTATTTGTAGTGTCCTGTGCCCCAGGCGCTGCGCTGGACTGGATGTGGTATCTGATTTTATCCGCACAAGGACCTGGAGGCAAGCACAACCCCATCCATCATTTTCCTTGCAGACGGGAAACTGAAGTTCAGAAAACGTCCATAACTTGACTGAAGTCAGTTAGTAAGTAAGTGGCCAAGCCACGCTGGGCCCAGGTGTGTGTGACCTTAAATCCCTCGCTCTTAACTGAAGTCCTGCTCCACTAAAATGGATGGATTCATAAGGAAGCTTGGAGGGAGGCTCTTGGGTGATTCCCACTTCCGGGTGAGTACTTGGGATGAGGGAAGAGTCTTCCAGTGAAACTCAAGGCCAGGGCTTTGCAGGATTTGGAGATGCTCGGTGCCCACCTGGGAGTCAGCCCTGCACCATCACAGGGCGGCCTGGCTGCTCAGCTAGGTGACCTCAGGCTACACCACATCTAGGTCACTAAAGCCATTTGGGATGGCTCCCCGTCCCCATTGGTCGTTGGTCGGTCGTTGTGTGTGAGCCCTCACACCACTTCTCACCTGCCAGCCTGCAGCACCCCGGAAATGCTGAAGAGCCCAAAGTCTGTGATCACCACTTTGCCATTGTCGTAGAAGACGTTCTTGGACTTGAGGTCCTTGTGCAGGATTCCCTTGGCGTGGAGGTAGCCCATGCCCTGCCAGGAACAAGGCGACAGGGTTGTCAGAGGAAACCTGAGTGCTCGCTGCCACCGCGGCCTGGGTTCCTGGTTCACGCTCCCTGCTCTGCCCAGGGGACCACACGATAGCAGCAGAACCAGGGCCCACACTAAAGGCATACAGGCGGGTGGGAGAAGGCCTGGCAGGTGGGAACAGGCAGGGTCCCCAAGACACAGATCTGCCACCACTCTCAGACCACTGCACGACTGTCTCTGTCTAGCTCTTCTGCTTCCTGAATTAGAAACAAAGGAAGATCTCTCCAAAAGAAAGAGGGTGGGAACAAATCTGAGATGAGGG
>NW_006283826.1:2058554-2093103 GCF_000327345.1 Myotis davidii
ACACTGCATTCCTCAAGAGACATAACAGGACTCGATCAGCAAAAACATGGAGAAGTACCTGTTGGAGGTGCAGCTCAAGGGTGGGTGTCTAGAGTTTTGTCTGCCTTTATGAGAAGTTACATTTTTATTGCTTCTCACCCCTTAGTCCTGACACTTCCAATGGAAATAAAAGACCGGATACAACTGACTAATGAGGCATCTGCCAGAAAACACAGGATGTTCCTGCTTGTTTTAATTCCAAACAACATCCAATAATTGGATGTTTCCCCAGCAGCTAGAGAGAGATGGCTAACACACCTGGGAATTCAAGGACTTGAGGAGTAAAGGATTCTAACAAGGAGAATGTTCCCCTCCTGGTCCCTGTACATGTCCAATTATCATGATGACAAGGCACTCAATAGGAACCAAACACTGAGAGACCATCCCTAATGGTTATATCTTGGGGCAAAATCCTTATATACACTTGGCATAACATTTGTCAAGTCAAGTCTGATTTCTTTTAAGCCCAGGCTATTGGTCTGAAGCCACATTATGAGTCCCAAGAGGGGGCACGGTCTTTCTGAGGTTCACGGAGGGTGGGGGCCCAGACCCTATGGTACCTTCACAATTTCTTGGGCAATCTGCCTGGTTTTATTGACATCCAAGACGATCTTGGCGTCGCGCACCACCGAATAGAGGGTCCGTCCTTTACAGAGGCTGGAAAGGACGAGAGAAATGGTTGGTAGCTGTTGAGATGAGGGTGACTTTTCCCGGCCGGTGTGGCTCAGTGGTTGAACATCAACCTATGAACCAGGAGGTTACGGTTCAATTCCCGGTCAGGGCGCATGCCCGGGTTGCGGGCTCGATCCCCAGTAGAGAATTGCAGGAGGCAGCTGATTGATGATTCTCTCTCATCAAGGATGTTTCTCTCTCTCTCTCCCTCTCCCTTCCTCTGTGAAATCCATAAACACATATTTTTAAGAAGGGGTGACCCACACAGTTATGAGAAGTGACACATAGTAGGGAGGACTTGTGGACATGCCCTGGTAACCCCCTGGGATAGTAAGTCTGGGGCAGGAACTCGGGCTGGTTCTGGGAGGCGGGTCTGGGAGGAAGTTCTTCTGGGCTCTCCAGGATCTTCACCAGCACCCACCCCCACCCCAGCCTCCAAGGACACCTGCGGAGTCTAGCGAGTTTCCTCTCCCAGGGTGTCAGGAGGGAAAGCTGGGCACACCCCAACGATGGACGGGTCCTCAGACCCCCCTCAGACAGCACTATGCCGGCCACTCATCCCAGCTGCTCCTGCTCGCCCGGAGTCGCGGTTTGTGGGGACAGTGATAAAAGACCAGCAAAGTAGCCGCTGATGCATACTAATTACCATCAGCAAATGATGCATTAGAGTCTTCAGACAGAAGTGTGTAAACACCAATAATACTTCCCCCAAACCAGATGCCTGTCTAGATAGAGGGTTTTTCAAACTATTTTCAGCCTCATTGAGTTCATTTCCAGGACCAGTGGTTTAAGATGAATGACAAGATGGGAAGGGACATTATGCAGTGAGAGTCACACCTTCTCATTTAGTTGCTGGCATGCACATCTGTCCTTCCCCTGCAAAGTGAGCCCGACCAGGCACTCACAGACCAGGCCCTCAGTAAACAGTCACTGAATGAACAAGTGAGTGAGTAAGGGAGGGGATGAATGAATGAATGAATGGAGTTCCAGATTCACCGGAGCATCCCTAGGCCCTAGCACCATGTCTTGCTCACAGGGTCCAATGTTGGCTGAAAGAAGCCGGAATGACATTAGGCAAGTTCATTTTCCATCTACGTCAACATAAGAGCTTGCATTTTTCTTTGGTCTATGACTTTATTGCTAAAATGCCATAGGCATTCTATTCATTTCCTTAGTATTCACGGAGCCCTTGCTGTGTGCTAGACTTGGTTGAGATAGTGTGGGTGAGGTCAGAGCTCTGGTATTAGATGGTTTCAGTCTGAATCCCAGCTCTCTTCCTTACTGACTGTGTGTCTTGGTGTGGGTGACTTAACCTCTCTGGCCCTCCGTTTTCTCATCTGTTAAAGGGAACTAATGATTCCTACCATGCATAGTGAGAGTGAGAAATGGAGCTCTGTACCATGCTTGGCACTTGGTGGGAAGTGTAAAGAGTGGTTAGGAGAACGGGGGCCTAGAGCTAGATGCCATGGGTTAAGGTCCTGGCTTGTCAGCTACTGGCTGTGTGACCCTCGGCAGGTGAGTTAACCCTCTGAGCCTCGCCTCTGGTTCACTGTTAGTAAAATGCTGTCAATAGTTCCTGCTTTCTAGGGTTTGTAAGAGAATCACATGAAATCAGGTGTGTAGACATGTAGGCATCTGCCCATGCCTAACACATGGTCAGTACTCAGGTAATGCTGGCCACTAAGAGAGGTAGCAGATGGTCAACACACACTTGTGCAAGCCTACATAAGTTCACACACACACACACACACACACACACACACACACAATCTATTATCTCTCTATCCATCCATTCACTCACCCAAAATGCTAGCTCATGATCTCTAAGATTCACCTCCTCACCTGCTTAAGGTGAGATTCCCAGGGTAGCTGACTCACAGGGAGTCTGATTCACCTGTCTGGGTTGCTGACTCAAGGCTGCCCCCCATGGCTGGTGAGGCGGGTGAGCAGGCAGTGTGTTTGCTGAGGCTATGGGGGGCAGGGGAGGGAGAGCTGGAGGTGGGGTGGGCTGCGCAGCCAATTAACCACATTGACATTTAAATATTCCCAAGGTGGGACTGTGGGTGGATTCCCTCCCTTGGATACTCCGTCCTGAACAGACACCTACACTCATTACAGGGCAGAGCCAAGAAAATACCATCTCGCGGCAGATGGCACAGCAAACAACTGCAACAGGCTCCCGACTCTCCGACTCCCCTGCTCAGGAAAACCAAGACAGGTCACAGGCTTCAAACGTCCAATCCGTCTTCTTCCCGCGCACACCCTCCTCTCCAGCAGCAACCGCTAACGTCTGCTCCTCTACTACCTCATGGCGTCGGGAGCCACGGGATAAGCTAACGCTGACTGGCAGGATATAAATGGTATGCCCACAGCTTGGTGCGTCTGCTATGTGAAATATACAAATAACCCACGACCAGCAATTTCTTCCCTAACGAAGCATGTACCCAGCAGGCATGCATACTCGCATCACCCACACACGTACTAGAATGTACTAGAATGTTCCAGAATGTTAATAGCAACCTATCCTAATAGCCCCAAGCTGGAACTAACACAAATGTTTATCAACTGAAAAATGGATAAATTGTCGTTTATCTATATAAAAAGAACTATATTCATACCGTTCTGCATAATAAACAAACCATTGCTAACTGCAAAAGAAGTGAATGAAGTTCATTAAAATGTTAAGCAAAAGAAGCCAGACACAGAAGACTCACACTGAATTTATACAACGTGAAAAAGACGGGCAAAGCTTATCCACGTGCCTCGAGTCAGCACAGAGGTGACCCGTGGGGCTGCGGGGGCCGTGAAGGGCAGGCGGCGATGCCCTGGCCTTGATCTGGGTGCCTGTTCTATGGAGATGCATTTAGTGAAAATCCATAGGCTGTGCTCTTAGGATCCAGACACTCTGGCGGGTGTTATTCTTCCCCAAAAAAAGTTTACTTAAAAAAACCGGTAAGAAAAGGATGAACACTTACTACATGGCATGGGAATTTAAAAGGAAATCTAAGCCAAGACTGACACCCTAGGTGTCCATTTCTAACGTCCTCCCTGTCCCCAGGGCAGTGTCTGCAGAGCAGCTAGGAGCTCCCGAGGCTGGCTGTGCCCACCCAGGTGTCTTTCGGGGGCTGAGTTGGGGAGCAGGTGCAGGGCAAGGGCTGGGCTCTCAGCAGGACGAGGCCTGAGGCAGGTGTCCTGTGTGCTGAGGCCTGGGTTGTCCAGCCAAGTCAGTCTAAGTGTCCAGGGCAAGTGCTCTGTGCTTGGGATTTCTGTGGCTAACAGGGTGCCCTAAAGCTGCTTGCAGGTGGGCAGTGGGGAAGGGATGGGAAGAGAGGAGGAAGGCTTACTGAGCACATGCATGAGGCTTAGCTCAGCTCCCAGTGTTATATGGAGACTCAGAGCAGTAGAGGACTGGCTCACAGACACGCAGCCATGACCAGCCTGCTCCTGATCTTCCTCATCTCGTCCTCCATGGTGTGGGTACCCAGTTACTGGACGTGATTTTCAGGCCATTAAAGAGACACACAGCCAAGTGAGCCCACATCATGTTTCTACTGTTTACTACTTGCTGGATGATATTGGGAAGTTACTTTGACCTCAGTTTCCTCATCTGCAAAATGGGGATGAGAGTGACAAAAGAGCCCCACTAGGTGAGTGTTCACACTGTACTTAATTGATTCCATCTTCTCTGAAATGAGACGGCATTCACTGACAGGCCACAGTTTCCCCGGCACTGTGTTTCTTTGTAGCACATGAAGTAAATGCTGTATCATCTAACTGATGACATTGTAGACTGAAGGAAGTTTGGGATGGGCCCGTTTTACAGATAAAGAAACCTAGGCTCAGAGCAGTGAGAAGAGCTGGTGTTTGAGCCCAAGCAGCCGACTCCAGAGCTCATGCTCGTAACCCCCATCCCTGCGTCTTCACTGTCTCTGAGGCTCGGGCATGTCATAGGCCCTCGGTGAAGGGAAACTGTGATGTAGCTACAAATGGAGATCAATGAGGCCTGCTGGCCTCCACACAGTGTCAGTCTGGGGGTCAGGAGAAGGTGTTCTAGCGGCTCGAGGAGATATTTAGTAGCCCTCTAACTTCTGGAGCAGTAGCCCTAGGCACGCATACACACACACACACACACACACACACACACACACACCCCCTCTCAGTATCTCTCTCCTCAACATTTTTCCAAGAAGAGGAGCAAAGACTGAAAATTTCTTATCTCGTCCACAGGCCATCATCTCTCCCAGCCCTGGCTCCAAGCAGCTCATGTAAGGTCGGCTTTCCACCCCGCATCCCGGGTGACACAGGGAGCCTTTTGGCCAAGATGACACAGCAAGTGTGAGACATTCGTTGTCAAGCAGCCTTACAGAGGCTGCCAGAAACAATGACATAAAACCATGTGGGTTTATCTCAAGGGCCTCCGTCCAAGCTGACTCATTCTGCCCAAACAGTGGCTGGGACAGAAATCTGGCAGCTCACGGCGGCCACTTCCTGTCCCTCCCCCAAACTCCTCACCACCAGGCCCAGAACCCAGGCTGGGGTGGATGGTCGGGAGTGTGCGGGGGCAGCTACCTCTGGAGACAGACCGGTTATCAGCCCAGCGCTGCCACCTCTGTGCCCACGGGGCCTTGGGGACTCACATGAGGATGCCCACAGGACCCACGTTTGTAACCACGGGAACACGTCCACATCCCGATCCTCAGAACCGGTGCCGATGTGGACTTACATGGCAAAGGCCCTGGCTGCTCCGAGGCAGCTGGTTTCAGTCAGATGTGGTGTTAAAAACACTGGCTGTGTCAGCAGGGCCCCTCCTCCGCCCGAGGTCTTCTAAGCACCTTTCAAAACGCAAAACCCCCATTTAATTGCCCTCTGCTCCTTCCCCCTCCCTTGAGCAAATAAATCCCATTCCCAGCAACAGGTTGCACGCGCCATCAAATTCCAGCCCCAGGCCCAAGCTTCCAGGTCGTTCATGAATCCAA
Source organism: Myotis davidii (assembly GCF_000327345.1). Lineage (NCBI taxonomy): Eukaryota > Metazoa > Chordata > Mammalia > Chiroptera > Vespertilionidae > Myotis > Myotis davidii. The sequence goes on from NW_006283826.1 coordinate 2,064,242, forward strand.
CTAGGAAGATATTAAACCTTGTTGGGCCTCTGGGGCCTTCTCATAAAAAATGCCAGGTGAGCTTCCTAGACAAATGGGAAGTGCCAGAAAACAAGTGAGGAATGCCAGCTGTTTGCCACCTGCTTAGCTCCACGTGCGCCCGGGACGAAGAGTTATGGAGTTCCATTAAGCAAGGGGCTGGCTGGAGGCTCCTGTCCCAGGTGGAGAAAGACGCCAGTGGCCTGCCAGGCCGAGAAATGTGCAAAGCAGGAGCCTGGCTGCCTGGAGAGCAGGCTGAGATTTTGCTGAGGTTCTTTCCCTCCCACCCCCTCCGGCCTTTGATGTTGCAGCAAAGCTCTGAGAAGCGGGAGGGGAAAGGAGGCTTAGACTCAGTGTTCCTGGGTTCTTCTCTCGGGGCACTTTAAGGACTGGGGTGGGGGTTCTTCCCATTAGGGGGCGCTCCTGCCGCTGGGACCCACGCATCTGGTGACATCCTGCCCTCCCAGGCCGGGCTTCACAAAGGAGGGAGTGTCCCAAGGGCACAAGCAGCCAGCTGGGGAGGTGCGGGCTTCCAGGCCACTTCCACAGCAGCCTGGCTAGTCCTCTGCCTCTTGTCACACTGCATGGTCCGGCCACCATCCAACACTTGCTCTTCTTGACCTTGTCCAAACACACCCCGGGGCAGGCTGCTCCCTAACTCTGCAGCACATTCCCTCAGCATCTCCTAAGGGTCAGACTATGCATCTCCTTCGGTATCCCTCGCATTGCAACCAATCATTCCAGAACCACAGTGAGATTTTTGCCAGACCAGCCAACTCGTATTATCTGTCACCTCCTACTAGTTTCCCTTAGATGCACTGCCTTTGGAAAGTAAGTGGCTTTTACACTTCCTACCATTACCTTCTAGCATGACCAGGGTGAAAGCAAGGATCCCTAGCCCCAAAGAAATGTAAAAATAAACACCATGAAAACGAACACATTAGAGAGCAAACGTAAATCCAGCTTGGCACTGTGGCCTGCCCCAGGACCTGCCGTCGAGGCCGCCATTTTTTGTTTTTAAAGAAAGTTTAGCAAATGAGGGTGAGGGAGGTGTTAAACACAGGACTGAACAGAGACTCCTCCTGCATCCACGGGGCTCTCTCCACAGGCACTCCGCCAACCTTCCTCGAGAGACACCATGTACATGAGGCAATTCAGGGGCAGGAAGCTTAGGTGACCTACCCAGGGGCCCCGGCAACAGGCGACAGGGTCAGGATTTGAGTCCAGATCTCGAATCCTCACATCTTTCCGGATTTCATAAGATCCCTTGGGAAGAGATGATTTAGCCCAGGAGAAACTGATGGCCGGACCTCTACAAACCCGTTTGTCCATGGAGCTTCACTGAGGACTCCTCCCTCCAATTCTAGGCTTTTCCTTCCACCCTCCAAATTCAGGGCCAGCCCATGGTCCATGGGGGCCTCATTGTCCGTTTGCTGCTTCTGTGCGGGAATGCCCAGCTGTCCCCCAGAGAAGCAGGGCAGGCTGAAGAGGCTCGGTCATCCGAGAGAGTCTGCCAGTCCAGCGGGCAGCACACAGCTGGCCACGCCCGGGGGTGCTCGGGAAATGTTCCCGGGATGAGTGAACGGAGGAGTGCAGGAACGAATGACTCCCGCCACCTTCCTTCCCCCCACTGTCCACTGAGCTGGAAGGGCAGTGCTTATGACAAGGCCCGTCTCGCCGACTGGCTTAGCGCACGGAACTGGCCATGAGACCAACCAGATGATGGTGGCGAGGAAGCCTCCAGATGCTTCCCTGAGGTTGAGGCCTCCACTTTTTGTTTTTAAAAGAAAGTTTTGTTTTCAAAAGAGGCGCCACGTGGCATCAAAACGCCAAGCAGACCACTGGCCCTGCCCCCAGGGTTGGGTACCGAAACATATCAATTCTGGTTCTCTGACCACAACCACATTTAAAAAGAAAAAGCTCAACAGTAGACTGAATATTCTGTCTTTAAAAAGTATATACATTCCACCTAATCTATATGCATTAAAAACCCACAGAGGATTGACTCTGAGGGTGTTAGCAGAACTACTTCCTGGTAGTGGGATTAGGAGCTTTTCACGTTTTATTTTTTCTTGCTGCTTATCTCTCTTTTCTAATTTTTCTCCCATAAACACGTGTTACTTTTGTAAAATGAGAAAAAAAAGCGAGGAAAAAAACACCTCTGAATCAGACTGAAATGAAACCAGCCACACGTGTTCATGCTACAGACAGTTTGGAAAATATTGAACTGGCGACAGACTGAGATGAAAAAGTACAGTCTGAGCTGAATCCATACTCCAGGCAGCTGACTTGCTCGGAGCTTCTCTGGCTGCGACTCTGAGGGGGGAGGCAGTTTCTGCTGGTCTTTGGCACAGGGTTCAGCATGTTCTGGGCAGAGGGCAAGTGCCTAGTGCTGCCCGGAAGCCTGACAGCAACGCTCTCCCTGGAAAAGTCCAATCCTCATTGAGGAAGACAGTTTACGATGGAGTTTTTAATGTAACCGTGTGGCTAAGAGGGGAAAGGGGCAGATCAGTGATGCTTGTAACCCCAAATGGCCCTGTCCTCTCTGCCCGGGTGACCAGGGGCCCAAGAGAATGACTGGAGATGGCAGGTGAGGAGGGGAAGGGCAGGAGGGGAGAGGCCCTGGGAGGGAAAGGAACTTGAACTAGCATGTCATCACCCCCCGAGGAATGGAGAAAGTTTAGCGACAGAGGAAGGTGCTGGGAGGAATGGTTCCTTTCAGAAGCAGAAGCAGAAGCAGAAAAAGCGCTGTGGAAACGGGGCTCCTGGGGAACACAGCGCTGGGGTCCAAGTGGCCCTGGTCCTCTTGCCTTTGGGCAAGTTGCTCAAAACAAAAACAGGTGGACCAAGCAGGGCCTACCTCACAGGTGTGGGGGATTAAATTAGAAAGGCCTGCAAGAGAGAGACAAATTCTGCTCCACAGCGCCCCCTCCCAGGCCTGTGGGGCACTTCACTTCCCCGTCTCTAGTTATGCAGCACCACTTGACAGGTGGTGGCCAATGAAAGTGACCTATCACTTCCTGTTGGGGGCTGAGAAGCCCTTTGCGATCCTCTCACTTGTTTTGTGCCTCTGTGACCATGGAGGCCATGTGATGATAAGACAGGGCCAGGAGATTGGGAAATCCTGGATCCCGGAGTAACTGCATGGAAGACACTGCCCTGGAGCACTGCCCGCCTATGGCAAACTTCATGTAAGAAAGCAACTCTGAGTGAGCCACAGGGACTGTAGGATTGTCTGTCACTGCGGCATAAGCCTATCCCATCCTGACTAATAGAACAGGTAATAGGGTTAGTGCCTACAACATAGAAAGTGCTCGATAAATATTGGCCATTACAGCTAATTGGTGGACCTCAAAGTACAGAATCACTGAGGTCATAAGAAGAGAATGGACAGAAAAAGGGACAAGAGCAAAATAAACAAAAATCAGATATTCCTACTGGGGTCAAACTTTTACGGGGAGCATTGCCAGGGAAACCAAAACCTCTGAGACGGCCGGCAGCTGTTTTCCTCGGCACTGAAGACAGCCCGGTCCCGAATGCCCACAGGCACCTCCATTTGCACGTTAACTGGGCAGCACGGTGGTTTTAAAGAACCAGAGGTGGACGGGAGATTCAATTTTGTGTTTTTGTTAATAGCTTTCTCCTGCTCCTTGCAGATAGAAAGCAGGTCACCCCAGGGATTGACCTCACCTCTCAATCATTTAAAAACAGAAAATGAATGTCCAGAGAGGTTAAAATTACAGATTCTGTGCCGCGAAAGGCTGTCACGTGACAATGTTGCATCTTCATGGGAAAGATGAAAACTCGATGTAATCCTATTACGAATATTTCTGTTAGTCGCCAAGCCTTACTGTGGTAATCTGTTACAATTCAAAGTCCCGTCATTCCCCAAATCCAATTTAGAAGATGCAGGAACAACATGCAAGTATGTGAAGATTTCTCAAAGATGAACGAAAATCATCACTTGAGTTCATTTGGGGTTCTTTCTTTCCCCTAAGCTCTTAACTCCCGGGCACCAAGAGAATTCCTTCTTCATGTTTTTCTGATAAATCTTGCCCTCACAGGCCTCCTTAAATCCCACCGACACTCTAGCTTCTACCTTCAAAGCTTCGAGGGCAAGGATGCAGAGATCTTAGGCTGGAACGCTGGTGGGAGGGGGTGCCCAGGCCTGGGGCTGAGATATATAGAAGAGAAGTTAGGACCAGCCAGACCATTCCTTCTACACAGCTCAGAGCCAGAGGCCCGACCTCATGCCAGTTCCTACACTGTCCGCTCCACCAGGGTGGAAGCTGACACATCATTTCAGCCGCACTGTGGGCGGTACAGGCGGCCTCATTGTACATGGGGAAAGGGAGCTTCAGGGTTTACCCCAGCCGTGGGTAAACTACGGCCCGCGGGCCGTATCCGGCCCGTGTGAAATGAATAAAACTATTGAAAAAAAAGACCGTACCCTTTTATGTAATGATGCTTACTTTGAATTTATAGTAGTTCACACAAACACTCCATCCATGCTTTTGTTCTGGCCCTCCGGTCCAGTTTAAGAGCCCATTGTGGCCCTCGAGTCAAAAAGTTTGCCCACCCCTGGTTTAACTCAAACCCTGGAGCCAGCACGTGGCTGCCCCTCCGGCCAAGAAAGGACCCCAGGCCTCCGTGTGTGTGTGTGTGTGTGTGTGTTTGTGTGTGTGTGTTTGTGAGTGTGTGTGTGTGTGGTTTTCATCGAGCACCCAGCCGCTTGCTCAACCTGAGCTGCTCACACTCAGGGAACCCCGTGCAAGTAACCAAACTCCTTGGAGCCTACAGGAGATGGAATGTGTGTGTCCCACAAAATTCCTATGTTGAAACCTAATCCCAATATGATGGCACTGAGGTCGTGAGGCTGGAGTGGAATTGGGTTGTGATGGGCTTAGTGCCCTTATGAGAGGGACACCAGGGAGCTCCCTTGCCTCTTCCATCGCGTGAGGTAACACTCACAAGACGGCGTCTACGGATGGCGAAGCGGGTTCTCACCAGACACTGACTCTGTCCACACCTTGGTCTTGGACTTCCCAGCCTCCGAAACTCTGAGACATAAATGGCTGCTGTTATAGGCCACTGGGCCAGGGTATTTTGTTACAAGCAAAAGACAGAGCCGGTTCTGCAAACTGGGGACAACTATATTCACCTCTCAGGGTGGCTGTGAACTTTGGTAAAATGCTCATTACAGTGCCTGGCACACAAGAGGACTCAGTCACTACCCACCCCTATTATTACAAGTGCTCATCTCGGAGGGTCAAGGGCTTCTCCCTTTGGTGCCCCGTACACTCCCAGTCGGCACCATTTCTTCCAAACCAACTGAACCACTGGTGCTTTTCCAAATGCGGCATCTCCTTTCTCCTACCTCCTTCCCTCTGCCCCCTCCATCAGGAGCGCTCTTTCTCCACTCCCCGTTTCTCCCGAAATGTCTTCTTCTTCAGGAAATAGCCCATCTCACTTCTCTCCGAGTTCCCGTCACACCCTTCGCACACCCCCCTTCAGACGACCCTTTCCATGTGGTGCAACGATGGCGGTGCTCCTGCCTGTCCTGGCTGACTGGGGGAGGGAATGAATTATTAACAAAGCCATTTTTGAAATTTTTGATTATGGACACAGGTCTTGAGCATCTAGGGCCTGGAACAAACCTTCCAAGTTGATACACACGCCACCGTATCGGGCCAAGGAAACATCATCTCTGTTAAAATTAGAAGCGAAATGTCAAGGCTCTCAGAGGCAATTTCATAAATAATTCCAACTAGGCAGCCCAGCAGATGCAGGTGATGGATTTCATTGGCCCTCCAGGTTCTATGTTAGCACACTTGCTGGCAGCCTGAAAGTGACATTTCTCTCCCCAGCCAGGTTCACCTCTTTTCCCACTGGGTAAACACGGATGTACTTTTTTGTAGTTGTCAATTTCAGGTTGCGATTTCTATCCCTGTTCAGTCCAAGTCCATGGGCAGGAGGGTCTGTTCGCTTCAGAGATTCAGAATCACCATCTTCTTGGTGCCCAAACAGCCCTGGGTTGCCTGCAAGCCTGTATGTTGCCTCCCAGTACGGCTTCAGAAACCACACGGGAGATGGGGAAAGGGAGCTGGGTCCAGAGGCTTTTAGGAGAAAAGTGGAGAAAAAGACCTTAGATTTTTCCCTGCAAGGGTAGAAGCTGGACAGAGAACAAGGAGAGCGATCAGGGGCTTCACAGTAAAACACAGGCTCAGGCCTGACTGGTGTGGCTTAGTGCTGAGCATCAACCTATGAACCAGGCCGTCACGGTTCCATTCCCCATCAGGGCACACGCCCAGGTTGAGGGCTCAAACCCCAGTGGGGGGCATGCAGGAGGCAGCCAATCATTCTCTCTCATTATTGATGCTTCCATCTTTCTCCCTCTCAGAAGTCAATAAAAATATTTTTTTTTAAAAACTCACACAGGCTTGGGCACTTCCTTGCTGAATAACCCAGGCACATTATTTAACGACTCGGTGCCTCCCGGGCTCATTCTACCCTCATGGGGAGTCCACGAAATGCTGAGATGTGAATCCTGCCTCCACCACCGCAGGCTGCTTTATCTTTCTGAGCCTCAGCTTTTCATCTGAAAATGGACTAATCCATCCAGGGTGGCCCCCGGGGAGCTACAGAAAATGCAGCTCCTCATTCTGGGGATCACAGCAGTGATAGCACGCGCATTTCCTTTCTCCCTTTAAGTAACCACCACAGGCATGAATTCACACGACAGGTGGGTGACTGTCTCCTGGGTCCCAGGCTGTGTGCTAGGCTCTGGGGGTCACGCAGCTCAACTAGACAGCCTGGGACCTCCCGGAGCTTGCGGTCCAATGAAGGTGGCGGATGCCTACGCACCCACATCCCATCAGGCCACACGTGTGAGGAGGGGCACGGAGGAGCGCTCAGAGCTACCACCTGGGGGAAGGGGCTGCTGTGGGGAAGGGTTTCCAGCAGAGATGCAGAAAGGCAAAGGGAAAGCATCAGCCAGGGGCTCAGGTAAGACATCATCCCAATGTCACTGGGTCATTGGGGGCTCAAGGAAGACCATGCACTGCTGGCAGGAAGCTGGGGGCTCTTGTTTCTGGTGAACCCCAATGCCTCTTAGTGGCCTTCGATTTCTCAGCTTCCCTCCCTCCAGCCTGCTCGCCACACAGCAGGGGAATGAACTTTGTGACTTCTCCAATGAATCACTACCCGCCCCCCCAACACCACCCCCATAAAGATGACTAAAACCATTCAAATAAAGGTTTTTGCAGGGGCCCTGGTACCTAGTAAGAGGGGGCAAACATAGGTTTACAGTTGTGGGTACATGAAACACAGCGTTTATTCTTGTATTATTATTTATTAATTATTGTATCATTTTTCCATACAAACAACTGTACATCTGCTTTTGTCTCCCCCTGTGTTAACTATCATTAGGAGGCTTACGCCCACTCTTCCAGTAAGAACTATTCTTATCATCATGGCTTCAGCATCTGCTTTTCTTTGGAAACTTAATTTTGTCCCAGGAAACCTCAATACCCACTTGCACCCAAGATACCTAACAGGGTAACAATAGTGATGTTAGCTACCAATGGTTGGGTCCAAGCTTTATCTTAGGCATCAAAGAAATATACCACACCGTTGTTACCACAATTTCTCTCCTCAATAATCCTGATAATGAAGCATGGTCTCCCCTTGCAGAGAATGACTAAAGCTGCCGGAAGTCCTAGAGGCAAGGCTGCGCCTGAGTCTGTAAGATACTGGGGCCCTTGTCACCATGTGCTTTTTAAGATTTTACCTTTTATTTATTGATTTTAGTGCAGAGAGAGAGAGAGAGAGAGAGAGGGAGGGAGGAGGAGGAGGAAACATTGATTTGTTGTTCCACTTATCTATGCATTCATTAGTTGATTCTTGTATGTGCCTTGAGGGACTCGAACCTGCAACCTTGATGTATGGGAACAATGCTCTAACCAGCTGAACTACCCAGCCAGGGCTCACCATCTCTTTGATTCTGAGAGGGGAAAGAGGTTTGACATGGATCATTTTGGGAACTATTCAGCAGTTCCTAATCCTGGTTTCCTGACAGAATTACCTGGAGAGCTTAAACAAAGTGACATCCAGCCCCACCCCAGATCAACTGAATCCAGGTCTTTTCGGGGTAAAGGGTGGAGTCCAGGCATCACTCATGATTAAAAACCTCTCCAGGTAATCTGAATAGTAGGCCAAGGTACAAAACTACTACTGGAAAAGCTACAACCACTCATTTTAACTCAATAAAGGGGGAAAAATCATTTTTATTGAAATCCATCTAAAAAACTATTTGCTCCCTCATATTTGTTTTGATATTTGTTTGTTTACAAAACACCTTCATCTTTCTGGTTTAATCTATTTGAAACGATTCTGTGGTATAAGGATCAGTGTGACCATTCTACAGATGAGGAAGCTGAGGCCCACAGAGCCCAGAGACATGCCTGAGGCCATCCAGCACCAGGATGGAAACCAGGTCTCCCAACTCCAAGTCCCAGGGGCCTTCCTCAAACAAAAGGACCAGAGATCTTCAGGACATTTACAGAAAGCCAGGGCCATTCATCTCACACAGGGAGGGAGTTCAAGGGACCTGGTTTTGACACCTGATCTCAAAAAGTGTTCTTACTAGGGTTGGCTTTTATTGTGATAATGAAATGGCAACATAGAGCCAATTGTCCAATTCGGTGGGAGGGGATGGGGCAGGAGGGGTGGGCTGCTTCTTAGAGAGAAGCCATTTTAAGATAAAGGGAAGGTTTCTGGCTGCCCGGCAGGAACCATGAAGGCTGGAGGGTGTCCACCTGTCACCCGCCGCCCCATCTGCCTGGGGTGAATGTGCTGAGGCTCTGACACTGGTGGGTTTTCTTGAGTGGGTTAAACACAGCCCCTGATCTTGCCTGAACTATGATTTGCTTAGCAAACACTTTCCCTATAAATAATGAGTGCGTACACCCAGCCTGCTGCTGATAAATTATTATGAGTTGGGACTTAATGGGGTGTAAACTAGGCAGTGAACAGCGCTGCCTTTTGGTCTGCAGCCCCCACCCCACTGCCGACCTCTCCACAGTGTGCTAAGCTACCTCAGAGCCTACTAGATTGCGCCCCCTTCCCCCCAAGATCACCCTCTGAGCACCCTCTCCTCCTTTGGTTACCACACTCAGCAGCACAGAGGGCCATAAAAATCAGGACCAAGGCAAGGAGACGTGAAAGCCAAGATGATTCGGATTCTTTCAGCCTGTTGCCTGGGTTTTCATTTGGGTGGTCTGTCTCTTTTCACCTCTGGGCATGTGACGCACAGCTCATTTCCACAGGTGTGCAGCCTGCTGAGGCTCCCATCTGAGGCTGCTTCTGTAGCTGTGGGCTCTCACCAGTGATACCAGACGATGCCGACCACTCGACCCTCCGGTCTTGCCTTGCTTCGAGGAGTCGGCTTTAATTATGACCCGCTGTCTGCCTCCACTATGTCCCGGAAGAGAAGCCCAAAGTACTCATTCCCAGCAACTGGCAGTACCTGAGAGAGAGCAGGCTCTCAGCTACCATTCCTGGAACAGCTAAATGGCCAGATACTCATGAGTGGGTGGATGGGTAGGTGAAGGGATGGACTGAAGGACTGGAGGATGAACTGATGAATGGATGGAGGAGTGCTGAGTAGGAGATGTTGAATAGATGGATGATGGGAAGAACAGAGGAGTGGATGGGAGAGTGGACAGATGAATGGATAGAACAGTGGTTCTCAACCTTGGCTGCACATTAGAATCACCTGGGAATCTTTTTAAAATCCTGATTTCTGGGCCTCATCCTCTGGAAATTCTGTTTCTTTGTTATTAATATTGTGGCCCCACCCCATAACAAAGAAACAGAATTTCCAGAGAATGAGGCCCAGAAATCAGGATTTAAAAAAGATTCCCAGGTGATTCTATTGTGCAGCCAAAGTTGAGAACCACTGGGATGGAAGGATGCGTGGAGGATTGGTAGTGGAGAAGAATGGGTGGGTAGAGAGCTGGGTGGGTATATGAGTCTGTGAAGGGAGATGGGTGAATGAAATGATGAGAAGTTGGAGGGATGGATGAATGTATGGCTGGGTGGCAGGATGAGTGATCACCTACTCCTAAAGGTTTGGCTTAGGTCACCCAACCCCAGGCAAGGAGGTAAACGAGCCAGCTAAAGATCAAGTATGTTATAATCATTTCACAAACAAGAAAACTGCAAGCTAGACAGGTTGAAGGCTTGTCTAAGACCACACAGCAGAAGAAATTGAACTCTTGGCTCCTCCCTCCCTCCCTGCTTTTCCCTGCTGTATTCAGCGCTGGGTGGAGGCCCATCCCTCTGGAAGCTGTGTAAACAGAGCCCGTTTTTCATCTCTGACTCTGTAGCTGGTGATAAAATAAGCCCCAGGGATGTGCCAGCATCAAGACTGAAAGCAGGCAGGAAGGAGAGGCCAGAGAGAGCAGAGTTCCTGCGTGCTGATTAGCAGGAGAGAATAATGACACACTGGGCTGAAACGAGTCTTGAGAAGCTGTCAAAGGCAGCCCTTCTTGCTTGGAGAGGATCAATGCAGGTGACTGAGACGCTCAGACAGTCCCTGATGGTCTACAAACTCCGCCAAGCAAGCCTGCTGGGAATCCTTTTCTGCGCCTCACAGTCCCGAAGGACTGTGCTAACGACTGCCTCCAGGGACGGGCCTCAGCTGGGAAAGTCTGCAGTGGTTCTGAGCCTTCCTTGCCTTTGAAGATCTCTGATCGACTCCCCACTTGGCACTCCTTCGGGTCTTTTGAGCACCTGGAGGAACGCGAATCCTCTGAATCCTCTTTTGAAGAGGACTCAGAGAGGAATCTTTTGATGAAAAGCAAGAGCAGCGTATCAACCACAAGGCTTGTTCCTGCCAAAGTGAGATGACAAGAGGGCTGGGGAGCGGGGGCCCTGCTGCTCCTGTCATTCACGGGATGAGGACAGTCATGGCCGCAGAGACCAGTGCAGGGCCTGAGCCTTAGGAAGGGGGGCTCATTGCGGGTCCCCTCAGTTGCAGTCCCAACTCTAAGATGACACAGTGCAGCTCACACCAGCTGTATGTCTTTGATGAGCCACCTCATCTCCCTAAGTCCCAGGCTCCTCTATAAACGGGGACAGCAATTCAATGAAGCAAAATCTATAAAGCCCTTAGCACAGAACTCAGCGCGAAGTAAACGCTCAGCAGATATGTTCCCTTAACCAATATCCAGAGTGCCATTCCGTAACAAAGCCCTCTTTCCTATCAGAAATGATGAACCAAGCAACCAACTGCCCTTCCTTATTGTTACAGGACAGTGATGAATGAACATCCATCACTGGTTCTGAAAACAATACTGCGCAGCGCCCAGAGAGAGCATCTCCCGGGAGGAGATTCACTGCCAGCCTCGGCGACTCCACGCCGCCATTCTGATGAGTTTCAGCGCTTCCTGCTGGGAACTGTTCCTGGGAATGGAGCTTCCAGCGGTGCCTCAGACCCCTCCGATGACTGTCACTAGCATCGTCCTTCTGGTTGGAAGGGTGGATAGTTCCAGTCCCATCCGGACCTTAGCCCGAACCTGGAAATGCTCAGGTAGCCCCTGGGAGCACAGGTGGGGCTGTCCAACGTCACTGGGCAGGTAAGGAGGGACCCTGCAAACAGGTGCAAACCACAGGCCGGCTGACTGTGAGGGCTGCCAGCTCCGAGGGACCCTCTTCCACTTGCGTCTCGTCTGTCCTTTCTGCACCAGCTTCTGAAGCCCCTTTGCTGCAACACTGCCTGCCCGGGCTTCCATGACAACCGCCTCTCGGGCCCCTTCTCATCAGCCTTCCCTGCAGGAGCACTCTGTCCTCTTCTCACGTTGATTTTTTGCTCCTGGGCCACTGGTTCTCTTCGTGGGCTTCCCACACCTGCAGCAGCATCACCGGGGAATGTGTGGAGAATGCAGCTTCTCAGGCCCCCAGCCAGGAGCCAGGGAATCAGAGACTCTGGGGTGGGGGTGGGACTCGGCACTGTGTGCACAGCCCTCCGCGATCTGAGGATGGGCAGGCTGGAGCAGCACTGCCCAGGCAGCTGCATGCCTATGGCTCCTAGGAGCTCATAACACAGATGGCTCCCGGTTCTAGACCCCGTCTCTGAACTAGGATGTATCTAAATGCCTACTTAACACAGCCCCTTGAAAGACTCGGTGGCACCCCTCACACTCAAAATGCCAACCAACTCAGTTTTACTTCCTGACTCTGATGCAGTTTCCAATCTCTTTCTCAGTGAAGGTGGCCAGCACCTCAGCAGCCAGGCCTCCCCTGTGCTGCCCTCCCCTCCTCCACCCACCATCCTATCCAGACCTCCCCTCCTCCACCCACCATCCTATCCAGACCTCCCCTCCTCTCTTTCCTTCTCCCGGAAGGCCAAACAACGCAACCCATGGGCAGAGGGGATTTCTGGGCACTCAGACCTCCAGAGAACAGAACAGGCAAACACTAAATACAGGCTCTTTTTAAAGCAAACCTCTCCCTGGATTTCTGCAGCTCATTAAAAACCGATGAGCACCTACAGGGTGGGTGGAAGGAGAGTGATAGTCTCTGTCCGTCTTTCCTGCCTCTCTTGCTCCCCTCTGCTTCCAAAACAAACTCTTATTTCACATTCAAAGATATATGCTCCCAATGTACACAGCAACGCACCTATTGATTTTCTTGTTGCCAGTCATTATCAAGATTTATTAATCGCCCCCGCTCCCCATTGATCGAAGAAAGCAGTATTCCCAGTGGCCAATCAATCCTGATAGACTCTATGACAAAGAGTCAATATCTATTTATTATGTGATGTATGGGCTTCATTACCTTAAACACCATCAGCTGGGACCCGCAGAAGTTGAGCAGTGCCCAGGCAGCGGGAATCAGGCTGGGACTGCATCACCCCGAACCCCAAAGCTAGCAAGTTCCTACAGCAGCGAAAACACGCTGATCCCACGCTCTCCCCCTCCCTCCCGCCCACTCTCGGACCCTGGAGTCCGAGGACAGCAAGGGAAAGGGTCAAATGCCTGGGGTTCAACTGGCACCTGCTGCCAACTCAACAAGCACGTTTGGGGTTCGGACAATGAGACTGACTGGGAGGTAGGCCAGCCTGTGTCCTCCCGAGGGGAGGGGACCAGCCGTGGAGGGTTCGAAGGCATAACAAGGCGATGACTTAGGTCAGTGATGGCAAACCTATGGCACGTGTGTCAGAGGTGACACGCGAACTCATTTTTTTGGTTGATTTTTCCTTGTTAGATGGCATTTAAATACATAAAATAAATATCAAAAATATAAGTCTTTGTTTTACTATGGTTGCAAATATCAAAAAATTTCTATATGTGACACGGCACCAGAGTTAAGTTAGGGTTTTTCAAAATGCTGACACGCCGAGCTCGAACGGGAAAGAGAAGAAGAGGATGGTTTGGTTCGGACTTTGGTCTGGATGGGTCTTGGGTTCAAACCCGGACCCTTTGGCGTGTGCTTTGTCGTTCGGTTTCCTTGTCCAGACACGGAGCTGACTGGCACCCACTTCAGAGGCTGCTACAATTCAACATGAGGAGCCCCAGGATTTCCATACGGGCTACTCGGCTTGCAGGGACCGGCTTCAGCGACACCGTGGCCTCTCTCCACGAGTCACCGTATCGGCGTCTCTGTGTGCCCACCGGCCAGCGACGCTGAGGCAGCCGGCTCTCCGGTGCTAGGACTGTGAGGGACCTGGTGTGGCCCACACTGGCCTTCTAGCAGGACAGGGCCGCTGGCTAAACAGCGAAAGCTGTTGGAAATTCGGACTTTGGTCTGGATGGGTCTTGGGTTCAAACCCGGACCCTTTGGCGTGTGCTTTGTCGTTTGGTTTCCTTGTCCAGACACAGAGCTGACTGGCACTTCAGAGGCTGCTACAATTCAACATAAGTAGCCCCAGGATTTCCACACGGGCTACTCGGCTTGCAGGGACCGGCTTCAGCGACACCGTGGCCTCTCTCCACGAGTCACCGTATCGGGGAGTCACCGTATCGGGCGTCTCTGTATGCCTACCGGCCAGTGACACTGAGGCAGCCGGCTCTCCGGTGCTGGGACCGTGAGGGACCTGGTGTGGCCCACACTGGCCTTCTCTCCGGTGCTAGGACTGTGAGGGACCTGGTGTGGCCCACACTGGCCTTCTAGCAGGACAGGGCCGCTGGCTAAACAGCGAAAGCTGTTGGAAATGTCTTCCCTTCCAATGCACGGCCAGCTCGCTGCCTCTCCCCACTTGGGTGAGATGCCAAATGTCTCTTAGAAGCTGGGTGTTCGGACCTGCGGGGCTCCCAATGATGTCCCATTAGGACCAACTCCAACCGCCCAGGCCATTCCTGAAGGAGGGACATACAGCAGCACCCCGCTCACTGCAAGCTCTCCTGAGAAAAGGGGTCGCCCCAATGTGGGCTTTCTAACGTGCAAACCAGACTGGGTCCCTCCTCCGGTGAAATCGACGGCAGCTCCCCCACTGCCTCCAGGAGAAAAGTTTGGATCCCTTAGCACAGCGGTTCTCAACCTGTGGGTCGTGACCACTTTGTGTTTTCTAAGACCATCAGAAAACACATATAATTACATATTGTTTTTGTGATTAATCACTATGCTTTAATTATGTTCAATGTGTAACAATGAAAATACATCCTGCATATCAGATATTTACATTACGATTCATAACAGTAGCAACATTACAGTTAGGAAGTAGAAACAAAAATAATTTTATGGTTGGGTGACCACACATGAGGGCCTGTATTACAGGGTCGCAGCATTAGGAAGGTTGAGAACCACTGCCTTAGCACGTCCGCACGGGGTCCAGCTTCTCAGCTCTCGCTGTCCCTGTGTGGGTCCTCTGTACCAGCTCTCGACTGCCCCACAGCTCCAAGTCCTGATCCCCCCACCTCCAGCCCTTTGCAGATGCCGTTGCTTTTATTAAGGATGCCAACACCGTCATGCCCATCTGGCCAATTTGAATAAGGAGCGGGTTCTGGTCCCGACAGCCCCTATGATCCTATCGCAGAGATTATGACTGTGTTTGCCAATCACCCAGTGACTGGTCTCTCTGTGAGCTCCATCGGGGTGGAGGCCATCACACCAAGGCCACACACACGATGAACATTGGGGCAAATACCCCCAAACCACACAGCCTCGTTATTGCTATCACTGTTACCATTTACATCTTATAACAGACACTGCTTTTGTTTTCATCACCGTTCACTCTCCCACATCCCAGCCAGCCACCCTCCACCGGGCTTGTACTACGTTTCACTGGGTGCCAGGGAGTCTAGGTAACCAGCACCATTCACTGTGGGCTGCTACGCTTGCCTAGAGGCGCGGGGTGGGATAATGCGTGTGGATGTATTTTTGGAAACGGGTATTTATGTTTCAACCACTATTCATGTATTCAGCCTAGTATTTGAGGGACTGGGATGTAGAGGTGAGTCCATAGCTGAGGTCCTAGCTGAGGTCAGGCTTTCCTGAGGCTTATGTTCTGAGTGGGGGAGGGGAAGGAGGGACGAGAGACAAGAAGCAAACAAACAAATCGAGGAACAAAAGAACTGTCGCCTCTGGTGAGAGGTGCCCCAATGAAAATAAACACGGGGAGGGGAGGGGAGAGGAGGGGTTGGGGCAGCAGGAGCCCCTGGGGGTTTGCTTCCTCAGTCCCTCTCTTCGGTAGCCTCTACCGCCTGCTTCTTCTCAGGCCCCTGTGTGGGGTGACCCTTCCCCACCAGGGCCCTCAGTGCTGGTGCTCTAGGCTCCGTCCTGGGTCCTCGGGTGACCCCTCCGTCTTCCCTGGTTAAACCCCAGCTTCCACTGAAGCCCACAGCTCCAGTCGCCACTTCTCTGCCAATGACTCATGCGAGGGCTATTTCCAGCCCCAACCTTCCATCTGAGCTGGAGACCAGCATATCCAGCTCCTTACTCAACACCTCCTCCTGGGTGACTTGAAGTTTAAAGAGGTTAAGTAATTTGGCCAAGAGACAAGCCAGGCACTGGGACATAAATCAGAGCAGTCAAACCACAGCCAGCCCCTCTATCATCCGATATTCTAATAAATTCTATCTGTAGTGCCAAAGGCACCCGAGAGGAAATATACTGCTTCTAATTGCTGCTACCATGATCATTATTGTTAGAATATTATCACTATTACTCCAGCAGCGAGGAGATACAAAGTACTGAGTGCCTCCAGTTACAGGAGGTATTAAGCTATAGCCTTTCTATATAAGCTCTTCAATTCTTATCACTACCTTGCAAGAGAGAGCAATGTTACCCATTTACAGATGAGGAAACTGAGGCAAACAGGAGTGAAGAAATGTGCAAAGGACACACATTTTTAAAAAGGGAGTGTTCATACCTACAGTGTTCAGTGAAGTAGCGAGTCACAGAATGGGGCTGCTGGATGAGTCTGTCCTCAGCAGCACAGAAGATCTATCCCTCAATGTTTGTATGTCACAGAGCTGCGGGCTCTTCACCAAAACCCGCATTGTTTTCCTCCCAGGAACACAGTGAGCGATTTCTCAGCCTCCCTTGTGGTCAGTGTGGTCAAGGTACCATGCCAGCCCAGAAGACAGGCATGGAATGATGGTTCATAGAAACCTCCCGCACGTCTTTCCATGCCCTTCCCCCTAGAAGCAGAGAACTGGAGCCCCTCAGATGACGCCAAAATATGGGCGTGGTCTTGGATCCCTCCACGCATGAAGAAAAGCCACATACAATCCAGAAACACCCATCCTGGACTATTATGTGAGCCAGAAATGGGCTTCTATTGGGTTAGGCCACTTAACGTTTTTAGGCTTATTTATTACAGCAGCTACCATCAACCTGACGCATACAAACTGTGAGTTTGCACATACACTATGCCCCCACTTAATGCTGTCCACAGGTTCTGCAACTTTAAGGTAACGACAAAACCACTTTTCCTATAGGTTAACTGACATAGACAAGAGTTGAGTTCCTAGGGCACCTCATCAACGCTTTAATGAAACAACCTAGAATGAAGCGATGTTATCTGAGGACCTGCTGTATATTAAGAAAACTTCCTGGAAGGATACACACCAATATATGAATGTGATTCTCTCTGGCTGGAAACATTACGGGTGAATTTCACTTTCTCCTTTTTGCTGATCTGCGTTTTCAGTAACAAATGAGTTATCACTTGTGTGGTTCAGTTATTTTTTTTAAGTGGTAACAGATGTCCCACATGCTAATTCGGAGTCTCTGAGAGTGGAGGAAAGGGGTGGCCAGTGGCAAAGTCTTCCTCACCCGTGCGAGTCCTCTGCCAGTCACGTGACCATTCACCAACAGGCATAGGCAATGTACATGAGATGATGCTAATAATAATAATGAAAATGATGCAGCCCATTTATAGCGCTTCCTTCACAAAAGTCCCGGACGCTTTACATTCCGGCACAATTAAAGGCAGCCACAGACAAAAAACCTTTCAGCTGCGCTTTATAAAGAGAAAGCAACTCAGCTCTTTGAACATAAAAGGAAGCCGATTCTACTAGATGACGAGGGACGCAGTTTTCATGCGCTCGGACCCCCCAACTCTTGTACGTTATATTTAGGACAATCAAACTGGCCTGAAGGAGAAATAATCACAAAGCCCAGAAGTACAGCGTTACAGAAAAAGCGAGTTGAGGTCTCAATGGGGCAACCAGTTACTGTCTTAGCCGAAGGCGGGGCCTCCATTTGTCTGTAAATAGAGCAGCTCAGAGCTATTCTATTTGAAAGCCTGAAAAATAGGACTGATGTGGAGTTGGAAATACAGAATCTATTCAAGAGCTCCTGGTACTTACCAGATTTAAATGCTGTGCAAAGGAGGCCCAATGGGACTTCATCACTACCGGGTCCTTGGGAGACAGGTCGGGGGGCGGGTGTCACATGCATGGGGGCAACAAAGTCAACCCCGCGTAACCGGGAAATTGCATTCACACTCAGGCACCGGCAAAGGGGCTGGTGACATTCGCCAAATGAAACATTTTTAAATTTCTTCCCAGAACACGGGGAAGTCCTTGGCTTGTGCGCAGGAGATGGGCCCGGTCTTCTCTTGTTACCAAGTGCCCAGGTAATTCTGATCTGGTCACAGGTAGGAAAATCCCGCAATAAGCTATTGCTCGTGGGTGGAGCTGGGTCGCCATGACAAAGAAGGCACGTACTCGATGCATATTCACATGTCCATTTGCTCAAGTCCAGGTTCTGCCAGTTATTTGCTCTACGACCTAAGCAGGGGCTCCTTTTACTCTCTGACCTCAGGTTTTCCCACCTGTAAAGTGGGCACAGTGATAAAACGAGACCATCCCTGTGCCTGGCCTGTGAAGCCAAGCACGTGCTGAAGGCTGGTAGAATCTGTTGTTTTTTAGGTTCATTTGGAGGAGCTCTGCATTGGTAAATGCATATTAAGGGTGAATGAAACAAATGCCCCTCAACCAGGGAAATGGTTTCAGCGATGAGGATCAGCTGTGCCTGCTCAGCTTCAAGTAAAGGGACTTCTGAGGGAGCCATAGTCTCTCCTGAGCCCGCAGCTCTCCGTGACTTCCTTTCCTGAGTGAGGGCCAGAGCAGAAGCTAAGGACGGAAGGCATCAGGACGTGGTGATAAACCTTTCTGGGAAGAAGGAGGCAGCTTCTCCCTCCCCACACCCTAAAAAATTTTAAAAAACAGAATCTCACTGACTTTTATCATCTGTTTTCTAGGGATAGACGCATGGGAGTGAGAATATGCGGACTCCTGGAAACCTGTAATTGGAGCTGTTTTGGATAAAAACAGAAGTGTGTCCCCATAGGAAAGGTTAAATGATGTTTAACCTTAGGAAAGGGAATTGGTGACTAGAAGGGTCCGCATGTCAGAAAGGGTAGAAATTTTCCCTAGCAGGGTTGCTCAGAGGCTAGAGCATTGGCCAGCAGACTGAAAGGTCTCAGGTTCGATTCCTAGTCAAGGGCATGTATCTTGGTTGCAGGTTCCATCCCCAGCCCTGGTTGGGCACATGGGGGAAGCAACCAATCAATATGTCTCCCTCACATCAATGTTTCTCTCTCTCCCCCCACTTCCCTCCCTTTCCCTCTTTCTAACCTCAGATGAAGATGGATGGATGGAAGGAAGGAAGGAAGGAAGGAAGGAAGGAAGGAAGGAAGGAAGGAAGGAAGGAAGGACATTTGAAGTAGAAAATGAGGAAAGAGGCTAAAAAGTAGAAAGTAAGTCGAAGCTGTATTTCAAGCTGTTAGAGAAACTTAAGTCGGACTGAAGGTCAACCAGTGAGAAACCCTTCGAAGGCCCATTCACGGAGGGTGGACAAACTGCAGTGGATTCACACCGCGGACTGCTATGTGGCCACAGAACTGACTACTGATGCACGCAACGCCGGGTGAATCTCAACAGCACGATGAGTAACACAAAGCCAGACACAAAAGAAATCGCAGCAGGATTCCATTTACATAAAGTTCAAGAACAGGCAAGAATAACTGGCGTTCTGTAATTCAGAACAGAGGGAATGGGGGCGTATGAATTGGCTGGAAGCGGCACAGGGACTTTCTGGGGTAACTTGGGTAATAGCAACGCGGGTAGGAATTTTTTAAAATGCCCCCTGGGCCTGCACCCTTTCTTTAGATGTTTGCCCTCAAAAGCACCAGGTCTGCCCCTGCAACAACCCTCCAATGGCTGCCTGCTGCCCTCAGCATCAAGCCCAGACCTCTCCCCAGGCACCGAGGCCCTACAACAGGAGGTCTCAGAGGATAAAGTCACATGGAGGGGGTTTGGTACTGAGGTCTGAGCCCCATGCAGATAATGAAATTAGACTCTAGCCCAGGGGTGGGCAAACTTTTTGACTCGAGGGCCGCAATGGGTTCTTAAACTAGACCGCAGGGCCGGAACAAAAGCATGGATGGAGTGTTTGTGTGAACTAATATAAATTCAAAGTAAACATCATTACATAAAAGGGTACGGTCTTTTTTTTTTTTTTTTTTAGTTTTATTCATTTCAAACGGGCCGGATCCAGCCCGCGGCCTGTAGTTTGCCCACGGCTGCTCTAGGGCAATGTTCTTAGAGTGGGGTGACTTTGCACCAGGGGACATTTGGCAATATCTGAAGACACTTTCTGTTATCACAACTAGTGACTCGGTACTACTGGTATCCAGTGGGAAGGGGGGCGCAGGCTGCTGCTAAGCATCCTACAATGCCCAGGACAGGTCCCTAAAAATGAATGATCTGGCCCCAAATGTCAGAGTGCCGCAGCTGAGGTTGAGAGACTGCTGTAGGCATATTATTTTAAAAGTCCCCAACCTGCACCAGACTTGAGAGTCCCTCCCCCACAAAACTGGCTCCTGCCATTTCTTTACCCTCATCTCCTACCCTTTGCCCTCAGGTTCTGCTACCACAGTCTTCTTTCTGGTCCTTCCCCAGAACCGTAAGAGAATAAACGTGTGTCATTTCAAGCCGCCAGGTTTATGCTAATTGGTTACCACAGCCCTAGGAAACTGAGTGGCACCCAGGAATCCGCATGTTAACGACCACCTCCCTCTGCCGGCTCTGACACAGGAGATCGGGTGGACCATACTGTGGGCAGCAGTACCGGCTGCTTCTCAAACACAGCCCAGTCTCAGGGATCCAGAGAATTCTGTTAGAGTTGGAAGGACCCCACAGCAAACATCCACTTCTACCTGCTCTTTTTAGAGATGGGGAAACTGAGGCCCGCAGCAAGGTGGAAGGATGAGAGATGCTTTCATTCAACTCTGTTTTTACAGGCTTTCAGAAACATTTGGAGGTTTCCAAATGAGTTATTGTGCAGACTGTCGATAGCTTTGCTATCTCATAATGACCCAATCGTGGAACGATTTAGCAATCCTGCTAATTGCATTTGGGGATATAGCAGTTGGGTAACTAGTTGGTGATTACTCATTCCCAAGAGCCCTACACATTGCATTACAAGGAAGCTAATCTTAGAAATACTTGTTAACGTCGATGATAATTACTAAGTAATTGGCTAGAACACGCCATTGTGAATTTATCCAGGATCTGCCAGGTAATTATCTGGTCTTGTGTTCCCTGTAAAATAAATCCAGAGTCCAAAAATGGTTCCAGTTGGTTGGCTATCATCCAACCACCGACCTCTGCCAGCCAACTGTGCGAATGCAGGCGATTAATCAAATTACTCAAATATTTGCTTTTGAACTGAATGTTAAGAAACCTGGATGGCCAACAAGTGGACGGTGCTAAATAGGGAAGAGGGGTGCAGAGAGGCCCCCCCAAGATAAATATATAATCACCCAGTAATATGGGATAAATGCCACTTCTTTGGGGGCTCATCTGGCTTCTTCACACAAAATACCAAAACACTTCAGAGACCAATTATTTGTCCCGAAGCTGCAGCGCCTTTATCACGGTGCCAGGAAGAGGCTGTGCTATCTGTGAAATTTGCAGGCAGTTATGATGCTCGGGAGGGGGCTCAGAAGAGGCCGCAAACACAGCTGGCTTGTAGGATGGAGACACATTTTCATAAGGACCACTTATTTTTCAAGCATGGCTGCTAACCGAGCCGCCTATTTCCAATTAGCCAGCCCTTGGCAAAGGGGTGCGAGAGGCTTGGGTTCCACTGATAACCCTGGAAAAGTCGGAGGGTGGAGGCAGGAGGTCGTTAGAAAGGCCAGGCAAAAGAGAAGACAGTGGATTTCAAATTTCTAGTTTGGGAAAGTAAAAACAGGGATTAGAAAGCCAGAAGGTAAGAGAAAGCTCGGGAGCAGACTGGGGGGAGTGGTGGGAAGAAGGGCAGTGCTGGGGAACAGACCACCTTCCAACCAGACCCGTGTGCCCAAGGAGAAGCTGCTGCCTGCCTGCTCGTGAGGAAGACACGTGCTGGGAGGAACGGGGCTGAGGGCCTTGTGTTGGCAGGTGGTAAAATGGCCACAGACCATCCCGTTCTCTGCATCCATGCCCTTGCAATGTGACACTATAAATTCTCCCATCCAGAGGCGGAGTCTGTTTCCCATGCCTTAAGCAGAGGTTAACCACGTGACTTGCTTTGGCCAGTGGACATTAGCCAATGGGACACAGACAGACATGTGAAAGGCACTTGTCCATTGGGGCTTGACCTCTTGCTGTTCTTGGAGCCCTCGGAGCACGAGCTGCCCTGTTGGGGTTGAGAGGCCACGTGGAGGAGAACCGAAGCACCCCAGTGGACAGTCTGCTAACCCAAAGGGCATCCAATATCGACCAGTCCCCATCTGACCTGTCAGCTGACCACAGACACATCCAAGAGCCCAGCTACTGAGCCTGGCTCAGTGCAGAACTATCCACAGATTAGAGAGAAACTATGAAGTATGGGGGTAGTTTGTCACTCAGCAAAAGCTTACTGATACACTCACCTAGTCAGAACCCCTCAGCTCCTGAATATTATCTGGGCTGACTATTTGAGAGCCACGGCTGTCCTGTGCAGAATGGACAACCACCGCTTTCGCCCCGTTTAAGGAGAGTTGAAGGACTACACCCAAATCCCCAATCCTTTGCAAACAAACACTTACCATTTGACACATGGGTTCCAGTCAACCCACCATCTGCATCATCAATGGTGACAGACAATCACACTCCTTCTACCAATCACCCAGGTCTTACAAATGGACTCAAGGAGGCTTTAATCACAAGGGAACAAATCAAAGACACACCAGGTCTTCCCTGAGCCCATAGCTCCCGCTCCGGACCTGCCGAGATGTGAGGCTTGTGTATTCGGGATATGACTGCTGGAGCTGAGTCTGGGAGACGGGGCTCCTAATCCACCTCTGGCATCACAGGCTGCCCCAGAACACCGCTGCTGTGGTCAGTCCTCATCTCCTACCCTCTGCCAGTTTAAAAACACACTGAAGGATTGTTCCACGCCGTTCAACTAAAACTGAAGCTATTTTTTCTTTCAATGTCCATGTCACTGGGCCAGGTTAGAAAGAGCAAATGCAAGGAAGTTCCTATCCCCTGACATTTTCCTAATGTCAGTTCTCTACTGATGACCCTTCTGTGTCAGGACAGACTGCGGATCCTGGACATTTCAAACCACAATGTGAAGGCCCGCATACACGCTTTGATGCTTTGAGGAAAGCCAGAGTAACAGGCATCGGAATCTTACTCCAAGGCTTAGCAAACTAGGTTCGTGGGCCACCTCCAGCCCATTGCCTGGTTCTGCAAATAAAGTTTTATCGGTACACAACCATGTACATATCCATTTGTGTCGTGTCTGTGGCTGCCCTCACACTACAGTGGCTGAGAAGTTCCTATAGCAACTGTATGGCTGCAAAGCTGAAAATATTTACTACTGGAAAAAGTCTCCAGACCCCAATTTAGTCTGATCCAGTTAATTCCCAGATGGAAAAAGTGAGTCTCAGAGATGTGGCTTTACAAATCCTTGAAGCACGGGGATCTAGATCCGATTTCCTGACGCCCCGCGCAGTGCTCTGCCGAGGGATTTTAGCATTCAGAGTGCTTTCTGGAAGGGCAAACCTTCAACCACACACCCTGTGAATGGCAGAGTAAACCCGAATCCCCATTTCTTAACTCTCCCGGAGGCAGAGCTTTGGGACTAAGCCCACGGGCGGGGAGCCCGGGTGGGACTGACCTGGTGATGATGGCCAGGTGGGGCGGGCTCATGCAGGCGCCCATGAACAGCACCACGTTCTCGTGCCGCGTCTGCCTGTAGGCCATCACCTCCCGCTTGAAGGCCTTCAGCTGCTCCTCGTTGTCCCTCTCGATGTCGATGAGCCGGATGGCCACCTCACCGTGCCAGCGGCCGTGGTACACCTGCCCGAAGCGGCCCTTCCCGATGAGCTCGCCGATCTCCAGCTGCTCGAAGGGGATGTCCCACTCCTGCAGGAAGATGCTGGTCTGGCTGGCCTTGCGCGGGAAACTCCGGGCCGAGAGGAGGGACAGGTTCATCTCCTCGAAGTCGTCCTCCGACTCCTCGGCCTCGTCATGGCCCTCTTCGTTCTGTGGTCGAGGGGGAGAGAGAGCTGTCCCCGCACTGCCTGGGGCATGGTGTCCTGCTGGGTCTGCTCTGCGCGGGTGCAGGCCTGGACCTGGCTCTCTGCATTCTTAACACCCTGAGACCACCCCCCACCCTCCGTGTATTCAGTGGGGCACAACCCCCCTGGGTATTTATCCGGCCCTGAGCTGTGTTTTCAACCAAGAATACAAATGGCTTGCCAACTTCTGCACGAGTAGCTGTTCCATGATGCACACCATATAATGGCCCATTAGGCTGGTGCCGGGAGGGATCACCACTTGGTAGTTGTCCCAGAGTTAGAACAGCCATCACTCAGGACCCCGCACCCCGACCTGCCCCAAGCCCTCTGCATCAGCAAGGACATCACTCAGCTTTGCCGAGTTCCAGGAAGCCCTGGAAAGCTGGCTTCACCATCCCCAGTTCTCACCTCTGAGGTCGGCTCCACTTCAATTTGAAGTAATGGATTTCCTTCCAAGCTTTAAAGAAAGAAAAATAAATGTGACCCTCGGGTGCAAAGGTGGGCCCCTGTAATGACCTTATCCTGGTATGAGACCCAAAGTGAGAAGTCCTCACCACAAGCCTTCATCTCGAATTCACTTCAGTGCTGCTGTCAGAAATAGCCCATAACCTCGCCGTAAAAAGCCGCACAATGAGGACTTTGTTTTCAATACTTTTTCCGGGCTGCTCAGGGCTAATTTTTCATGACTGCATTGGTTTCCACTAATCTAGCAGCTTCCTATACACTGCTCTAAATGCCGTGGGTGGAAGAGTCCTCGGAGCCCTAGGTGTTCCCTAGAGAGAATTAATCAGGGCTCCAAGCTTCACTGGGATTTGGTATCTTCTGAAAGGATCCTCGTGTTCATGTGTTCGTTCATTCATTCATTCAATTACAGTTATGTGCCAGGAACAGTGCTAAGCCCTTAGAAGGAAAAGAGTTGAAACTGGCCTGGGTCCTGACTTTAAGAAAGAACCACTGAAGGAACTACAGTGAGTATGCTGATATTGTACAGAAAGGCTAAACAAGGGCCCAAAGTCAGGTAGGAATTGAATAAATGGAGTGAGATGGAAATTCCCAGGAGAGAGGATCCTGGATGGATTTAGGAGTCCATCGTGTTTAGTTGGACCTTGCAGATCACAGTGAATCGAGATGTGTGGAATGAGAATGAAGAGGACGAAGCAAGACTGTATTGGACTGGAGGACGCAGGTGTAGGGGTGTGTGTGTGTGTGTGTACTAAGTATATATATTGAAGGTATTGTGTGGGTATTATGGGATGTGCTCTGTGCAGTTGTCCCGGGCCTGTGAGTCTGGTGTCACTGGGTACGTACTGAGGGTAAGAGGGGATGCTGGAGTACACGGGATGGGAGGGGATGGGATATAGGCACAGTGTGTGTTAAATGGGGTTTCTGGGGGTGATTTAGAGTAGAGATGTGTACGTGTTTATAGGGTGAGCTTCAACAGGTGGGAGGAAAGAATCAATGGATACCATGCCCCTTCCTATTTCCCAGCTCAGCAGATTCCCCTTCCCACCTCCTCATCTGGGGGCCTCCCCTATCCTGACCCTCAGACCCCAGGAAGCTGCTGACCCTGCCGACAGAGTCCATCTGCTCACTGGAGGGGCTCCCGGCGAGAGGGAGTCTGAAAGACGTAACAACTAGCAGGAGAAAGAAGGGGGTCACAAAGTGGCATTTGCCATCATATTAACCAAATACTTATAGTTATTCCGATGGGAGGCGGAGTGACACTGCACAATGATAGCTAACATGGTGGGAGCCCGACGCCCTGGGGGAGGCTCAGGTGGGACAGTGCCGCTGGGATCCCTCCTCATACCCTACGACTCGGGCCTTTCTCTGTTCCATCCAGGTGAGGCTGCAGCAGCCGGGCTGTAAAATCATTTCCCCTCTGTGAGGAGGTAGCTCGCATCCCTCCACCTTAATCGGTGCCTGCACATTTAAGCAGACCACAGGCACTGATTAACTGTTTTCTCGCTGGCGCTCCTTGGCTGTTGGTTCATAACCTGGAGCCCGTCTTGCACAAGCTGTGGAATTGGTTTGTGCACAGCAGAGAAATGATCCGGGGCTACATGTCAGCACAATATCCCCTGGCAAACTGCTGCTCCTTTGAGTTCAGAGATGTACCACTTGGGTATTTAACAAAGTCTGTAACACGGGCCAGAAAAAATGGAGCAGCTAGCAGAGACAGGAGATAAACCGAGTAGGCAAAAATGTGAGTTGAGAAACCAGTCAAATCGAAACTAGGTGCCTAACAAGTCCCAGACTTTGGTCATCATCGAAGAAGCTACGGAAGACGATGTCACTTCAGCTGCCCAAGCCACTGACCACCCTGAGGCTAAAGATGCCCACACAGAGATGTGCCTTGCGGTACTGTGTATGACAGTGAGGTGTGGGGAGATGAAAGGTCCTGCAATCAGGAAACGGGTAAGGAAATTATCCCACATTGATACAACATTCTACAGCCATTAAAAGCAACATGTGCGAAGAGTCTGGAATGATATAAAAAAATGCGACGTTATAGCATTCTCGGATGAAAAAGTAGGATAGAGACTGTGTATATCATGGATCACATAGAGATCAACTATGAATAGAAAGAGCAAATATCTAATGTTTTTACAGAATAGTCAATCATATTAGTTATTCTGTACGATGTATTCTGTACATATTAGTTGTTTGTACAATGGTGTAAGCCTGAGGTCAGCGAACTTGTTCTATAAAGGACCAGATGGTAAGTATTTTAGACGTTGCGGGCTATACAGTCTCTGTCGCAATGGCTCCACTCGGCGGCTGGAGTCTGAAAGTCACCAGACAGTGTGTTGTCAACAAATGGGTGTGGCCGTGTTCCAATAAAACTTTATTTATAAAAACATGCGGCACATTGGATTCGTCCACCACAGGCTATAATTTGCTGATCCCTGGTATACACCTAAATTATACTTTTGAAAGGGGGGACAAGGACATAGAAGAACGGCCCTTCCATTGAGCGCTGGCTCTGGCCTGCACGTTGTCTTTCTGATCCTAGGAGGGTGGGGGGAAAGAAGTCCAGACCCTAGCAATCACACGTGACCGGCAGGGCCAGGAACACAGGGCAGAGCTGACTTGTGGGGGCCTCTCTCTGCCTGGGCTGCCACACTCTCCCTCTCTTTGTTTGACTCATCCCATATCTCTCCCCCATCCCCCCTTCCCTGCTATGTCTCCATTCCTAAGGCAAGTTAACTGCTGTTTTAATAGATGTGAAGGAACTCCTCCCAGCACGTCAATTCCAGGAAGAGGAAGGCAGAGGAGTCCTGAGTGGACTGCAGGCCGGGGGGAGGCAGAAGCCTCTGTGCCACTTACATGGGATTCGAGGTCACTGGATGCAGGACGACCTGGGGTGCCCGGGTCGGCGTCTCCAGCACTGGCACCACATCTGACAGCAGAGATCAGATAGTCAGGACCCGGACGTGGAGTCACACCCCCCAACACCTGACTTCTGGAAGCTAGTAGCTGCTCACCAGCTCGTGGGTCCCCTCCCCTTCCTGGACCACCTGCTTAGATGCAGCAGTGGTCCAGATGGCATCTTGACCGAAATTCCCTGCCGTTACCTAGGGGGCTGCCAGAATCCCCAAGGCTCTGGTCATCTCCAAATCCTCCCCACTCCTGCTTCCCTTTGGAACGATGAGGTCACATGGTTTGACCACCTCTCCCCTTCCATGTGCTCTGGACCTCCCCTGCTCTTGCCCGTCCTTCTACTGTGGACCACCTTCCCAGACGACCTCCTTGGTGCCATTGCGCCCTTGGGACTCCCCACACTTTCCTTTTCCACTTCCACGTCTAGCCACTGTCCTGGGGCCAGGTGATCCCACTACCACCCCACTGAGCTTGTCCGCTCCGACATTCACCTCCATCCATCCCACTCAGAAGGGGCTGAGCTCACAGGGACTCACCTGGGAAGATGAACTGCTGCTTGTATTGGTAGTAGTGGGACGCTAGCAAGAGAACAAAATCACCAGAGTGAGTGCTGCCGTAGAGCAGGCCCTTCGGGTACCCGATGGGGCTCCCACAGCCACGGTGTGGGTTCTCTGCCCGCCCTTGAGGGTTTCCAGACTCCTGCAGACACCCCGAATTCCAAGGGACTGAGACGTGTAAAGACCAGAGCACTAAACATCCAAGCCAACCCTCTCATTAAAAGCTCCCTGAATACAGAGCACCCCAAGTCAGAGAGTCATTCGGAGCACAACCCCATTTTTGGCAAATGCGTAAGAACGCACACAGAGAGAAGTCTGTGGAACCACAATCTAAAATGTTAAATTTTCCCCTTTGGGTAGCGTGACTGCAGTGACTTAACAAACAACAACGAGGAGTTTCCTGTGTTTTCCAAGTTCTCGGCATTGAGCATTGTATTAGTCCTCTTATTGCTGCTGTAACAAATCACCACAAACTTTGTGGCTTAGCACAAAATGAACTTATTGTCTTACAGGCCTTTGGAGGCTAAGTCTGAAATAAGTCCTAAGGGCTAAAATCAAGGAGTTGCCAGGCCTGGTTCCTTCTGCAGTTCCTTGCCTCCTCCGGCCCGTGGGCTGCCTGCACTGCTTGGCTCACAGCCCAATCTCGGC
Organism: Myotis davidii; assembly: GCF_000327345.1. NCBI lineage: Eukaryota > Metazoa > Chordata > Mammalia > Chiroptera > Vespertilionidae > Myotis > Myotis davidii. Next base: position 2,092,859 of record NW_006283826.1, read on the forward strand.
TCCGTCTGACACCGCCTTCCACCGTCTCTGACCTTCTTGCCTCCCTCACCTGAGGATCCTTGGGATGACATTTAGAGGCCCCAGAAAATCCAGGATAATCTTTCCACTTCAAGACCCTTAACAAAGTCACAGCTGGAAAGTACCTTCTGCCATGTAAGGTAACATCATCACAGACCCCGCGACTAGAACGTGGTCATCTTTGGGGGACCATTAGCCTGCCTACCACAGTATGAATTAATTTCCAT
>NW_006283826.1:2093132-2103611 GCF_000327345.1 Myotis davidii
TGATGTAAAAAATATCCTCAGCGTCACTGCTGATTCTCCTACAATTCATTCTACTTCCAGTTCAGCCCTCTCAGAGGCCAGTTCTTCCAGACAATTCCCAGGGCTCTAACTTACTGGAGGGTTGGGGCGGGGGGGTGATGGGCCTGGAGCAGAGCAGCCATGGAGTGTCAGGGAATGGTCAGATCACACAGAGCTTTCTAATCTCAAATAAAGGCAGCTAGCAGGGTGGGCTCAGACACAGTCTCAATGGGTGGAGATAACTTCCAAAAACAATGTCATTCATTCAGGGACAAGCTACAGCTAGGAGCTGGCTCACAGAGGATTAGCACAGAGGATTAGTGGTTCCAAGCCTGAGGTCTGAAGGCTGATGCTGGAGGCAGGGTTGAACCCTGGCTCCTCTGTTGGCTGTTTGTAAAAGCTTGGGCAACTCTCTCCGAGTCTGTCTCCATGTGTACACCATAGGGATGATAAGAGTCTCCCCTTATAGGGCTGAGCTCATCCTTACATGAAACAGGAGTGCATAGTAGGTACGGAGTAAGTATTGGCTGCTATGAATGAGCCAATATCTTTCTAAGCTGTCTTAACTAACAGGTAAGAATGATTTTTAATTAAGAGGCAATCAGACAACTTCAGAGAGCTAAACCATTAGCTGCCCTTGAGGTTGGAATTGATGGATAATCCCCACCCCACCCCACCCCACCCCAGGATGGAGAGCAAGTCCTGGCATCTCAGGATCCCAAGCCCCTGGTCTGGCACCTGGACCCGTGGGTGCACGACTCATGTTTGTTGAACTAACTCCCTTTCTTTTAGTGCAGCAAGTGCCCAAATTCCTGGTAGCTGGAATCCAAACAGATGCATTTTTTATTCTGGCAAATGAGTTGCCCGGGACGGGAAGCACAGCAATTCAAGGTCACAGAGCAAAGCTTTAAAGAAAACCAACCTCCATGAGTTCTGGGACCTTCTTCTGCTGGGTAACCTGGGTTTTTTGTTTGTTTGCTTGCTTTTAATTGCATACAGGCATTGTGCTGTCAACAAGGGGCTAAAATTAAAGGAAGAAAAGTACCCGTGGTTCTCAATAGGCTTAGCTGATCTCTTCCCTCTGGCGGGAAAGGGGGTTCAGTGGCCGCAGAAAGGTTAGCTGGCAGGGACAGCCTTCTCAGGAGGAGGGGCTGGGCAACAGAAGGAGGAGGGACAGGTGCCGGGCAATGGGACACCCGCAAATGCCTGCACGTACAGAGTCACCCCTCCTCGACTCCTCCGTGCAGGAGCACAGCTGTGCCTGGCGACTAAAGGGAGGGAGTGGCCGGAAAAGGGGAAGGCGTCACTGTGAGCCCCGTGCTCGCCGATGAGGGACACCAGCGCGAAGCAGCTCCCAGGGACAGCTGGTGAACCCGAGTGGCCTGCTCGGGGCACCTAGTGGCGCCTGGGCCGCTGGCATCACGGGGTCATGAAGACTGAGAGGCTTAGATGAGCAGACGTCAGAGGACAGGAGGCCACCGTGAAAGTGCGTCCACTCGGGAGTCCCCACCGCTTCCTCCCTAGGGCCTCCCCAGTCAGCAGGCTGAGTGGTCTTCTGAATGGAAGGATCTGGAAGGAAGAAGGATCCCTTGCCTCAACCTTTCAGTGGCCTCTTACTGTGTCTTCAATAAAATCTAAATCCCTGCTTGGCCCGTGTGGCTCAGTTGGTTGAGCATCCTCCCATGCACTAAGAGGTCACTGGTCCATTCCGGTGAGGACACATGCCTGGGTTTCAGGCTTGATCCCCAGCAGGGGGCGTGCAGGAGGAAACCGATCATCGGTGCTTCTAGCTATCTCTCTCTCTCCCTTCCTCTCTCTCTCTCAAAATCAATAAAAACATGTTTTTTAAAAACCTAAATTCCCACCAAGCCCTGCAAGGCCCCGCCAGGCCTAAGCCTGCAGCTCTGTCTCACCTGGCGCCCTCCTCCCTTGTTTGTGGCACTCAGGCCAGTGGACAACTTTTCAGCTCTTTCCTGTGGCAGGGCCTTTGCACGTGCTCCCCTCCCTCTGCTGGGACTACTCTCCCCATCTTCAGGACTCACCTGCCTCTGACATTTCAACTTGAACTTGTTTTCTCGTTGAATTTGCTCCCAGCACTGTTCTTCCTCTCATTTTCATGTGTGTTTGCTTGGTTCACACCTGTCTCTCCCACTAAGCTACAAACTCCAGAACAGACTGTGAGAGGCAGAACAATCCCTCCCCTCCCCTGTCCTAATCCCTGGAAACTGTGACCACATGACTTCACATGGCGAAAGGGACTCTGCAGATGTGACCACCTTGAGGATCTTGAGATGGGGAGACTATGCTGGGTTCTCTGGGTGCATCCTAAAGGCAATCACAAGGGTCCTCATGAGGGGGAGGCCAGAGGATCCGAGTCAGAGTCAGAAAAGGAGGTGTGAGAATGGAAGCAGAGGCTGGAGTAGTGCGGGCCCACCAGCCAAGGAATGCTGGCGGCTACTAGGAGCTGCCAGGCAAGGAGATGGATTTTCCCCCTAGAACCTTGCAAAGAAAACACCCTGCTGACACCTTGATTTTCAGCCCAGAGACACAAAATGTGGACTTGTGACCTCTATCACTGTAAGGTAATAGATGTGTCCTGCCCTAAGGCATGAGGCTTGTGGCAGTGTTACAGCAGCAACAGGAAACTCATACTGGGCGTGTCTGCTCTGTGCATGTCCTCTCCGTACGTAGTGCCTCGGACAGTACCTGGTACATCGGAGATGCTAAATAAATGCGTGTTCAGGAAATAAATACATGGATGTGGTTGGAAGGCCAGAAGACGACTTGAGAGGGAGAAAAACTGCAGCCCTGCCTGGGCAGTGCATGAACTCAAGTGGGAATGTGTGAGGCAGAATAATCCTTGGGGTCCTGTCACCCACCTATGTCCTTTCAGAGGTGAGCAAGCTGAAGCTGGAGGTCACGTGGCGGGAGTGTGATAGAGGATAGTGAATCCAGAACTCCAGCTCATGCAGAGCCCTCTCCTGACATGGGGTAAGACTCAGAATGCAGCCCGCTCCACTCAGGTGTGAGGGCCCTGAGAGCCTGGGCCCAGGATCCCCTGCCAGTTTCAACAATTTAGCTCATAAGACAACTGCCAGTTGCCCCTGTGACTTAGACGTGGGTGGAGACGCTGGCTTGCTGCTGACCAACAGACACAGTCTTTCCTCCTCGGAGCCTCCGTTTCCTCGCCTGTTAAACGGAGCTGATAATACCCTGTGGCTACTCTAAAGATCCAGTGAGTCATGTGTGGCCAGTGTCCTGCATGTAAGACTCGCTCCACATGCCTTCAAGCGTGCCCCCAAGTGACCCTGGAGAGAACCCAACACCTCCTCACCTCCCCAAGCCCTGGGGTACCTGGCAGGTTGAAGGCCTTCTGCTGCCTGGTGCACTGCGGGGAAGGGTGGAGGGGAGACGGCGGAGTGGCGCTGGGAGGGAGCGGGGGTGCTGGCGAGGAGGGCGTGGAGGACGTCGTGGACGAGGGGTTGCTGCTGGAGTCTGGCTGGTAAGGGACAGGGATGTGGTCCTGCAGAAGGAAAACAGGGCGGGGGCAGCAGTGAGAGTGAGCTGAGCAGGAAGAGACCCACGCCAGCATCCTCACCCCCGGATCCTTCCAACGTCCCCACCAGGTGGCATCCAGCTGTGGAAGGAACAGCTTCTGTAATCAAGTTCCTGCCCACTGTCTGGACCCCCGAGTGAAAGGTGACCACGGAATGCAAGCACGCAGGTGACAGCCACGCTCCCTGTTCGCTCCGATTCGGGAGAGAGCCACGCGGAGGTGCTCAGTGTGCTCTTCCCATCCCGACACCTCTCCTCCCGAGTGTTTATTAAAGAATCAGCAGCCAGACAGCTCAGGAGAGAGCGGGAGAGGAGCCTCCGTACCCCCCTCGCATCTGCACTGGAACCAGCGCCGCCTCCCCTGGCCCCTGAACCTGCTCTGAGGCAAAGACGAAGGTGAATCCCCGTGTGCATCCTCACAATGGCCCTGGTGGGTGAGGTCGGGAGCTGGGGAGTGGGCTGAACAGTGCTCCACCTGGGACCTCAGAGGGGGACCTGACTTTACAAAAGGACTCCATGCGCCCTTAACGTAAGGATCGTGAGATGAGATCTGCCTGGGTTGGGGTGGGCCTAACTCCAATGTCAAGTGTCCTTATAAGAAACAAACAGGAGGGATGCACAGAGGAAAAGGCCGTGCGCACACGGCGGTAGAGGCTGGACTGAGGCTGCTCCACAAGCCAAGGAACGGCAAGGATTGCGGGAGCCGGAGGCTAGGAGCGAGCATGGAGGGGATTCTCGGGGTCTCCAGAAGGAACCAGCCCTGATGGCGCCTTCATTTCAGACCTCTGGCCTCCAGAATAAGTGGCTGTTGTTTTAGCTTCCAAGGCTGTGCTCATTTGTTACGGCAGCTCCGGGAAGCAAATGTAAGCAGGCTCTGCAGTAGCCAGGTGCCAGGCACAGTGTGGTCCGTCAATAAATGTGCGCTAGACAAAGGAAAACAGGAAAGAAAGAACTGGAAGGAGGAGAGTGGAGAGGTGGAGAGGAGAGAGGGAGGGAGAAGATCTATCTCTTCCTACTAGACTATGTCGTATTCATCTTGGAATCTGCAGAACTTAGTACAGAAACAAAAACGAAGAGGTTGCTCATGAATGAATGAATGAATATAAAAAAGGAAAGATGGAAGGAGAGGTGGAGGGAGGGAGGAGGAGGAGGAACTGCCTTTATGGAGAAAGGAATTATCTCTACATGCTTGAGGATAGGAACCATGTCATTCTCTTCTGTGTAGCAAAGCTCAGGACTGATGTGAACAAACTGAATCAAAGAGAGAGAGAGAGAGAGAGAGAGAGAGAGAGAGAGAGAGAGAGAGAGAGATGGTGCCCACTTTCCCTGGCAGAATCACTCCCATAGGAGGGGACTCAGATCTGAGTCCCAATAGGACCAGCAGCAGGAGGCTGTGTTCCATCAGAGGGAAACTCAAGCTCCCACCTCATGCAGGGACCACCCAGTCCAAGCCCTTCACTCTACAGAGGGGGCACTGAAACTCAAAGGGGGGGGGTGACTTGTTGGAAGCATACAGAGAGTTAATGGCTCTAGCCTAGAAGCAGAAACACAAGGTTGTGCCATCTCCACACTTCCTCCTCCTCCATCTCTCCATCCTCCTCCTCCTCCTCCTCCTCCATCTCCTTCTCCTCTGGCTCTCTCCTCCGCTTTTTTCTTCTTTTTCCTCTTTCCCCCTCCTTCCTATTCCTCCTTCTTCTTCCTATTCATCCTTCTGCTCTTCCACTCCACCTCCTCCTCCCTCTTCCTCCTCCATCCTCTTTCTTCCTCCACTTTCTTCCTCCTAATCCTCCTTCTGTTCCTCTTCCTCATTCTCTGTCTTCCTCTTTATCCATTTCCATGCCCTGAGTATCCAGCGCTGGACTAAATTCTTTACACATATCACTGTATCCAATCCTCTCCACAATCCCAACCGTAGTGTCTGCTATGATACTTCTCATTTTCCAGAGGGAAAAATCAAGGCAGAGAGATCTTGCTCTGATCACATAGCAAGCGAAGACACCGAGTTCCAAGCCTCCTGACTAAAAAATGCAGACTCTAACCATGATGCCCAATGAAAAAGCTGGGCTGCTGCGAACCTGGATTGACTGAGCTAGACCGGAGAGGAGACAGACAGCAATGAAAAGGAAATCTTCAGACCAAATTGGCTTAGAAATCTATTGCACTAACTACATCACTGCCTGACAGAAAGAATCTGTGTGAAGCCAGTGAGAAGAGAAAGAGGGGAAAAAATAACCCAGCTCTATGATAGATTCTGTCCACCCTCATGTCAAAGCCACTTTCTTAATAGAGGTTAATTTATTTCTCTTATCAAATTCTCCTGCTGGCAGACAAGCAGAACAATGGCACAGTAATTGATCTATCTGACCCTTGTTTCTGTCCCATCTGACACCAAGAGGCTCATTGTGCCTAGAAATCGAGAGAGAGGGGTTTTGTGATGGCTCTGGGCTCCTTGTCCCCAAGATGTCACAAAGGAAAGGCTGGGTTACAGGCATGCAGTTACTTTCCAGGGGCCTCATTGTGCAAGCCCCCTCATCCCTTCCAGCGATGGATGGGGAGCCCCTCTCCTAGAGAACCATCTTTTCAAATAATAAAGAAAAATGGAGCCGAAACCGGTTTGGCTCAGTGGATAGAGCGTTGGCCTGCGGACTGAAAGGTCCCAGGTTCGATTCCGGTCAAGGGCATGTACCTTGGTTGCGGGCACATCCCCACTGGGGAGTGTGCAGGAGGCAGCTGGTCGATGTTTCTCTCTCATCGATGTTTCTAACTCTCTATCTCTCTCCTTTCCTCTCAGTAAAAACTCAATAAAATATATTTTTAAAAAAGAAAAGTGGAATTTTGACCGGAAACCCACGATTTAAGCTGATGATAACAGCTAGAATTTCCTGGACACTTACCATGTGCCAAGAACTGCACTAAGTTCTTTTAATGCTGATTATTTTATTCTTCCCCACAATAACTCTGAGGTTGGTGCTCTTATTACCCACCACAGACATTTTAAAACATGGCCACAAATCCCTTGGAGTCTTCCCATCAACAGGATGGGGTCTACATCTCCTCCCCTTGAATCTGAGTAGGCTGTGACTGTTTCTATCAGCAGAATGCAACAGAACGGTCACTGCCAACCCTTGGCTAATGCAAACCAAGACCATCAACGCATGGACTCATATTTCCAGGTTATAAAAGCCCATGTACCTTCCACCCTGTCTGCTGAAACAGCTGCCCTTCAAACCCTGAGCTGCCATGTGAGAAGCCTAACTATGTGAGGCAGCCATATTGGAAGGAAGCCCAGGCCACAAGGCAGGCCCACAGGGAGGGGCTTCTGTGGAGCTTCTACAGAGCCCGGGCTTTGACTCCTCCCAACCTGGCACCAGACCTGTGAGTGAAGGAGCCTCTAGATCGGGGACTGGCGAACTTTTTCAGGTAACAAATCTATTGCGCTTTGTGAGCCATGTGGTCTCTGTTGGAACTACTCAATTCTGCCATTGTAGCATGAAAACAGCCATAAACAACAAGAGTGTGGCTTGTTCCAATCCAACTTTATTCACACACACAGGTGGTAAACTGGATTTGGCCTGTAAGCCTTAGTTGCCAAACCCTGTTCTAGATTATTCCAGCTCCCCACTGTGTGAGTTTTCCCAGTTGAGTCCCTGGACATTATGAAGCAGAGACGATCCCCCCTGTGCTGCTTCTTAATAGCTGCCCCACAGACTCCAGGAGCATAATTAAAGGGCTGTTGTTGTATACCACTAAGTTTGTTTGAGCAGTAGTGCGTAACTGGAATGTACCCATTTTACAAACAAGAAAACTGAGGCTCTGAGAGATTCCATTACTTGCCCAGAGTCTCACAGCTGGTAAATGGAGGAAGCCAAGGCTGGCTGCTAGGTTTGCCTGATTTTACAGGCCAAGTTCTCAACTGCTAAGATGATGCCGCACGGAATCAGATGGTGAATGACTGAAATCAACTAGTGAAAATGGTGGGTGATAGCAGGAGAGTAAAAGGACCTGGGCTGTGGTGGGGAGGCATGGAGAAGGAGGTCAGGGACCATATTATGCACTGCCTTACAGGGTGCAGTATTTGATTTGTTTTCTAAATGCACTAGAAAATGACCAGATGCTTTTTAAGCAGAGGTGACACAATTTAAATTATATTCATTAAGAAGCACTCTGGTTGCCGTGTGGAGAACAGACTGGGAAGGGGGCCATGTCCTCTGCAGCCTCATGCAGAGAAGTGAGACTGCGCCTCACCAGTGAGAAGTCCCGGTGCTCTTCTGGGTCCTGAACACAGGCTGGTGACCTACCACACACTCAGGCTGATCCCCACTTTACCACCTTCAATACCATGCACGGAGGCGTCTGGGGCTTGAGAAACCACCTGTTGGCAAGTACAACTTGTGCCTCCTCCTGTGGGGCTGGAAGCAGCCTGGGATAACTTTGGTGGAGTCCAACCAGCAGACCAAACAAAGGATGTGGAAATCATACTGAACATTTGCAGGTCTCACTGGAAAGAAAGATGCCTAGATAGGCCCACGTCTGAGGATCAGCAGTAAGTCAAGCAAAGTGGCTGTGGCTCTGAGCTCAGGGCCCCCGCACACACCCGTCCACCCGTCTCCAGCAGGAGCTCAGAAATAGATCCCTTTCCCCCCGTGGTTTGACTCAACAGATGTGTCAGAAAGCTCAGAACCATCTGCAACGCTAATCCCGCCAGATGGCGAAACATCTCACAGAGCAAAGAGTGCGGGGTCTGGACCACTATGGAACCCGTCTCAAACTCTCCTGCTAATCCCTGCTGACCGTCCTCCACACGCTCATTCATTCTCATCTCCGTGTGCCGGCTCCCTCAGTCAGACAGGTTCCTGGCGCTCACTCTCCACTGATGGCTGAATGCCCCCAAGCTTGACTCAACACCAACCACACAGAATTAGCAGTGCCAGGTGCTGGGAGGCGAGGCAGTGCTCCCGGATGCCCACCGAATCCTCCTCCAGACCCCTCCTCCTTCCTGCAGCAGCAGCCCAGCCGGCCCAATAGAACCCCAGCCTCACCTTGTTGATTTTGTTGGTTTTGGGGAGCGTCTGACTGATGTGCAGGTCCGAATACCGGGGTGGCTTTCGCAGAGGGTTGTTGATGTCACACGGGACCGACTCTGTCCGGACTAGCCTTGCTGGATCCGTAGGGATAAAAGCAGCGATTTGGGAGTTTAAGTATTACTTGGGCTTCCATTCCAGGACAGCAGAGGCCCACCCCCAGGCTGGAAGGGAGTCACTAAAAATGACAGTTGTCATGTCAGGGCAGTGGCATCAGGAGCTCTCCGTGGCCGTTGTTTTCATTGTCAATATGTGACTTGACCATGACAAATTATAATAATAAAACGGAAGCTATCTGTTTGTTTTCAGTTCCGTAATTGTTTCACATTGGTGCTCATTTCAGAGCTGAGCTCCTTTGAAATATAAGAGGTTCCTGATTTCTCAGGGTCTGTGATCAGTGGACAAGCTCATTATGGCCACCCGTCCCTGCCCCGTCCGACCTTCATGTCAGGATCACCTTTCATTACTTGTCGGATTTCTCAGGCTTGAGCAGCCTGTCCCATGTCGAAACACATTTGTCCTAATCAAGGCCACTGGGGTCCCTGGAGGGAAAGCTTGGCTTTCCCAGCGTCCCTTTCTGCATCATTCTGAAGCTACACAGAGATCTGGGCACACGGCTGATGCTAAATAAATACTTACTGTGCCAAACCACATCACCCAAGCCCTTTCCCTGTTACCCCTCTGTTATTTGTACTACGTACAGGGACCACGGGGTGGGACAAAAATTCAAATTGGATGCTAGTAAGTGTTACTAATTAGCTTTTATTTTTATTGTGGGGGCAGAAGGGGGGGTGTTAGTGGAAAAGTTTAAAGCTTTGGACTGACCCAGGGATTTAATTTCTCTGCTTAGCCTGAGCAGACATTACCATAGAAACCGCCACTATTTCCAACTTCCTACTAACGATGGGGTGGGGGCAGCAATCTGGTGGACTTCTGGAAAGCTCTGTTTGCTTCGCATGTACAAAGGGGGGCCCACAGCTGTGAAGGTGGGTGGGAGGGAGCCCTTCTTCAGATGCCAGCCCCTGAGAGCGGGTCTCCCTCCAGCAGGTTGGTCTGGTCTCCTCATGGGAGGCGAGCGCCAGAGGAACCAGCTACGGATGAGAATTCGGTGGGAGGCATTTCCCCAACAAAGCTGCTCCACGACAGTTCAAGAACAAGAGAATTCAGGTTTAAACCAGCCTCACTGATGGCTCTTAACTGGGGATGTGGGTGGGGAGGGGCCGGGGGGCAGGAGGGGCAGGGGAACAGAGCACAAAAAGAGAGATCAAGACTTTCCCTTCACTTGCAATTTCCAAAGCAGAGATCATCGAAAACCAATGGCCCGCTGGCTTTGGGACATGTCTCAGCACTTTCTGCAGCTGTTTGCTGCCTTCTTTCACTTTCCCTTGGGTTTGTTCCAGCAGATTCCCCTGAGCAGGCACTGACCAGGGCCAGGGGCTGGGAGGGGCCTCGCGAGAGGACTAGGAGGAACTCAGTGCCCCTTAGCAAGGCTCTACCCCCAGTTGGAGCCTTAGCTTCATCCATTCATGGGGGGTGGCAGGGAGGAGGCCAGCAAGAATTTTTAAACTTTGAATAAGTTGCTGACGTTTTTAAATAAGCACAGGGCACATAAAATGAGTTGGGCTTTTCTTTGAAAGGTGGGACATGCTGCAGCATAGGTTCACGGAGCGGCTGGGTGGCTATTCTCCCTAGACAGCGCCGGGCTTTCTCTGGCCAGCTTCTCTTTCTTACGGCACCTGCTTGGCCCTGGAAGGCATCTGAGTTTGTAACTCCTGCTCCAGAGCAGCACGTCTCAACCTCAAAGTGCACTGGACTCAGCTGCAGA
>NW_006283826.1:2103636-2106493 GCF_000327345.1 Myotis davidii
GCTCCCTGCTGATTCCGCATTGCTGGTTCTTGGCAGCAAGTGTTAAACACTTACCTCCTCGGTGGATGATGAGGAGATGGCAGGGCGGGGCTTCTTTGGTGCATTTGTTGTGGCACTTCAACCTGAGAGAGAGAGAGAAGGACGGATGGATGATGGATGGATGGATGGATGGATACATGGATAAACCTAGCAATGGATGCATGCACGGATGCATAGATAGATGGTTGGGTGGATGCACAAATGCATGGACAGATGAACAGACAGATGAGTGACTGCATGAGTGGATGGGTATATAGAGCAAAAGCAGAGTGGACTTTTTGAACACCTTTTACAAACCAATATGGAGTCACTGTCGGCTGTGATAGTCATGTCAGGCACTATGTCAGGACTGAGGTATGGAGAATAACAGGAACACCCAAAACCACAAGTCTGGACATTTGGGTGAAGGCTCCATCAGGACTCCGATATTAGTGGGATCTCCATCCCTCGGGGGCTATAAGAACTCAGAGCTTTGACCATTCAACATTCAAGCTTGGCTGTAGCACGGTCACGCTCAGAGCACGGAGGGAAGTCCACGCCACAGGCTGTTGGCCGCCACTGCAGTCACCTGGCTTGAGACGACTGTGGTCGCTGCCAGTGACCAGGACTTTCCCCTGGATGCTCACGTCTACCATAAGCTCCCCCTCTCTGTGTGTAACCAGCATGGGACTCTATTGGCTTATTGGGGAGTTCTCCCCTAATAAACCTTTCGGGGATGCTCCCTTGCCACAACAGTGCATGGGTAGATGGTTAGATGGATTGAGGGGTGGGTAGATGGATCGATGAGTGTGTGGATGGGTGGATGGATGGGTAGATGGGTCAATGGGTGGATAGATGGGTGGATGGACAGGTAGATGGATCAGTGGGTGGGTGAATGGGTGGGTGGATGGATGGAATGCCCCAGTGGTTCAGAAAGCTCTGAGTACTGTGGGTACCAGATTGTAAGATGAGATGGGGCAGCTACTGAAAAGACATTATCCTTGGCAGCCAGGAAATTAACTCTGGAGAGAGACTGCTGCCATACCACTCTCAAGGGTCAGCCCTGGGTGGCCCAAGAGTGGGTAGACACTTCAACAGTGCCCACTTCATGCTATGAAAGACATTTCCCCCATCAATCTATATTTATCTTTGTCATCATCATCTTCCAATCCCAATAATCATCTACCATTTCCTTGAAGACTCATTTGACAGCCATGGTACTACACATTTCATAGACACTGTGCCACTGGATCTTTAGAACAACCTTATGAAGTAGGTATTACTATCATTCCCATCTTACAGATGGAAAAACAGAGGACCTGACTGGCCCTGGCAGAATACCTGGGTCGGTGGTGGCCTCTGATTTTACTTAAAGGCTCTAGCTATTGGAGATAGCCACCCAAGGCAGTGATGGGAGGTCTCCTTCCCTGCTGGGAGGGTGGGACACTCAGGTTACACACAGAGAGGGGGGCGCTGATGTGGTAGAAGCGAGCAGAGTGAGCATCCAGGGGAAAGTCCTGGTCACTGGCAGCGACCACAGTCGTCTCAAGCCAGGTGACTGCAGTGGCAGCCAACAGCCTGTGGCGTGGAAGTCCCTCCGCCTCAGAGGGCAGAGCGAGGCGTGGGAGCACAACTGCAGCTCATGCAGAACGCCCAAAAGAACCGGCTCCGACACGCAGGCTCTTCGCTTCACGCGGAGTCCAGATGCCAGAACTCGTGCCCACACATCCAGGACCTGCCCATCCAGTCCGCAGGGCTAGTTAAGTGCCAAAACCACACAGACCCTGGAGGGCAGTCACAGGGACCGAGGCCAAACTGTTGCACAATGCAGACCCTATGTCCGGCTTATGAAGAATCTTTTTTCCAGCATATGCATGGTTCCACCCAAGTCAGCTCCCCAAGGTTTGCCCTCTGAGGTTCTGATTCAGTAGCTGAATGTGAATTTCCAGCTAGTGCATTCCAGAGTTTAAGAACCACCATGTAAGAGGGGCACAATCTCCCTCCCAGGGGAGAGATGTCTGGGAACTTGACTCTTACAGAATAAACCACCCCCCATCCCCACCCCCAAAAGGGGGGAAATGCGGTCAGGATAGTATACAGAATAAATCTGGCTTCAATCCCTACACCCCTCCTTCCTGGCTGTGACAGCTTGGGCAAGTGGCTGACCGGCTCTGAGCCTCAGTTTCCTTACCTGTGAAGTGGGGACAATCATAGCCCCTGCCTCACGGGGCTGCATGAGGACTAATAATATGACACGAATCAGGTGCGTGGACAGAGACTTGCAGCAGCAGGTGCTGTCCTTCTTACTGTGGTGGTGGTTGTCATTATTGCTAATTGGTACAGCCAGCCCCTAGGACCCTCCGCAGACAACCTTCTCTGGCTGGAAAGGTGAGCTGGCTGAAACGCAGGAAGCCTGAAACAGCACGATGGGGAGCTGGGTGATGAATCTCTCAGTCTCCCCTCTCTTCGGTAGGACAGCTCAGGGTGTGCCAAGGTGGGGCTGGACCAAGTTGCCCATAACTGCCCTTTGAGGCACCTGTGCTGGCTGCTTTCCTTCCCTGTCTCTCCCCGACTCCCTTGCTGGTGTGGGCTGGGATCTTCTCTCCAACAAACCAACCATCTGCCCTGGAGTCCTTGCCTCAAAGTCTGTGGAAACATGGGAGGCCAACCAGGACACGATGCTTACTACAAGAGGCAGGAATCAGAACACCGGGGAGGTCAGTCCCGGAGCCCGCACACCAGAGCCAAGCCCTCTGGCCACACTGCCCTGTGTCTCTTTAGCCCATAGTCCGTGATGGTGAATTTCCTTCTCAGGTGCTCTTTCCCACAAGGAGGGAAA
>NW_006283826.1:2106542-2112110 GCF_000327345.1 Myotis davidii
CTGGGGAGCGCACAGCTGAGGACCAGGAACAAACGTGTGCACCAGGCCTGGCCCAGAGGAGCACCGGATTCAGGAGGGCGGCTCGGGGCCACTGCCAGGCATGGGAATGGCTGTATGTGATTCCAGACCTGAGCCTGACCTGAGGTTCCACCCTTCCCAGACCAAGGGGACACCCGTCTGCTTCGCTGGGGTCCAGGGTCCTCATGCAAACTGTGACGAGGATCCCATGAGAAAACGCCCAGGTCAGTACCCACTCAGGCAGCCAATAGGCAGTGTTTCTGCTTTCAGGACTGACGCACAGCAAGTGCCCACAGGATGCCCACATCCAGCTGGGAAACTTGATTTAAAACTTTCATTGAAAATCATTCCCCCCCTTTTTTTTTAACTTTCAAGGCTAATAGGATAAGCTTCAGTTGTCCAGAAAAGTTGCCTACGCGGAACAGCTCATTCCCCAAAGGAGCTGCAGGCTAAATGAGATGTCCTCTCCGTCTGAAAATTAAATACGTGAATTTATCTGGAGGGCAGCATCTGGGTCTTCCTCATCTTGCAGCTCCCTTCCCCTCTGCCCCCCTCGGTGCCTGGTCTGGTGGCTGGTGCATAACACACTGGATCAGTATCAGAGAGATGGAGAGAGAGGAGGGAAGAACGAGGAAGGATCGACAGATGGAAAACGGGTCCAACGCTACCGACATAGGAGTGCTGACAGTCTCCATCAAAATTTGTTTTTGAAAAATGGTATCTGTTCCTTATACATCGTTTCCCTTGAAGTTGGTGAAATGCAAAAAGTCCCTCTCTGCATTCCCTTCCTGCCCTCTCCCCTCCCCCATGTGGCAGCTTCCTTCCTTGCAGGGGTGATATGAGCTCTCCTTCCCTCTGGGCATGAGGAGGGGAGGCACGGGAGGGAGGAAGGAAGGGTGAGCAAGGGATGGGGCAGGAGAGTGGGTCTTTACTCTGAGAGCAAGGGGAACCACGGCAGGATTTAAGCAGGAAGGCAGAGGCTGGGTAAGCATTTTGGGAAGGCCCCTCTGGCAGTACATTTACCATCAAAGGGCACCAGGGTCCCCTCCCCGCCTCTCCTCCCCCCTTTTCCTAGTCCCTGAGCTCAGTGCTCCGTTGCACTTCCTGCGGAATCAGGAAACCCAATCAGGACCCCCTTCGCCTGGGGCTTTGTTTCACTGAATCGCCTGACCCAGCAGTTGTCTCGGTCTGGCTCCCCTATGGTGTCTTCTTTGAGCCAAATGCTTCCAGAAACATCTCCATATGTCCTCAGTGGAGGATATCAAAACACCCTTTCCCTCACTGCTGACAACGCAGTGGGTTGCACTCTCTGGCCTACAAGTCCTACAAAGAAACCCCCGATGACATAAATGAGAAAGGTGCTGGGGACTGTGACCATAAATCAGACCACAGGCCCCAGGGCTGAATGAAAAATTCTCAGGAACCCCCAGCACTGTTCTCTCCCTCGGAGGATATGTATCGAAACTGCGGGTTTGTTAGCTGCTGGGGGTGCCTCCAACCTTCCTCACCCCCCAACTTCCCGAGAGAGGAGCCCGTGGCCACAGGGTTGTCACGGCTCCCAGGACCTGGAGGTGTTTCTCAGAACAGGAAGACCCATTTGTCATCTTTTAATTCAAGAAAGGCTGATGGGAGAGAGTGGCAGGAGGAATGAGAAAAAGACAAATAGCTCTGGTCCAGGGTCAGGTCGAGATCAGTCTCACATTCCGTTTTGATGATTTTGTTCAAGGAGGAGCAGAGTGGGGGAGCATTTGTTGCCGCCCTTCTGTGTGGCCAGCCCTTAGCTCATGTGAGTGGTTAGGAGTTCCAGGTTCTTGATTCAGAAGGATTGTATGTAAGTTTGAAGAGCAGATCCACCCACCATGAGAATTTGGGTCAGTTATTTAATCCTAAAGGTCTCTGTTTCCTCATCTATAAAATGGGGATAACAACAGACCTTATCTTCCATGGTTGTTGTAAGGATTAAATGAAATAGTGTATGTTTTTAGCAAAATGTCTGGCACTTAATACATCTTCAATATATAATATTATCATCACCATCACCACCACCACCACTATCACCACCACCACCGCCACCACGACCACCATCTTCACTACCACCATCACCATCATCAGCACCACCATCACCACCACCACCACCATCACCATCACCACCACTACCATCATCACTATCATCACCACCACCACCATCATCATCACATTCAACCCCCACCTCAGCCCCCAGTAAAGTTATAATCGTCCCTCACACAACTGTAATTAGACCCACATTTTTGCTTATAATAGGTAAAAATGCATATAAGGGACCATTAATTCCTACTCTGATTATGGCAAAAACTGAAGTGTTTCTATTAATGGAAAAGTAAGTTCAGGCTTCAAGCTGGTGATCTCTGAAACACACGCTCATAATTATATCCTGCCAATGTCCTGCCTGTTGTACAAGTACCTGAAGCTTCCAGGAAATTCGCAGCAGCTGCAACATCGGTGCTCATCATCGCCCCAGCTTTTCAACAGCTGAGAAAATTAGTGCACCCAATGGCTCTAACCAACCATGGCCTACTTCACACTTTTATCTCCTCGTCACAGACAAAACACTGTATTTGAAGCAAGAATACAGGCTAAGGGGATATACAGGGCATGAAGGGAACCAACGAACACACGAAATCCAAGGAAAAAGGTCCATTAACAGAGCAAAACTGGATAAAGGACTACATGGCTGATTTAAACAAAAATTAGTAAAAGTGACAGCTTGCAGGAAGAGAAATGAGAGCATGTGCAGCCAGGCTACTGCAGGCAGGAGAAGAGGGGGGTTGTGGAAAAGGCATTAAAACCCCACTGGGACAAATGGAAAATCCAGTGCTGGTTAACTCGGGTTCCACTCTCTACCTTGCTAGGGAGATGCTTATGAAGTGGGCAGTGACCTTTGTGGGAATATGAGATCTTTCCATGGACATGCCTCCAGCCAACCTGGGACATGGGACTTGCAGGGGTCAACCCAGACAAACCAGGATGTTTGATCGCTGTATAACCTGTTGATTATTTTAAAAATAGCACTGTAGCCTGGCCAGTGTTGCTCATGGTTGAGTGTCGACCTATAAACCAGGAGGTCACAGTTTGATTCCTGGTCAGCGCACATGCCCAGGTTGCGGGCTTGATCCCCAGTGGGGGCGTGCAGGAGTCAGCTGATCAATGATTCTCTCTCATCATTGATATTTCTCTCTCTCTCGTTCTCTCTCCCTTCCTCTCTGAAATCTATAAAGATATATATGTTTTTAAAGAGCACAAGATCTTTAAAAAAAAGAAAATAAAAAGAAATAGCACTATAATGCTAGCACTCTGAAATGGAACAATGCATACCACAGTCCCAGGGCTCGGGAATGAGTGATTTACTATATAACCAGTGCTTGCCCACCAAGGGCAATTTTGCTGCCTTCCTCCCCCACCCCAGGAACATCAGCAATGTCTGGAGACATTTTTGGTTGTCACAACTGAGGGCAGAGTTGGGGGGCCACTGGCATCTAGTGGGTGAAGGCCGGCAATTCTTTGAAACATCCACAAGAGATCCTTAGACAAAGAATTACCTGGCCCCAAATGGCAATGGTGCCAAATCAACACGGATATAAACACTTCCATTTGTCTCCTACGGTGGCTGGTTCAGAAAATCCCCAAAGAAAAACAGAGAACGAGAACTACGGAGAAGTATGAAATAAGCGAGATTTTCCAGACCATTGACCTTGCTTCAATCCACAGAGGTGATAATGGTTCTTGTTGTTTATACTTTACATTAATAGAAAATCCATTTCTGCATGAAGAAAATGCTGAACAACTTATTTAAAGATTCTGATTTGAAGGAATCCCCAAATCATTGATGTGCCTGGGTTTCTACCAGTGCGTGTCTTATCACCTTGAATGAATGTAGGCATGAGCCTCGTTTTCCATCAGAGAGGTTTAGAAACTTTTCCAGAGTCGCCCAGCTGGGAAGCGGCAGAGCCAAAACCGGAACCCAGCTCTCTCTGGCTGCCGACTCTGGACTCTGGTGCTGTCTTACCGAGTTAGGCTCCCTAGAGGCGGAGCCTGAGAAGGGTATTCCTACAAGTGAGTTATGGAGGTTTTAGGAGACACCCCCTCCCTCCCACACCCCAGCACATGCAGAAAAAAAAAGCACCTTGTTCCAACTCTTGCTTTCTAGAGTGCAGCCACCCAAATACCACCCTGAGATGCAGACGGGGGAGAGGTCCCGGGCCTCAGCTGCGCACAGAGGAAAGAGGCAGATAACATGATCGAGGGCTGGGGCCGCCATCAGCACCTTCTTGCAAAGGCAAACTCCAACCAGCTGAACCCACAGTTATCAGACAATACTCGGATTGTGCTGACATCTGACCACTTAGAATGGAACTCCACTCCGCGCTCATGAACCTATTTGATGAAAACGCCTCGATTTAGATAACTGCAAATTGCTTTCTGAGCATAATTTCCTATTAGTTCATTAATCTCTCTATTCAGAACGCCAACAAGACAGCTGATGATAATTCCGGAGGAAGTGGGCATGACACAGGAGCAGGAGGGAAGGGGGTGAGACACTCCAGAATCTCCTGGCTTCCTGGGTGGAGGGGTACCCCAAACTAATGTATTCACTTTTGTTTATTAAGGTCTTATCATGGGCCAAGTACTAGGCTGAGCATGTTACCTTATTATCTCAGATTGAAAAAATAATAAAGATCTCATGCGTAAATGAACAAATGGTTCTGCCCATTTTTTCTAAGAAGCTTTCCCCTCCCCACCACCCCACCCCCAGTCTCGGTGCCACCTCTCTGAAATTCCCCGTCACTGTCTTTATCGTGCACGTCTGTTTCACTGGAATTCATTTCTCAACAGCTGTCTCCCCTAAACTCCTGGACAGTGGGGTCTGTGTGCTACCTGTCTCTGTCCCTCATCCAACCCTTCTACCTTGCCCATAAGTGTGACCAAAATGTCGCTACCTTTGAAAACAAATACCAATGACCGTCCATCCTCGCTGTTCTTAATGCAAAAGCGGAGGGTTTTATTCACAGAAGAATATTCACAGAAGAATACATGCAAATTTCAACTGGCGAGACCTGTGGTGCGGGCTCACCGCTCCAACCTGGAGGCGCGCTCACCCTGCTGCAGTTACGCAGGGACATGTCAGAATTCCCGAGCGTGCCGGCCCCGCAGCAGCGACACGTCTGCTTCCCACTGTGGCAGGTTTTCTGAGGGCTCAGCAAACTGGTGCCCGTGGCACAGCGGAGCATGGAGTCACCTTTGCACCAGGAGTCACCTTTGCACAAGGTGAGTGAGGAGCAAGTTCTGTAATAGAACCTTGTGACTTGGGGGCAAGGACATGTCACTGACTCCTCCCACCAGTCCTGTGGTGGGTGCTCCTTGCGCGCCCACTTTACAGCTAAGGAAACTAAGCTCCCAGACGGCAAGTGTCTTGCTCAGGCTCACACAGGGAGTTGGGCGATGGAGCTGGGACTCAAACTCGGTCCTGGCTGCTTTCAAAGTCTGTGCTTCTAGCAGCCAGCCCTCCCCTCATAC
>NW_006283826.1:2112160-2113340 GCF_000327345.1 Myotis davidii
AGCCTTTGCTCATTACTTCTAGAACAGAGGACAGAAGCACAGGACGCCTCTGACTTCTGCATCCAGTGCCGAAAATTAAACGGCTCAGGAAGCCTCAGCCTGGCCGACTCCTGGCTGTGTCCCTGTCACCTAATTACCTGCCTTCAAAGCCTCCACGCCGCAGTGTGAGGCTGTGAAAGCTGCCTGTCCCCCACAGAACACGGTGTGACTGCGCACAGCCCGGGAGCAGCTGGTGTTCGGGGGAAATCAGACAGCTTTCCGGCTGGACCCCAGGCCTGGCCTTGTGCCTCTTGGGAAAGACCAGGGGCCGCCATCTTCGGGGCTCACCTGAGAGCCTGAGTCTGTGGAGGACCAAGGTGGGCAGGGGGCCTCCCAACACAAATGCTTGGTAATTACTGTCCTGTCTGTCTGCCCCGTGTCCATGGAGCTGGGCTCCTTAGGGGCCGGAGCTACCTAATCCTTCCCACAGGGGAAGGGAGCCTTCCCTTCATCACTCGGGTAAGACCTGCAAGCTGGCGGGAAGAGGGAGCCGGGTCCCTGTGCCGGCCCACCGCCATCACCGGCAGGGCTGGGGTAGGGCCTGCAGGGGCCCCGTGAGAGTGTGGGACAGACAAGGCTACAGAGGAAGAAGGCTTCCCACCGTCTTTTTTTTTTTAATTTATACACACACACACACACATACACATACACACATACAGACACACACACATACACACAGAGAGACACATACATAGACACACACATGCACACATACATGCACACACATACAGACACACATGCACACACACATACATACATGCATACACACATGCACACACATACATATACACACACACAGTCTTTCTGATTTCAGGGAGGAAGGGAGAGGGAGAGAGATAGAAACATCAATGATGAGAGAGAATCATTGATGGGCTGCCTCCTGCACATCCCCTACTGGGGATGGAGCCTGCAACCCGGGCATGTGCCCTGACAGGGAATTGAACCATGACCTCCTGGTTCCTAGGTCGATATTCAACCACTGAGCCAGGCCAGGGTGGAAGATGACGTTTTGAGCTCATGTCTGTCTCTTAGAGAAAGCACAACTTGGAAGTGCTGTGCACGCGTCTGCTTAGCAATGATGCTTTTTTTAATTTTTCCGTCAGTTTATTCCCATCAGTTTCTTTTTCTGCCTTTTTTCCTC
>NW_006283826.1:2113465-2116030 GCF_000327345.1 Myotis davidii
GGAGGAAAACAAGATATTGAAAACCCATTTGAAGAAATAATGACAGAAAACTTCCCCTACCTGGTGAAAGAAATAGACTTACAAGTCCAGGAAGCCTTCCCTTCATCACTCGAGTAAGACCTGCAGGCTGGCGGGAAGAGGGAGCCGGGTCCCTGTGCCGGCCCACCGCCATCACCGGCAGGGCTGGGGGTGGGACAGACAAGGCTACAGAGGAAGAAGGTTTCCTGCCATCTTTTTTATTTTAATTTACACACACACACACACATACACACATATACACACACACGTACACACACACATACACATACATACACATACACACATGCGCACGCACACATACACATACACACATACAGACACACATGCACACACACATACATACATGCATACACACATGCACACACATACATATACACACACACCGTCTTTCTGATTTCAGGGAGGAAGGGAGAGGGAGAGAGATAGAAACATCAATGATGAGAGAGAATCATTGATCGGCTGCCTCCTGCACATCCCCTACTGGGGATGGAGCCTGCAACCCGGGCATGTGCCCTGACAGGGAATTGAACCATGACCTCCTTATTCATAGGTCCACACTCAACCACTGAGCGATGCCAGCCAGGCAGTTTCCTGCCATCTTTTAATCTAAGTGGCTCCAGGCAGCAGTCAGACGTACATTCACCTGTAACTCTTCGCTATAGCTGAACGTTATTGACTATTTTACAGTCACTGGACCAGAGTGGGTACTTGACACACGTTTACAGGAGAGAGGGAGGCCAGGCAGAGGGGCATGTGTGACCTGTGACAGAGGACAGAGTCTGAGCCTGCCCCCGCACCAGGCTGTGTCGTTAGTGCTGATTCCTTGAATGCGCATTGCCACAGCAGGCAGGTATGATGGTTACTCCTGTCGTGTAGAAGAGAACACTAGGAACAGAAATGTGAGGTGACTTGCCCAAGATTACATCGCTAGAAGGTAAGAGAGCCGGAATGTAAGCCCATCTTAGTCTGACTCAAGAGCCCACATTGGCCACCACAGTTTTTCTACAGCCTCCCCACCTTTGGCCAGCGATGACCTGGAACGTATGTGTGGACGTGGGGTGGGGGGGAGAACTGGGGACCAACATGATTCCACAAAAAAGTTAGGGGCCAGAGTTTAAGTCCTGACTGCCACTTCCTGGCTGTGTGACTTCAGGCAGGAGATTTATCCTTGCCAAGACTCAGTTTTCACATCTGCAAAATGGGGAGAATCATCACACTCCCTGCTCAGAGGAGAAACAATAAAGAAGAAAAAGATTTCACAAAGTCTAACTCCGAGATTGGCAAACTACAGCCAAGGGGGCCCAAGCCAGCTGGAAGAATATTTATGCAAATAAGGTTTCTATGGAAATATATAAATGTGTCATGCCCATTTGGGTATTGTCTCTGGCTGCTTTTGAGCTACATGGCAGAGCCAATAGTTGTAACAGAGACACTATGGACTAGACGCAAAGCCTAGAATATTTACTATCTGATCAGCTCTGGAAAAAGTTTGCCAACCCTTATCTTGGATGCTATGAAGATGCAAGGTGCCCCGTGCCTCAGCAGACAGCACTATGCGTTCATTTCTAGCACAGCCCATCAGCGTGGGCTCTCTTTCAGAACTGCTCCCCTTGAGCTCTTCCCCAGATATACAGGATCATTTAACATCGATTTCCGAAAAAAAGGAACAAGCAACTCAACTGAAAGTCAAGAAACCAAACTCCCATCAGCCATTTCAGGGCCCAGTGAAGCGCTAGCTGACACCAGGCACCATGAGAAGATGCTTCCAGGTACAGCCACTTACTTGCAATTTTTACACTTGAGGCCAAAAAGCATCCCTTTCCCACAAACTGTGCACGTCTGAGACATCCAGTACTTGGTGGAAAACCTGTGGAAAAGAGACAGAAAATGGTCAGGATGATGGCGACTGACCTGTCTCTATCAGGATGAACCCCTTAAAGGTAAGACCTCCAGGCTGGCACCTGATTCCAGACCTGCTTCTTCCAAGATGTGACTTAATCAACTTGCTTAAACCCCTGGAGCCTCAGTTTCCTCATCTGTGACGTGGGATAATAACAGTACCTACCTCATAGGTCATCGGGAGGATTAAACACAGTCATGAAAAATGTCAGGGCTTTCACACAGCACCTGACAGATAGTGAGCCCTAAATTAATTGGGTTGTAATTGTATTACATGACCATTTCTAAACAGTCAATCAGTCATTCAACAAATATTGCCTGATGTCCTACTATGTATGTGCCAAGTTCAGTTCTAGGGCAGAGTTATGGAAGGGGCTAGAACTGTCCTTGGAGCCTCCAAAGCAAGATGAGGCCTCCGGAAAGTCCAGCTAAGCCATTCCCCATCGCTGCTCGCCATGTCACCTGGAAAGCTTCCAGAGGGGACCACGCCCCAACAAGCTGAGACCACAAACTGTAGGAGAGTCCCCTAAAAAGAAAGCCTTTCAGAACATCAGCTCCTCTCCCTCCCCAACCATCACCACTTGCTGCAACCAAGGCAGCCTGGAGGCCTCTGACGTACAGCGACGA
>NW_006283826.1:2116083-2119211 GCF_000327345.1 Myotis davidii
GGCCCAGGTACTTTCTTCTCCAAGAGACAGCAGGCGCTGAGCCAGGGAGTGGAACAGAGCCAAGAACATGGCCAATCAGGGGGAGAACTGGGTCAGGGGGTGTTGCTTAGCCAGGGGTGAGGTCAATCCAGGGGGGAGAACCGAGTCAGGGGTATTGCTTAGCCAGGGGTGAGGCCAATCCAGGGGGGAGAACCGAGTCAGGGGTATTGCTTAGCCAGGGGTGAGGCCAATCCAGGGGGGAGAACCGAGTCAGGGGTATTGCTTAGCCAGGGGTGAGGCCAATCCAGGGGGGAGAACCGAGTCAGGGGTATTGCTTAGCCAGAGGTGAGGCCAGTCCAGGGGTGGAGCTGAGCCAGGGGCAGTGCAGAGGAAAGAAACAAAAAGCAGGCCCCTCTGATGCCTCTCTCTGCATCTTGCTGCCTGACCATTGATGTGTCTACCACGTTCCTCACTACTTCCTCCGCCACTTTCTCATTTGATACTTCACAAGTGTCCTGTCAACATATTTCCTTCAAGAACTGTTGATGAGGTGCCTTTCCAGGACAGCGTACTGCCCTCCACACCCATAGGCCTAATCTCTCCCTACTGTCCTGGTCTGTTTGCTGTCTAACCCTCCACTAGACCATGAGATTCTTAAGGACACGGGTCTACATCTCTCTCAGTGCTGCAGCCAAGGCACAGAAATTCTCTACAAAAACGAGTGGAAAGAATCCATGAATGAGTGAACCAGTCCCTCAGCCCATTCATGGAGGCCTTGGTGCAAAGAAACCTCTCAGCAGCAGTGTTCAAAGAACACAAAGTGCTGAGGTCAGCTGGCTTGTAGATCCATCACTGAATCGTCCAGGGCCTCAGCTTTCCAATCTGTCAAATGGACATGACCACACTTTTGCCATTTACCTCACTGTGTTTGTGAGGAGACTGTGAGGATAATGAGCTAAACTGTGGAAAGTAAAGAACTTCTTATGAGGGATGACTAGTAGTTACAAATCTCCCTCCTGAAAGGGCAGGTGTGTCCCTGGAGAGGTGGCCCCATGTACCCAGCGTGGCTGCAGCTCTGCACTGACTGACACCTCAGAAGAAGTGACCATCCATTCCTGAGTCTTCTGACCCAAAACTAGGATGTGAAGCATTTGTTTTGACAAGGATACCAGTTATTAAGTGGTTATTATATGCCAGGGCTTTTGCTTAGCACTTTAATATATTATCTCATTTAATCCTCATGACCACCCTGTGGGCAGAATTACCTGATGAGAAAATTGAGCCTCAGAGAGGTTAAGTGACTTCCTCAAGGCTGAAAAGCTTTACCACGGTGGTTCTCCACCTTCCTAATGCCGCGAGCCTTTAATATAGCTCCTCATGTTGTGGTGACCCCCAACCATAAAATTATTTTCGTTGCTACTTCATAACTGTAATTTTGCTACTGTTATGAATTGTAATGTAAATATCTGATATGCAGGATGTATTTTCATTGTTACACATTGAACGTAATTAAAGCATAGTGATTAATCACAAAAACAATATGTAATTATATATGTGTTTTCCGATGGTCTTAGGCAACCCTTGTGAAAGGGTTGTTCGACCTCCAAAGGGGTCGCGACCCACAGGTTGAGAACCGCTGCTTTACTATCTGGGATTGGAACACAGGTCACTCACACTCCAAAGCCCTGGCTTTTAACCATTATGTGCTAATTTCACAAGGGCCAGGTTAGTAAGACGCAGACATCTCAGTCCCCGGCTGTCACGCTGAGGTTTAGCCTGGCCCATGCGAAAGCAGCATGGTGCCACAGCAGCTGGAGTGACACATCTGCCCAGCCTCTCCCCACCACGGGGTCACAGAGCCCAGCCCTCACCATGCGGGAGGCGGGAACCCAGCCTACCTGTGCTTGATGGAGTTGCTGAGGTCTCTGCGAGAGATCTGCGGGGACCAGCGCGGTACTGACAGTGTGTCTGCGGGGAGAGAGGAGAGGAGAGCCGGTTACACAGAGGCCGGGGGCTGGCGTGGGCCCCTCACACAGAGGGCCGGGGGCTGGCGTGGGCTCCAGCCAAACCCAGGAAGAGGGAGGCTCACCGCCCTCAGGAAGGACAATGACCACATCACTTGTCAAACCAAAGCCGAGCAGATCGCTGGTTTAGCTTGTTTATCTAACCCATGCGAGGTCCCCGGGCAGGGCAGCCAGAGTGCCTTGAAGGAAGCCAGTGTGCAAACAATAAGATTAAGCATCACTTCCGTTTACAGAGTGCTTAGTGTGTGTTGGGTGTGTGCCCACACGTGCCTCAGTTCAGTACGTCGTGAGACAATCCCAAAGACGGGGTTGTTAGCATCTCCACCTTGACGGTGAGGCAGCTGCGGCCTGGAGAGAGGAAGTCAGTTGCTCAAGGTCATACACCTCAGAAGCAGCACAGTCACCGTGAAGCCAGGCTTGAGGGCTCTAGGCATGTGCCCTTGCAGGCAAAGTTCTAAAGCGGTAGATTCCAAATGCCAGTCACCCAAGTACCACCCTCCTAATTTTGGTCACAGCCCTGTATAACCCATAGAATTATTTGTTTCCTATTTTAAGTTGACTCTTTTTGTTTGTTTAAATACATTTATTTTAAAATCAAAGTCTATGTGGAAAATTAATATCACTTTCTATATATTGTAGGTAACTATTTAAAATATGTCCAACCATGAACCATCTAAACTCATTCTAGAATAAAGGGATGGACTGGTTGATGAACACGTGGATGGATGGCTAGATGGATAGGTTGATGGACTGGTTGGTGGGTGTGTGGATGGATGGATGGATGGATGGATGAATGGATGGATGGATGGATGAACATGTGGGTAGGTGAATGGTTGAATAGGTGGATGGATGAACAGATGAGTGGATAGATAGATGGGTAGATGGTAAAATGCTAGGTGGGTGAGTGGGTATGTGGATGGGTGGATAGGTAGATGGACTGGTAGGTGGGTGGGTGGATGAATGGACAGATAGATGGATGAATGGTTGGAGAGGTGGGTGGCTGGACAGATGATAGGCAAGATGGGCAGATGGGTAGGTAGGTGGATTAAGTGCTAGGTGAGGGAGTGGATGGGTGGATGGATGGATAGGTAAATGAAGTGGTAGGTAGGTAAGTGAGTGAATGGG
>NW_006283826.1:2119332-2128197 GCF_000327345.1 Myotis davidii
AGACAGATGACTGGATAGATGGACAAATGGGTAGATGGGTGAATGAATTGCTAGGTGGATGGATGGATGGATGGGAATGAGGGGGAAACAATACATCACACAGACTTCAGACTGGATTCCTGTCCCCATCTGGGCTTTTCTTTTTTATCTTAGACTAAATCCCAGTGACCTCCACTGACTGAGTTCTGGGACTCTTTCTGCAGACTGAGCCCCAACCCCCACCTTCCCTCCACTTCCCAGCTCCTCACAGACCTTGAAGGCGCTGAGAGGTGTGAAACAACAGCAGAAATGAACTAGTGCTGCCTGTGAAAGCTCCACCAGCCAGGGCGAGGAGAAGCCAGAGGCTGACCCGCACGCCAGCTCTCATTTCTCAGGCCGGATGGATGGGGCCAGCTCCCTGTTTTCCGAGCTGCAAATGCACGCCTCGTTTTTCACAGCAATTGTAATGGAGTTGTGTGCTCATGTGGGAGCCGGGCTTGTCGGAACCGATCAGGGAGCATTTAACCCCCAGCTCATTTAAACCCTCTCTTCAGTCTCATGACACTGGCGGCAGCCATCTGAAAGCTGTTTCCAGAAACCCCAGTTCTGCCCTAGAACCCTTTCTCAGAGAGCTAATGATTCTCCAAGCCCCAAAGGGCAGGGAAAACACAAGAGGGACACAGCTGATAGATCACTCACTCAGAATCACTGCCAGTGGAATCCCTCTAGTTTAACTAAAAACTAAATGTCACCCCTTTTATAAGCCCATTTTACTGCTTGTTTAGTTTCTGAGAAACAAACAAGCAAACAAAAAAGAAAAAAATTTGAGAGAGAGAGAGAGACAGAGAGAGAGAGAACACACACGCGTGCTTTCTTTTGCCATCTCCTTTGGGGACTGAAGTGAGATTTGAGAGGATGGATTCTACCTGCTAATTCCTTAAAATGTTTTCTCCGGGGCCAGGGATGGGCGAAGGGGTGAAGCTGTGCTGGAGGGGAGGGCCAGCTCAGATACACCGCCGCCTCCTGCGGAATCCACAGAACGGAGTGCCACCGGGGAGCTCCATCTCCCGGAGCATCAGCAGGGCTGTGGGAAAGGTGTGTTGAGGGGATTCGGAGGCTCGCTAGGAAAGACCTGGGAGATTGACTAGCAATGCCTGCAGGGCGAAGCATAAGGCCGTACCCACAAGTCTGCATATATTTGCCTCCCCAGCAAGCACAGAGACCACATCTTTGTCTCTGTCTCACTGCCTCAGAGCATAGGGGTGGGGTCAAAATAAGTGCTTAAAACATGTTTGCGGAATCTAAGATTATTATAATATAAACCCTGAGTTTATTGATCACTCAGTACGTGTCACCCGTCGGAGTTTCCACCCGGAAGCTGTGCCTTGTTGCACTCAGGGTTCCCATTATTCCCGCTGTACAAAGGAAGACACAGGAGCTCAGAGAGGTACAGGGACTTGCTGAAGGTCACACAGCCAGGCACTAGCAGATCCTCAAGCTGTAACTGCAATTGTTCACAAGTCCTCCGAAAGCCCTACACCAGTGTTCTCAGCCAGGGGCACTGATGGCCCCCAGGAACATTGGGCAATGAATGGAGGCATGTTTGGTTGTCAGGCTAGGGTGGGGAGGATGCTACTGGTATCTAACAGGTAGAGGCCAGGGATGCTGCTCAGCATCCTACAGTGCATAGGACAGCCCCCCACAGCACAGAACTAACCACCCCCAAAGTCAATGGCGCCAAGGATGAGAATCCCAGATCCAGATGTTTTCCCTTCTCCAGGCATCTCTCTAACCCTCAGTCCCCAAATGACCCGGATGGTGTTCCTGAGGCTCAAGTCAGCAGACAGCAAGTCCTCTTGTATTATAAGCACATCTCACTGTTCCACTCAGAGCCTAATTATCCTGTTATTCTCAATTACAGCGCCGTCTCGAAAAAGCAGAAGTAATTAAGTTTAGTCGTTTGGTTTCATTCTCCCAATATCTGGTTGAAGGGTGAACTCTGTCCATTACATTACGAACTGCAGCAGCGTTCTTCTCAGGCTATAATAACCTGCTCACAGCATCACACGGGGTGTGAAGAGCTGAACTCTGAGATCCTCCCTTTACTTTCTGCGTTTCGATTTCATTACACTTGCCAATGCAAGCCTTAAAGCAAAGGGAAACCGTTTAAAGGGAAAGTGTGTGTGTGTGTGTGGGGGGGGGGGGGGGTGGAAATCTATGAAAATCGAGGCCTTATCATAACAGAGAAGGCAAACAGCATTTACAGCAATTAAACTGATACAGAAACTTCTGCTTAACAATCAAAGCGCCTATTAAGATGTCTCCATAGCTGAACAAAAGATTCTTTTTCTAGTCTAATTTTCTGATAACAAGTCGTGCAGACACGGAGGCAGAACTGCTGCCTTCGGTCCCAGGGGAAGAACACCAGACATGTCTTCTTAGACATTTTCATTCCCGCTGCCTGGAGAGGGAACGTGCTGAAGGGGAGGTGGGGTCTTCTCCCTCCTGCAGGCCCCTGGCAATGCCCTCCACAAGTGCCTCCGCACAGAAGGGGGTAACCCAGGAACCTGGTCTTTGAAACCACCCTGGTAGCCAGATAGACAAACAGAAGCCTCGACAGAAGAAACCAACATTAATAAAGCATCCATGTAATGTAGAGCTTTGATATGAAAAACTCAGAGTCAGACGCGGGAAAAGCATTGAAAAACATTTCACACAGGGACACCAGGTAAAAACGGTGACAATAAAGAGGATGAGGAGGAAAAGAAATAAGAATAACAATCAGCCCAGCAGTGAGGCTCAGCGGGTGATTGACCCTGAACCAAGAGGTCAGCGGTTTGATTCCCCATTCCCCATCAGGGTATTTGATTGCCAGCTGACTGATGATGTTTCTCTCTCAGCGATGTTTCTATCTCTCTATCCCTCTCCCTTCCTCTCTCTTTAAAAATCAATAAAAACATGTTTATTAAAAAAATAACAATCAGAAGAAAATAAAAAATAACAGATATGCTTTTTGTGGAGTGTTACCATGTACAGGTACTATTGCCAAATCAGGCATATACACACACACACACACACACACACACACACACACACACTATCTCATTTAACCCATACCTGACAGTGCACGCATTCTGGTAACCCATCAGCTGTTATCATTGGCCCCATTTCACCTCTAAGGATATCAAGTAGTGATGCCATTTGCCCAGGGTCACACAGCAAGCAAAGGCCAGGACTGGAGTTTTTAATTCAGGTGACATAGCCGGGGCCCAGTAAATGACAGTCCATTTCATCTCCATTCATAGACGGGAACACTGAGGCTTCGAAGCAATAAATGACTCAATAGCTAATAAGTGACTGAGTGGAGATTTGAACCACAGACAGGAACAAACTGCACGGCATGCTTCCAGTCCAGACTGCCCCCCGGATCCAGGGAGTTCCACCCACCTCTGCTGTCCATGCCTCCTCCCCGTGTCTCGGGGAAGGCAGAGGACATGAGGGGCACCCAGCCTGTTTAAGCTCAGGGTAGGGCCACTGAGCCCTGGAAGATGATGTTGGTAACATAACAACATTCAAACCTGTAGAGAATCTTGTGAGTTTATTTGAGCCAAACTGTCGACAATTGCTGGGAAGCAGAACCTCAATGGATTGAGATAATGCTCCAGAGAATGGTGGGCTACATCTGTGTTTATACATTGCAATCAAAGGAAGGGACCTGGTGGGGTACATGAAATCCATTGGTGATAGATTAGGGAGGCAGGAGAAAGCAAAGGAGGTGACTGCCCACCATCACTGCTTTTAGTTAAAGTTTAATTTCAGACCATCCTTTGTGGTGACTTTAGGTCTCTGAGTTTGCAAGACGGCCATGCAGGCCTCCCCTGAGCTGGTCAGGTTCCCATGTGGCCCCTTTCGCCCACAATGGAATAGCTGTTCATTCCTTCTGTTGTTCATGCAGTTACCAGTAAATACTTTGTTGAGCAGAGTGCCTTCTGCCCCTAAGTGTTCACATCCTAATCCCTGGAACCTGTAAGTCTGTTACCTGACAGACAAGAAGACATTTTGCAGATGTGATTACAGATCTTGAGATGGAGCAATCACCCCAGGTTATCCAGGTGGGCCCCGTGTAATGATAAGTGAAATAGGGAGGCTGGAGGGGCAGCGTTAGAGAAAGAGATGGGACGATTGCTGGCCTGGAGGATGGCAAGGAGGAAAGAGCCAAAAAATGCTGCCGCCTTCAGAAACTAGAAAAGGCGAGAAAACAGGCTCTTCCCCAGAGCCTCCGGGAGGAGCCGGCTCTCCCGCAGCCTTGATTCTGGACTTGTGGGCTCCAGGACTGTACGATAATAAATCTGCATTGTGTTGAGCCACTGAGTTTTGGTAATTTCTCTACAGCAGCGGTAGGAGACACATACAGTACTATTTTGTGCCAGGTAGCGTTTTAGGAACTGGGGAATATAGTGAACAGGATGTTTTCCGAGCTTAGAGTCTACAGGAGGAGGATGAAAGTGACATACTCCATGAAGGAAATAAAACAGTACGACTCTGAGATTTGCTGTAAGTCAATGGGAACCTTGAAGTTCATTAGAACAGAGTTAGGATGCAAGGATGCTGGGGGTGGGGAGGGGAGTCATCTCACAATTTTAAGAGCTCCCTCTGGCGGTGGAGGGGAGAATCGCCTGCCAGG
The DNA here is from genome assembly GCF_000327345.1 of Myotis davidii. Taxonomy (NCBI): domain Eukaryota; kingdom Metazoa; phylum Chordata; class Mammalia; order Chiroptera; family Vespertilionidae; genus Myotis; species Myotis davidii. The sequence continues at coordinate 2,123,996 of NW_006283826.1, forward strand.
CTGTGACAAAAACAGGAGTGCCCCACCCCCATCCTCCACCTCTCCACCCCCAGCATCAGGCCAGGGGTCTCCCAGCCCAGCCCATTCCCACTTGAGCTGCCAAGATCCCACCTGCTGCTCCCAACTAAACAAACAAAAAACAAAAAAACCCCACACCTTAGGACGGGAGCGGTGATCAGCCTTATTGTACATATCCCAAGTGCGAATACACCTCTTAGAGCCATTTCTTCATTTAGTGCAACAACCCTATGAGGTTGTATCCCTAGTTTACAGATAAGGAAACTGATGATAACTTAAAGCCCATCCCTAGGACTTGGTGGACCTTAAAGTTGAACCCAGTTTCCTATAGAGCTAAACCTTGCTACTCTCTCCCCACCACATACACTATTAGCTTCCCACAATATGTCTACTTCTGAGACATGTGCACCATTTATTGTTTAAAATGTGCAGCCCTATGGAGGGATTGAGTGGGGGGGGGGAGAGAAAGAGAACTTATGGACAACAGTGTGGTAGAGTGGGGGGTGGAAGAGGGTATAAAGAGGAAAAATGGTGATAGAAAAAATAAAGAAAAAACTACATGAACATGCAGTCATAGAGCATAAGAAACTGTTGATTGAAGTCTCTGAGCCTTTAAGCAGTTTTGGATAACAGAGGAGCTACCCTATCCTTAAATGTTTCCCTGGAGACAAAGACCTCGAAGCACATAATACTATCTATAATAATCTATAATAATAAAAGCATAATATGCTAATTAGACCAGACCGCCGAATGACCTTCTGGACGTCATTCCTGATGTCCTTCCAGACAAAGCTGCAGTGGCGGCAGGCAGAGGCGGTTAGGGGTGATCATGCAGGCAGGCAAGCAGTTAGGGGAGATGAGGTAGACAGGCGAGTAGTTAGGGGCGATCAGGCAGGCAGGTCAGGCAGGCAGGCAAGTGGTTAGGGGTGATCAGGCAGGCAGGCGAGTGGTTAAGGGCAATCAGGCAGGCAGGCAAGTGGTTAGGGATGATCAGGCAGGCAGGCGAGTGGTTAAGGGCGATCAGGCAGGCAGGCAGGTGAGCGGTTAGGAGCCAGTGGTCCTGGATTGTAAGAGGGTGCAGGCCAGGCTGAGGGACCCCCCCCTCCGGCCCCCATGCACAAATTTTGTGTACCAGGCCTCTAGTTAATAATAACAGCTAACATTTAGTGAGCACCTACTGCATGGCAGGACTCAGATTAAGTGCTTCAGATGTATTATTTAATTGGATCTCTGAAACTTCATTTCAGGCGGTAGAGCTGGGGTTTGAGCTCAGACATCAAGCCGCAGAGCTCATCCTCAGAAACACCACAAATGAAGTGGAAGTTCCACGCCGCCCCCAAGCTTCCAGCTCGGCCTGAGTGAGAACCTAACAATGCCGCTGCTTTCAAATCCACAGGAAGATTCTCTTGGGCCCAAAAATACCTGAAAAAATAGAAACTTCGACTATTCAATGTTTCTTTGGGGGCCACAGGCCCGTCGCCAGCTAAAGCCCCACTGACTTAGCCAAGGTGCCAACCAGTCCTGATGAAAGCTGCTCATGATATTATGCACATAGCAGGGAAGAACTCTATTTGCTTTAATATCAGTTCAAATAGATCAGATCTAAAAGCATTTCAATGACGTGTGCCTCTAGAGGTTATAGCTCCCTGATTCTGTAAGGCCAAACTGAGTTTCTGGGTGAACATGGTTATCACCGTCTCCCTGAGACAATGATAACCCACGTCCCAAGCTCCTATTTCCTCATCCGGAGGCTGTGGTGTCTATGCCGTTGTCCGGGGAACCACTGGCACCAGCGAGTGTGTAGATGAGGTGGGCCCAGGTGCCACCACAGGAATGAGATGCTAGGGATTAACAGGATTGTGCTGCTCACTCTCATTTTCCTCCCACTGACTTTAGAGAAAGTAGAAGGGAGGGGTGGAGGGGGAGAGGGAGACAGAGAAACACTGTGGGAGAGACACATAGATTGATTGCCTCCCACATGCGCCAGAGACAGAACCTGCAACCCAGGTATGTGAGCCATTACCTGGAATCAAACTCAGGACCCTTCCGTGTGGGGGCTGACGCCCTAGGCCAGTGATGGCGAACCTTTTGAGCTCGGCGTGTCAGCATTTTGAAAAACCCTAACTTAACTCTGGTGCCGTGTCACATATAGAAATTTTTTGATATCTGCAACCATAGTAAAACAAAGGCTTATATTTTTGATATTTATTTTATATGTTTAAGTGCCATTTAACAAAGGAAAATCAACCAAAAAAATGAGTTCGCGTGTCACCTCTGACACAGGTGTCATAGGTTCGCCATCACTGACCTAGACACTGAACAACACAGCCCAGGGCCTGTGCTGCTTCCTCTTGATGGAAGGGACTAGTCCCAGGAGAGACCAATTCAGGATCCCCTGGCATTGAGGCAAAACAGAGCTACCGCCTAGAAGCAGGATCCCGGGAGGAACGGAGATATTGTGGTCACCCCAATCTGCACGGGTGGGGGGTTAAACTAGAAACAAGACCTTGAGCGTGGGCCTCCTTTGGAGTCAGAGCCAAATCCTTCTTTCTGAACAAGAAGGGCCTCCAGGTCACCCACTTGCCCACTGGAGTGTGGGAGAGGGCACGTGGGACTGGCAGCAGACCTACGTCCCAACATCGGCTCTGCCACTTACCAGCTATGACACCTGGGGCACGTTCACCTGAGACTCTGTCGTCTATAGAAAGAGGGTCATAATCTCTCCCTCACAGGAAAGTCAGGAGGATGAAGGGGGTAATATAATTGGAACAGCACTCCGCTGAGTGCCTGACATACTGTTATTACTGCTTTTGTCACTGTCATCATCGCTCTGCCTCTAGAATGAACACACCAGTTAGAACATGACAGAGCTCTCCAGGACTCTGATTCGGAGCAGTGGTTGGCAAACTGTGACCCTCAGGCCACATCCAGCCCGTCACCTGCTTTTCTAAGTAAGATGTGATTGGCACACAGCCACACCCACTCGTTTACATATTGTCCGTGACTGCTTCTGTGACAGAGACAAGAGGGCCCCCACCGCCAAAGTTAATTATTACCTGGCCCTTCAGAGAAAAAGTGTGTCAACCGCTGATTGAGAGCTGAGGAACTCATTTCCTTGGCTGATTAGCAGAGATTTTTTTTCTTTTCCTTTCCCCCCTCAGCTTTATTGAGGTATATAATTGGCAAATAAAGTGGTAAGATATTTAAAGTATATCATGTGATGATTTGCTATACATCTACATTATGAAAACATTTTTTTCTTTGCAGCCAGAAGACCTGGGTGAAGACTCACTTCTGTGACTCACACAGTGGGAGCCCTTGGAGAAATGGCCTGTCTTCTCCAAGCCCAAATGTGCAGGACCCCTTGGCGTCATCCCCTGGCTCACCTAGTCCCAGCACCCTGTGGGGTGGGGGGTGCTGCTTCAATGCCATGTTACAGAAGAGAGGGGCTGGTTGTGGGAGGACCGCAAGCAAGCAGTCCAGCCAGTCTCGCCCCCACCCCGGGTTCTTCTAGCGCTCACTGTCTCCTGCAAGGTCTCCGGTGACATGCCACCGCTGAGTCCATGTCAGCCGTGAAGACAAGGGAAAGGAAAATTAACTCTCTCTTCTCACTGCTTCTGTCTGGGCTAATTAATACGATTATCCACTTGTCACTTGATTAAGGCAGAGAAAAGACCCTGAGGGTGTGTACGTTGCAACGGGAGGGGTGGTGGAGATGGTCATGGCCGAGGGGGTAGACAGAGAAAGGGCCCCCTTGGGAGTGTCTCCAGGTGGGAGCCTGCCTGCGTGAGCCAGGTGAGCAGTGAGGGTGCGGGTAAACGGTAGCCCAGCAGATAGAGGGCTGATGTGCAGGGCAGAAGGCAAGAAAGTGCAGACACTGTGAGGGGAAGACATCGCAGACTCACAATTCAAGTCTCTTCGGTCACCCCTTCCTCCTGGCCAGAGGCCTGGCTACAAAAAAAATTTAATGGTGAAACCAGTGCCCTGGATGGTGCTGTTCAATGGTTAGAGTGTCATCCATGCACTGAAGGGTCTCAGGTTCAATTCCTGGTCAAGAGCACATACCTGGGTTGCAGGTTCGATCCCCAGCACTGGTCAGGATGCATGCCAGAGGCAACCAAGCAATGTGTCTCTCTCACACGGATGTTTCTCTCTCCCTCACCCTCCCTCTCTCCCACTCTCTC
>NW_006283826.1:2130178-2136356 GCF_000327345.1 Myotis davidii
AAGGACTGATCCAGAGACGGAGAGGCATTGATTGGACTGTCGGGCTTTGGAGGGAGGGTAAGGGAGGGTGGCGGTAAGGGGGAAAGATCAACCAAAAGACTTATATGCAGGCATATAGGCCTAACCAATGGACACGGACAACGTGGGGGCGGGGGAGTTCGAGGGTAACGTGGGGACAAGGACACATATGTAATATCTTAATCAATAAAAAATATATTAAAGTGAAAAAAAAAAGAAAAAAATATCCTCAGGTGAAGATTAACAAAGAAATAATAAGCAAATAAATTAATTTTTTAAATGGTGAAACCAACTTGGAAGCACCTCAAGAACTAGTGGGGGAACTAGAATATACTTAACACCCCCTCCCCAAACCATTCTCCCCTTTTTAAAAGACCCTCCCCATCTCCTCACTGCGGAGCTGGGGTCCCCGCTCCCCATAAACCAAGCGTGCGGACAGTGACGGCACCACAGGGCACCACCCGCCGCGGGGTCCCCGCTGAGGCTTACGGGAGCCCCTCCGAAGGCCTCAGTCCCTCCCCACTGCTGGCAGCGCGCAAGGCAGCAGCCGCACTTCGTCCCATTTCATCGTGTGCTCACTGCCGAACGCGCTGGGGCGGATCGGGGGTTTTTAACCTCGTAACCCAATAATGGGAGACGCGGGTGCCACACGCGTAATTATCTTCCTTGCGGGGAAGGGAGAAGGAGAATCCACATGTTAACTGTAGGCCAGGTATGCATGTCCCATGGCGGGGCCGGGGGGGAGGGCATCACAAGAAAAGTAAGGCAATGAGCTCTAATTCCATGAGACACACCCACAGATTGGAGGGGGAGTGGCACTGTCAATCACCCCTGATTCTAAACCATGAGACATATCAGGAAATCTCTCTTTCCTCCTCTCCCCGTAGCCTTCCCCCTCTCTTACCCCCCCACCCGCCCCTGGAATTCCCCTTGATATAATTTTACTGCTAGGGTCTGGAAAGAGGAGGGGGTCATCTTAAAATGTCAGAATCCATTTATGAAACAACGTAATAAAATTAAAATGAAAAAGAGGAAATAAAATTTTAACATCTAGAAAAATGTAGAAGAATCTCATTGTGGCAACGGATCCACCTTGGTTTGGTTCAGATGTGCTTGGGAGATAAATGATCAATGAGGAAATATGTGTGGTGCTACTAATATGACCCTGAGGGCGGGCGTGCTGTATTATTCACTATCACTGTCTCAAGGACTCCGTTATAGCATCCTATAGACTCAAGTGACTAAGAAAGGTCACATGGGAGGAAGAACATGCCGATCCCAGGCCAAAGAGGAAGAAAGGCCCCGTGTATCTGAGAAAGCGACAGGACAGCACTAAGAGCCAGTCCTGGGCTAAAAATCGCTCATGGCCATTGCTGTCCCTGGCCCTGCCCAGTCCTTCCTGAGTCCCACTTTCAAAGAAGCTGTTCTCTCTATCTAAAAACTCTTCTGCACCCCTCTCCCTACTTCTCTTAGCCCAACTCATGCCAACATCTTTTCCGAGATCCAGCTTAGGCATGGCTCCTCCAGGAAGCCCTCCGTGAACGCACAAGGCAGACACCCTGCCATGTCCCTCCTGTAGCATCCTGCGCTTGCCTCTCCAGGCTACATCCTCATTATACAGAGTCTCTGCTTACACGTCTGTTCTCCCCACCACCCTTGACTGTGAGCTCCTGGAAAAGAGATGCTACCAATTACTCATCTTTATGTGTTCAGTGTCTCAAGCAGCGTTTGGCTTAGCGCTGAGAGGTGAAGGGTTTTTCCTGCTTACTCCAGCAAAAACAAGCCCGATGCTCTGAATGGCGGCTTCACTTCCCCATGTCCAGCAAGACCTGGGACAGTCAGGCATCCCAGGAACCCAGGGGTCCCACTCTGCCCTGACCCACACCTCCAGCCCCAGTTCCCAGGGTGGGACCTCGGCTGGGACAGCTGACTAGATGAAGCCCTTCTATGCAAACAGAGCCCACGACTTTCTTTCCCATCGTTCCCCCCGCCTGCCTGTCTGTCCAGGGCCCCGCAGTTACCCTAGCACCGGCAACGCCATCTATTCCTCCTGACTCTCGTCTGTAATGGGTCCCTCCTGAGGACGAGCTTGTAGTTTAGGTCAATTTCCACATTCAGTCCTCTCAGCCACTCTGGCAGGGAGGTGTAGTATCGCTCCCATTTCACAGATAGAGAAACTGAGGCCCCGAGAGCTTAAAACAAAGAAGCGGGGTGACCAAAAGAATGGGGTTTGGAGTTAGGAAGACCAGGTTTTTGCCCTGCGTTTGACACTAACTGGACAAGTTCCTTAACTTCCCTGAGCTGCTGCCAAGTAATAATGAAAACAGCTAACACGGGCCGTGTCAGTGTTCCCAAACTGTCAGCTACTAGAGTCATCTGATGCCTGTGCCCCCCTCTCGCATTGTGATTTAATTCAGGGGTCAGCAAACTATAACCATGGACCGACTATGGCCCACAGCCTGTTTTTATAAATAAAACTTTATTGTCACACAGCCACGCCCACTGTCTATGGCTGTTTTTGCACTATACAGGCAGAGTTGAGTAGCCACGCAGGGACCATGTGGCCCGGAAAGGCCGAAACATATACTGACTGGATCCTTAATAAAAAGTTTGTGGACCTTGACTAATTTGTACTGCGGTATGGCCTGGGGTTGAAAGTTTGAAAGGTCTCCAGGTCATACCAATCTGCAGACAAGTCTGGGGTCTGCTCGCGTGGGTATTTTACTTGCCTGAGCTCATTGACTCTGTAACAACCGTGACTATTTCGCTCCTGTGTCCTCAGCAACCAGCACAGTGATGGGCATGGACTGGCACCTCCACAAAAACTAAATGAAGGAATATTTAAATAAATGAAAGGGTGAGGGAATGAGTGAAAAATCCACCCGTGAAGAGGACACTGATGCCCCCATTCTGCAAATGGGAAAACCGAGACTCAAAGGCCGGCTAAGGATCTGAACCTCGTTCTCCCTGAGGGGGAGGCCCCATTTCTGATATTCAGGAAGGAGGAGCGACCACCAGCAAGGCTCTCGAGGGGGTCCTTTTGTGTTACCCCCCTGGGAGAGAAGCCCTGAGCGTGAGGAGAGGCAGCCTGGAGACCCAGAGAAGCTGGGGCCCGCTTCAGTGCAGAGCCTTCTCAGACCACACAGACACGGACCTATCTCTTCCACCGGAGGAAACGCTAATTGGAAGAGGCTGGCTACCTGCGCCCCGGCTCAGGCTTAAGTGAGGACAAAACAAGAGCTGACAGACAGAGGCCCCACACTGCCATCGCCACAATGTCCCTGTGAAGGGAGAGAAACAGCCAGCCCTCTGCTCCATTGATTTCAATTGTAAATGGTCTCACGTTGAAACAGACCCACAGAAACAGCAGTCAGTGACGGCGTCGGGTGAGCGATGCTCAGACCACAGGTGGGGGCTGCCGGGACAAAGGGCTGCTGAGAAGGTTCCCCCCCACACACAGTCATTCCGTGGAATCTGCAAGTGGGGCCTGGCATCTGGACCCAGAAACAGGCAAAAGGAGGTGTTCGTGGACTTTGTGATGCACGATCTGGGCACCCCAGGAGGCCAAACCCCCTCTGTGGCCTAAGAAGCAGGGGGTTGACATATGAAGCAAGAGCCTTGCACGTAGTAGGTGTGCATTAAAAGACAGCTTTCCCCTTGAGCAACCCAGGTTCTTGGTTGCAGCTTTCTTTCTTAGTGCTGCTCCTCTCCGGCTGGAGAAGACAAAACCTGGGCAAGAGGCTCTTTGAGGGGAAGGCCACGCGTCTAGGGAGAGGCAGCGGTGAGTTATGGGGAGGGCAGAGCTGTCTAGGTCCCTGTGGCCATTTATTCGTCTCTATCCCCGTGTTCTCAGAGCGCGTCCAGAGCCCTGGCTTGCCCCGATGTGATGGATGGGTCTTAAGTTCCTCGCACACTACATCATCAATTACTTTCGTATTTATCGCCTTGAACTGAGTTTATGGATCTTAAATCAGAGCCGCTCAGAGTTGCCTGAGCTGAAATTCTCCCCCAATGGAAATGTGGCATTTTTTAAAAATTATGCAGCCACCCGGTAGTTAATGTTCAGTGGATGCTAATTGTCCGTGGAACAAAGGGCTGCTGAGAAGTTCCCCACACAGAGTCATTCTGTGAAATTTACTGCCTGAGTGGGCTCCGCGGGGACAGACCAGGCAAGCGCATGGCGAGAGACCCTGGTTCACCTTTAAGAAACTCCAGACGCCAGGCACCCTCACGTCTGAACTTCTGAACTTCAGGAAATAGACTGCCTCCCTCGCTCACCTCCCCAAGACTCAAAGTGCCACCCAAAGAGATGTCACACTGTCTGTAGTTTGCAGACTCGGTGGAGACAGCCTTGTGATGGGTCACATTCCAAGATCAAGATGGGGTGTCTATATTCCAAAGCACCCCAAGTGGGGCTGAGCTGACAGAGATGTGACCGGTCCTGGTCCTGGTGTGGCAGCCTGGTCCTAGTGTGCGGGGACCTTGCTGCCATGGGACCGTGGTTCTTCAGTGAGAAGTGCTGTCAGTATCTGGGGCACAGAGGGGCCTTGTCCCCAAGGACTTGGAGGTAAGGAAGTGACCCTCCAAGAGTGAAAGTAGCCCATGTGTAGTGACTCAGAGACCAGAGAAACAACATTGAGCTAACACAGAGGCTCCTGCAGTGGGAGGGGTAGGGCTCCCAGGGGACATCTGGCAATGTCTAGAAGCATTTTACAGGGTAACGGCGGGGGTGGGTAGGAGGGCGTACTCCTGGCTTCTAGTGGGTGGAGGCCAGGGATATTGTTAAACAGCCGCCCGCACTAAGAGTTATCCAGTCCAAATGACAACTGTTTTATAGTTCAGAATCCCTGCCCAAGGAGCTAGGAAGAGATCTGGATCCAGAGCCAGTGGCAATCAGATTAAATGGACAGACCGATGGAAAGGAGGGCTCAGTCAACCACGAAGGGAGAGACAAAGAGAGTCACGGGGTGGATGCTGGCTTGACCCTCTCAGCCATCCAGCGGACAGGCATCTGAGACGCTGGACACCACTCCCCGTCTAGTAACAGCAGCCTGTTTTTCCACTGGGAAATTACCCTCCGACGTCTCAGTCCTAGAGGTCCGGCAGGCTGAACCTCCCTTCTAGTCCTGACCCAGGCATGGGACCTTCTTTCCTTAAAGATATCCTCTAGCCCAGTGGTTCTCAACCTTCCTAATGCCGCAACCCTTTAATACAGTTCCTCATGTTGTGGTGACCCCTAATTTCATTGTTACATATTGAACATAATTAAAGCATAGTGATTAATCACAAAAACAGTATGTAATTATATACGTGTTTTCCGATGGTCTTAGGCGACCCCTGTGAAAGGGTCCTTCAACCCCCAAAGGGGTTGCGACTCACAGGTTGAGAACCGCTGCTCTAGCCCCTAGCGTAGCTAAGCTGGTGGGCTGCACCTGAGCGCCCAGGGGCTACCTGCGGGAAGGACCTGGCCTGAGATGAGCCGCACACTAGAAAAGCAGAAGCGAACGATACAGAGAAATCAAGGGTTGATATATCCTTTAAGCCCTGGAGCATCGCCAGTTATAATTACCAGGTGTACCGCTTACTAATTCGGATTTTGTAATCAAAGAAAACACAATAATTTCAAGAGAGACATCAAAAGTGCTTTATTCAAAGTCGTGTCCATCACTAGCTACACATTTCCCCATCTTTTAGGTAATTTGTGGATACCGTCCCAATAGAACTTTTCTTGTTTTGAGGCAAACCAACCAGAGACACAATTTTCCACTTCTTCGTATGTTTCGAAGTGCTGCTCAGAAAGTGTGTGTGCCATCGATCAGAACAAGTGGTAATCTGAAGGAACAAGGTCTGGTGAATATGGAGGGTGGGTTAATACTTCCCAGGCAAGTTCTTTTAACGTGTCTTTAACTGGTTTTGAAGTGTGTGATGGTGTGTTATGAGGAAGCAAAATTACTTTGCTGTGACTTCTGGAACATTCTGATCGTTTTACAATCAAAGCATGGTTCAAATTGATTATCTGTTGTCGGTAGTGATCAGTATTAACGGTTTCACCTGGTTTTAGAAGCTCATAATACACCACACCTTCCTGATCCCACCAAACACAGAGCACTGTCTTCTTTCTGAAGAGATTTGGTATTTTTTTAAGAAAGAAGAGAAGATA
>NW_006283826.1:2136559-2141032 GCF_000327345.1 Myotis davidii
TCACAAGTATGTTGAAATGGAGCATGTTCACCATAAGCTTCCTGAAGTATATGATAACTTTCAGCAGCACTTTTCTTATAAATAAAGTAATGAATTAAAAATTCCTGCAAATGTTCTTTTTTTGGCATGAAATTCGACAATTTTAAGCGTAAAAATATCTATGATGTTAACACCTTCAGAAAATTTGACATATAAAGTTTGAAGCTTGCTGTCAATACAACAAAATTGCATACATATCAAATCGCCTATATATCAACATATATGTAACTCCATCTATTGAAAAAAATTTGCATTATTAACTGGTACACCTGGTAAATTCTTATTTAAATATATATTTAAATAAGAATTATTTATATATAAATATATTATATATATTTAATATATTTAAATTCTTATTTAAATATATTATTATATATTTTACATATTTATATATAATAATACATATAAAAATAATATATATGTAAAATATATAAAATAATATATACATTTTATTGACTTCAGAGAGGAAGGGGAAGAGAGAGAGAGAGAGAGAGAGAGAGAGGGAAACATCAATGATGAGAGGATCATTGGCTGCCTCCTGCACACTCCTACTGAGGATTGAGCTGCAACCCTGGCATGTTCCCTGACCGGGAATCAAATCGTGACCTCTTGGTTCATAGGTCGATGCTCAACCATGAAGCCACACCAGCTGGGCTCTTCACTTTTATAACGATGACTGCTCTAGGTCGGTGGGTCTCAAACTTCATGCATCACAGTCCCTTGGAGGGCTTGGTAAAATACTGATTTCTGGACCTTTGAGTTGTCAATTCACCAAGTCAGGGGAGGCGGCCTCGATCCCTAACAGGATGGTGCACTGGAAGGTACTGAGTAGCGTCCCTGGCCTCTATCCACTGGGGGCCAGCAGCAGCCTGCTCCCTAAGCCATGACAATAACGTCTCCAAACATTGCCAGTGTTCCCCAGGGAACGGGGCAACACTGCCCTGGGCTGAGAATCACTGCTCTCGATCAGACACCCCAAAAATGCACATGAAGAAAGGAACCACCAACTGCAACCCCTAAACTTCCTGGGGCTCGTGACCATGGTCCCAACTATTTACCAAGGATTGGGGGTGAGTGTGGGAGTTAAGACAGGTTGCCTAAACCTGTCACTCCTATGGACATCTGATATCTGTGAGGCCAAAGAGCCTCAGATCCTACAGCCAAATGGCTGTCTTCTCAAAGTTTCCCCAAGTTCTCAGAGAAGTCTCCCCCACCCCCCAGGTGCAGTGACTCAGCCCATCACGAAAGACAGAATGGCCAACCCTAGCTAATCGCTGAGGAATGAGTCCGAGCCAGCGACAGCCAATGCTCAAAGGCCGTCTGATTGCAAATATCACAGAGGAAACATAAATTCAGAGCGGCCCCAGGTTCCCAATTCTCAAGCTCAGCAAACCAAATTCGAAGGTGCAATCTTCAGAGGGTTTTTTAAAAGCCAGGTGATGGGTAGTCGGTGGGGAGAGGAAGAGGTGCCGGATCCAGGCCTGATGGATGGGTGTGGGTGCAATCAGACTCGTCTTCAGAGCTCTTGGCTCAGACACCTGCCCCCTTTGTCCCTGGAGTTTGGCTCTGAATGTGCCCCTGGACCACACTCTCCCTCTCCTCTACCTGGTGCTCCTATTCTTGTAGAAAGGCACACAACCTAATGATGGATTTGCTCAGGGCAATCATTCTCGCTTACGTGCAAAACAAAGGCAGGATTGATGCACAGCAGGAAGCACATTCACCGGCCTGATCTATGCCTTTCTCCTTGGAGCAGCAGCAAGGCCTCCAGACGCATGTCAACATCTCTGCATCTGTCAATAGGACCTTGATTCTCTAAAGACTGAAAGGGGCTGTCAGGGCTGAATGTGTAGAGCCAGCTCAGGGTTTTCGGAGCCCCAGTCAAAGCCTCCAGGTGACACTTTTTGCATCTGCTAGCGTCTTTCATCCGGAAATATTACCCTTGAGTGAGGGCTGAATGGGGATGTTAAAGGCACAGGGGAGGGGGTTTCAGGCAGGGGTGCTCCTGTGCTGGGAACAGCTCAGTCCTGCTTCCTGAGCCCACATCTCAGCGCTGCCTCTGGCTGAGTCTTTCACCCTCTCTGACATCGGTCACTTCCTTACCTGCATATGAGGCTCCAACCCTGCAAGGTGGCTGTCGGATCCAACAAGCCTCTCAAATCGTGCTGCCGGGCTGGCTCTGCCACTCGTCAGCGGTAAAACTCTGGGCTAGCTCTTGCTTCATCTCTCTGTGCCTCACTGGTAACCACGCACTTAGAACGGCGCCTAACTTTTAGGAGGCGCTTAATTCATATTTAACAAATATCCCTCTCCAACTCCACCCATTAAAAAGGGTGAAAAGCCTGGCCAGTGTGGCTCAGTGGTTGAGCGTTGACCCATGAACCTGGACATCACAGTTCGATTCCCAGTCAGGGCACTTGCCCGGGTTGCGGCCTCGATCCCCAGCAGGAGGCTGCTGATCAATGATTCTCTCTCATCATTGATGTTTCCATCTCTTTCCCCCTCTTCCTTCCTCTCTGAAATCAGTAAAAATATTTTTAGAAAAAGAAGAACAAGGGATGCACTGGTTCATCTCAGCCTCCCCCGTGCTGGCCCAGGGCCCATGTGGCTAGGAGTGGTCGCTACTGAAGCCTAGCTGCATTAAATTGAGGCAGGGCTAGGACAGTGTGCACACAGGAAATCGCTCTCACTCACGTTAATGACAATAACTGAGATGCATTCACTATGCTAAGAGCTTGGGATGTGTGGCTTATTCCGTCTTCCCAATGACTGTGGGAAAAGAGGCAAATAACTCCCCTTTCACTAGGAAACAGCCCAGAAAGATGCACAGCTGGTGGGTGGAAGCCAGCCCTGCGCTTGGGGTGGGCGCCTCAGCAAGCCCCAAACAATAAGTCTGCAACATCTTCGAGGGACTTGTGTCCCCTTCTGGCCTCAGCTCACCTCCCTGAGCTCCTGTTCCCTCCACAAACGCGGGGATCGTATCTCCACGGGGGAGTCGGGGCAAAGCTCAGAGCTGCCTGGGCTCGTGCACTGCAGCTCTCCCGGGAGAGGAACAGGGAGTAGTCTTGATTAGCAGGGGGTGACAGAGCCAGGCATCTGGCTGACAGGAGATTAACCGGGGGTTCTGCAGATGTGAGGCCCACAGACAGGTATGACAGGAGGGGTCAGGGTTTCTAACACCACCGGTGCCCTACTGGGGAGAGCGGGGCAGAATGTGGGCACAGTGGCACCACGTATGAGACTGGACTGTCCCCAAGGCTACTGAGCGTGACGGTTCCTTAGCACTGATGCCTGGCCTGCGGGAACCACTGACACATGACCAACTCGACTGCAAGGGAGGTGCCTCCTCAATGTTTCCTTAACGGTTGAGAAGGCAGGAAGGAGTTGGAGTGAAACAGTCAGGGTCTGAATCCCTGGTCCACTCTGAGTCTCAGTTTTTTCATCTGTACATCGAAGCTGAAAACAGTGTTCACTTCTTGGGCTTGTGAATGACAGACTGCCTACCAAGTGCCTAAGACTCGTCCAGCACTTGCCTGTGTTTCACTAAAGCTCTCCTCAACCCCGTGTTTCGCAGAGACATGAAGGTGCCCAGAGAACTATGAGCTTATAGTAGCTGCTCAATTAAGAAAAAATATCGCCAAATGCAGGTATGAGCAAACAAATGAACAAAACCATGGATCATTTGATCATCGCCTCCTGATTTAGATTTATAAAATGTCATTATTACTTTTAAAACAAGGAGATCTTAGTCCAGAGAATAAAGAAACTTGCTCAAGGACAAGTTGTGACTTGGCAGCTGCGACTTGGCAGCTGTGACTCGATCCCAGAACTGTGGGGACCAGGCCCAGAACTGCTACCTTGCTCAGCACAGGAAGGACAGTGCCAGGGACCCAAGATTCTTTTGGGGGCCCATGAAAATGCTTTCACATTCATTTCTTTTTAAATTGGAAGAAAAAAATGAATGTACAAATATTCCTATATAATAAAAGGCTAATATGCAAATCGACTGAATGGGGGAATGACTGGTCGCTATGACGCGCACTGACCACCAGGGGGCAGACGCTCAATGCAGGAGCTGCCCCCTGGTGGTCAGTTCGCTCCCACAGGGGAAGCACCGCTCAGCTGACCGATGGGCACCAAACACAGGGCTCATGGCTGGCGAGTGCCGCTGCGGAAGTGAGAGCCTCTCCTGATTGGGTCTGACTGTGTACTAGTAACTATAAAGGAATAGGCTGGTCTGAGCCCACAGTAGGAGAAAGCCTGTTTCATTACACAGAATGAAACAGGCCCATGGTCCTTAGTAGGCTCCTGTGCTGCATGCTGATGTTACTGCTTAGTTTGTAGAAATGGAGCCTCCAGGTTTTATCAAAACTTAAAACATTTTAACTCACAGGAAGAGAACCATAATTACTTGATTAGGTGATTTTATCTTTC
>NW_006283826.1:2141244-2170004 GCF_000327345.1 Myotis davidii
CGCGACCCCTTTGGGGGTCAAACGACCCTTTCACAGGGGTCACCTAAGACCATCGGAAAACACATATATAATTACATATTGTTTTTGTGATTAATCACTATGCTTTAATTATGTTCAATTTGTAACAAGAAATTGGGGGGCACCACAACATGAGGAACTGTATTAAAGGATTGTGGCATTAAGAAGGTTGAGAACCACTGCCCTAGTGGGATATAGGCTCCGCCACCAGCCTGGAGCAACATCCCACCAAATCACAGCCAATGCTACCAAGACCCCATGGCGCAAAATACGGCCCACATCCCAGCCCAGTCCAGCCTGGAAATGGTTGCTGTGGGCTCTGGGTAATGACGTCACGTAGCAATGCCTGGCTTGCTCTCCCTAGCGACTAGCCTCCTTAGAATTTCTCCAGCCCAGGAACATGACTTGCTTTATGGCCAGGTGGAAACATTTTAGACTTTACCAAATGTCTGTGAAGCGTTTTTCCCGTGCCTCATACACTGCTGCAGTTAAACATTGTACCCTTTGTTCTTCCTGAGTGATCTACAATAATAATCTGCTTCGTGTTGATATTTACTGCTGTGTTGCTGACAATTACCTGAAAGAGAAGTTGGGATGCCTCACTGGGCTGGAGAAGTTTAGCTACATCAGAAAGCAGGTCTAATTAAGCAAGTTTATTCTACATCTATAAAAGGCTACGTTGACTCACGCATGCACCATACATATCAAGCTTTTGGTGGCACCAATCCCACGCATGTGTTTTGATCTGTCATTGTCGATCTTGAATTTGGTTGACACTTGTATTATAGAGAAAGAGCAAATACCAATATTAAAATATTTCTTCTAATTAATTTTCTTTAAATGTGCATGAATTCGTGCACCAGGTCACTAGTATATAATAATAACTCCAACATGGATGGTGGTTATCTTGATGACAACATAGTCACAAAATAGAATTTTTTTTTTTTAATGGAGAGAAGGGCTTGTGAAGGCTGAAGTGGCTCACTGGGCCCTGCTGGAGGAGCATGGAGCCCAGGGGGGACACACCCACGGGAAGAAGCAAGGAGCTCTGAGCCACGGCTAATGGATGGAGCTAAGCACTGAGGCCTGAGATGAACACATTTCGAGAGTACGAGCTCAAATTGGGGGTGAACAGGGAATCTTAGGAGCCCACCCACAGTCAGGGAGCCTCCTCCCTACCTCATGTCAACAGGAAGCTACAGTCTCCCCCAGCCTTCTTCACATGTGTCATGTCCCCATTACTCCTTACGCCCTACTCTTTTTTTAAAAAATTGATTTCAGAGAGAGGAAAGGAGAGGGAGAGAAGACCAGAAACATCAATGGTGAGAGAGAATCATCAATCAGCTGCCTCCCACACCTCCTACTGGGGATCAAGCCTGCAATCCGGGCATGTGCTCTGACAGGGAATTGAACCATGACCTCCTAGCTCATAGGTCAATGCTCAACCGCTGAGCCACACTGGCCAGGCCCTACACCCTACTTTTTGTCCCTCTCTTTATCTCCACTCTGCACCTCAGTCCCAACCTCAGACAGACACCTAGAGACTTGAAGAAAAACCTTGTGATTTTGGAGCCAGGGGGCCTACTGATTTCATATACTGGGTTCAAACCCCAGCTCCGCCACTTTGTAACTAAGAGACACATGACTTCACCTCTCTTGGCCCCAAGTTCCTCATCTTTAAAATGGGGTGAGAACCTCCCACAGGGTTGATATGAGAGTAAACAAGACAACAACCCACATACTTTACCCGGCATATAATAACTACTCAATGTTGCCACCATCAAAAGAATCTCCCTCTAGTAGAGTTCAACTATCCCAGAGGCCAGCAAAGTGGCTGGAAGGCCAAGCCCAGCCACCATCTGTTTCTGTGTGGCCTCACTCTAAGAATGATCTTTTTTAATGATTGAAATTTTTTTTATTTAATTTTAAAAAACGTTTAATGAAAAAACCTTAGAGCATTTTTTGACATGTGACAATAATATGAAATTCAAATTTCAGTGTCCGTAAATAAAGTTTTATTGGGACACAGTCACACCTATTCACTCCGGTGTTGTCGGTGGCTGTTTCTGGGTTATAGTGACAGAGTTGAATAGTGACAGAGACCATATGGCAGCGGTTCTCAATGGCGGCACCACTGCCATTTGGGGCCAGGTGATTCTTCCTAGTGAGGGCTGTTCTGGGCCTTGTGGGGTGTGGAGCAGCATCCCTGGTCTCCACCCACTAGACAAATGCCCATGGGCCTCCCTCCCGAGTTGTGATAACCAAAGATGCCTCAAGACACTGAGAGCACAAACTCACATCACCACCACCAACCCCGCTGAAAATTACTGCCATATGGCCCACAAGACCTACATTATTTACATCTGGCCCTTTGTGGGGAAAGTCTGCCAATTCCAAGCTAACCCAACTCCCTGGCTGCACAACTGAAGAGACCGTCCTGAGGGGGGGAGAAGGGTACACCGGCTGCTACCAGAAGAGCAGGGAGTGCTTGAATGGTTTCCTTATGTTTGTATTCTTTCTACTGTATTATCCAGCCTCCAAGGTAGGAAGGATTTTTAGCTTTTAGGGAGTATAAATCAGTACAATTCCATAGGGTAATCTGGCAACATAATTCAGTAGCTTTATAAATAAATACACACACTCCATGACACAGATATTCTTCTTCTAAAATTGCCACCTAAGGAAATAATCATGGATGCACACAAGCGTGGTCGTTATGGAGACTGTTTTGCACTTGTAGAAGTTTTAAGAATGCCCCGGGAGTACAGAACAACCCTAATAACACACGGGCACAGGGTGGGAAGATACTAGGCAGCCAATGAAACTGGTTCAATAAAAAAAATACACTCACATACTCCAAGTTTTATATATAATATAAATAGAGAGCTACTTAACTTCAAAATATTAATAAGAAGAGTAAGTAGTGATGTAATTTATGCAATAGACGATTAGTATTGTGTGAAAAATAAGTTACTGTTAACTTAATTTTTTAAAGAACTTGAAACCCCCCTCCCCTCTTCCCTCCCTCCTGCATCCTCAGCACCGAGGGCCCGGGGTGAGTCCTTGGTGGGGATGGGGTGGTCGGAAAGGAAAAGCTTGAGCAACTCCGACTTGGCTCTGATGCACAAGGAAGCTTGGGAAATCCCACAGCGTGTGGCAAGGCCAGGGTGAGCGTATGGGTTCGCTCTGTTTCTCTCCCCCCCACCCCCCATCAGTCTGCGGACTCATGCTCTAACCACTGATCAAACCGGCCAGGGCTCAATTTGTACTTCTTTATTATTGTCATTAATACCATAAACATATATGTACTCATCTGAAAAGATATCCTTAACATATAGTTAGGTGGAAATGTGCAAGGTATAGAAAAACACAAATTTCATGAAATTTAAAAATAGGACAGGACTAGATGGATAGAAAAATACTGAGGAAGGATACATACCTTCAGGCTGGATTAAGTGGACATACTCCAGTAGAGGGACCTGCCCTTTTTACTTGGTACACTGCTTTGTTTAAATGTATTGCAATAAGCATAACCTGCTCTTTGACTAAAAACTGAAGTCGTAAAAATTCTAGAGAAAATTTTTTCAAAGGTAAGATGCACAGAATTAAGTGCACAAGTGGAGAATTGACTGAGTAGATTAAAAATAACAGTAAATGCTCTGAAATTTCTGGAACACCTCTGGGGGGCAGGGCTACTCAGAACTGGAGCTCCTTATACAATAACATTAATTTAGTATCACTATTAGGAGTAAATGATTGATCCCATTGAAAAAAGGAGCCTAACAGAGATAAAAGGAAAGGCTATTGACATAGTCATGTGGAGAAGGAAGGGTCTCTTAATATCTCCCTTCTGTACTTCAGTGTGTTCAACTATGGCAACTTGGGGAGGAGAAAATGAATCAACACTACAGGGCTGACTTTTAATTTACACCGTGAAATAATTCAGACGTCATTCAGAAGTGTTCAAACAGTGTGCATTCTGGAAATGTCACCATTGCCCCTGAAATTTACTTTGATACTCTGAGTATTATCTACTTTTAAAAAAATTTTATTTCAGAGAGAGGAAGGAAGAGATAGAAACATCAATGATGGGACTCACGGATCAGCTGCTTCCTGCATGCTCCTTATTGGGGATGGAGCCCAGGCATATGCCCTGACTGGGAATCAAACTGTGACCTCCTGGTTCATGGGTCAATGCTCTCAATTTAACAGTTGAGCATGGAAAAACCGGTTCTCTGACTCCTGTCCTGACATAGGCTAAGACTGGCCTGAATTTTATACTAGTGGTTGCTGTTAAGATAAATTTACCCTGAAAGAAAACCTACTTTGCTCTCTTCTACTCCCACCCCAACATACACACTGGAGGTACCTGCGGTACCCTGGGCCTCTGGGGTGCTCCCCACTCCCATCTACCTGCTGTGGGAGGAAGAACCTTGGGGTAAGAGCAGAGGTGACCACCACCCCCTCCTCCTGCTGAGACGCACCCACTGCGCTGAAAAAGCACGTCCTCTTCTCTGCAGTTACTCACACCTACACGGACATCATTGGAGTAGCTTGTGCTCAGGGGTTAAATCCCTCCCGGTGACTCCGGACCTGGAGAAGGGTGGTGTCTGCCAGCCAGAGTTAAATGCTTTGCTGTTCCTCCCCACTCCTCGCCATTACCTGCCCACTCCCAAATCTGTGGTTTCAGTAAAACTTAAGGACCATAACTAGGTCCACCTTGGGATGCAGCAGACTGGACAGACCCTTGCAGATACAAAACATCGATGTGGCCGTTACACAGGCGTAGACACCTGTCAAAACCCATCCGACAGGAAATGCAAATGGGTACAATTTATTGTACCTCAATAATTGGACGTAAAATATCTAAATCAGACCTAGGCCAGTTGGGGAGACAGCTCCTAATTCTGGAACATCACAAAGCCTATGAATTAAGAAATCAAACCATGGGGTAGGGGGTGGCGGCAGGCTAGAAGGGGTCAATGGGGGGAAAAAGGGTCATATGTAATACTTTCAACAATAAACATTTTTTAAAAAGAAATTAAATCATGATGAAAATAAAAGATGAAGTTCATGTTTCCTAACTCCATATCTGGATCTCCTCTGGGTCTGTCTGCGTCTTCTGGTTTGGAGTCGTGTCTTCTGCCTCCTAACATGCCTGGCAACTATTTTATTGAATTCCTAAAATTGTACATGAAAATTGAGATAATTCGTGTTTCTGGTTGATGTTATCTTTCTCCAGAGAGGATTGAAATTTTGCTTGTGGCAGGCAGTTAAGAGCGGGGCCAATCACATTAACTCAATCAGGGGTTGAGCACATTTGAGGCTCGGCCTCGGCCTTAGAAGCGCTGCTCTATTTCTAGCTGACCCTTCCTCCTACGGTGGAGGCCCTCGGGCCCCTGCTGGACACGCTGGTATTTACCGGGGTCCCCCCTACTTGTCCCAAGCTCCAACATGAAGCGCAGACATTCTCAGCTTCTCGGGCTCTGAGCGCCACGCTGGATTTAGCCAATACCTTGAGGGGAAAACAGCATTTAACTCTGGGCTCACTCCACGGTATCTCCTTTCTTTCTTGGGCCCTCACTCCCTGAGTGGCTCGCTGATACCTTTAAACACGGTTTAAAAACATCTTGACCGGCATTTCTAGTTATTCTTGGCAGGAGGGCTGGGCCACACCTTGGAAGCAGGAATTCCTGCAGTTCCATGGGGGGACACAGAGCCAGCCCCACCTCTCAGGAATTACTACAGAGGCATCGGCTGCACTGGTTGGGCTACCAAGCGGGTGCAACCGCTCCCCAGCAATGTTTCCTGCGTGCAGGGGGTCTGAGAACAATTCCAGTTTTGAACATTCTAATGAAAATGCGCACGTGTGCGGCACGTCCGACGTCCGGAGCGATGTCAAGTCATCATCTCACTTGAGCCTCGCAATTGATTTTTTTAAAACAGCATTATTGAGTTGCAATTTACATACTGTGAAATTCACTCGTTTTGAGGGTCCAGTTCAGTGACTTTCAGTAAATTTAGGGTTTTGATCATCATCACAATCCAGTGTTAGAACACCACTCATTTCCTCTCTGCCTCTACATAACTGCCAAGCCCAGGAAAATGGCTTTGGTATGATGCTGCTAAGAAGTTCTGTGTTATTTACATGCACATATATGTGGATGCAATAACTGAATTCTGGCTCTGTACCAACCTGTTGACATGCTGCTATCATTAAACCCCTTTGAGGTAGAGAGTACCATTCTCCCCATTTTAGAGATGGGACAACTGAGGCACAGAGAGGTTAAATAACCGCCTAAGTGCATGCAGCTCATAAGTGGTGGAGTTGTGATACAATCCTGGATTCTGACTCCAGAGGCTGTGCTATTCACCTCTTTTTTTATTCTGCCTCCCACTCAGTAATAAAATTCCTTAACAAGGGGGCTTAGATTAGATACCCTCTTAATCTTCCCATGGTGAGTTACAGATGGTAGGGGCTGGCCGCATATTTAGGTAATTCAGGCCTATGGGGCATGCCCAGACTGGACCTTTTTCTCTCTCTGCCTTCCTAGAACTTGCTGGTAAGTCTAACTCATAAGAACTACTCTTTGCTGCCCATGCTGGAGCCAGGGGGATGACCCCTCTATACAACTGATCTTTAGTTAATAATCTTTTACACGGTATTAACCCATTCACCTATCTAGGCATATTTTGCCACTAGCTTGTTTTCTGCGGGTATACCAGGAAGCTATTTTGCTGCTCAAGAATAAATGATTTATGAGGGCTTTCATTATTTTTTTTTAAACTTTGAAATTTTGTTTAACAAATGATAAAAGCAGCTCACATTTTTACAGTGCTTTTGGGCTTAAAAGTACTTTTTATGTATTATATCATTTGATAAATAATGACAATTATCCCCATTCTACCCTCAAGTAACTTCATTCATCTTATTTGTGAATACATCAAAAACATTGAGGTTTTGTTGGGTTCCGGGTCTTAATTACCACTTAGTATGCTTAGGAAAGGAACCGACGAAAGATTATCTGGATTTATTATCATAATATTTAGCATATTGGAATATAAATGAAGAAAGATAATTAGGCATGAAAAATATAGATAGATAAAAGTCAAGATTTTTTTCTTATGAAGACGACCTAGATTAATGAAAATCATAAAGAAGAATCATGTGGTGTTTTTAATCATAGAAGAAGAGTCTAAAATGTTTAAAAACAGAGAAGTAGTTACACAGGGTCAGGCCTTGTGGTTTTAAAATGGCATCTCCCTGGCAGCTCCTGACTCAGATATTGATTCATTCTTTCAGCAAACATTTATTGGGATTCTTATTCTACCATCTCTCACTTCTCATGGAGCCCATCACCTGGGGTGCAAATCCCCAGGTCTAGGGGTTCAATACCAACAGGAAATAGTACCATTGTCCTTATCAGCAGGGTTCCTGCTTTTTTTGCAGAAGCCTTGGTTCCCACCGCCACTTTCTCCAGCTGCCAATAACACCTATCCTAAACCCATGCAATCAAGGACCACAACTTCCACAAAACCTTACATCTCCCATTGCTTCTGCCCATCTGCATTCCCACTGCTGGGTCAGACACCACCAGGGCCACAGCCTCCTAACTCCTTTTTCCATTCATTCCCCAATTAAATGCCCCAACAGGCAAATCTGATGCATGACTTCTGCTTATAACCCTTCCATGACTCCCACTGCTCTTCAGTCAAAGCCCAAACTCCTCGGTGTGGCCACCAGGCTCTGTGTGCTCTGCCCCTGCCTCACCCTACCAACTCCAACCTCTCTCTCTCTCTCTCTCTCTCTCTCTCTCTCGCTCTCGCTCTCTCTCTCTCCCATTTTCCCCTTTTCTAGCCATACTGGTTTCTTTCAGGCCCTCGTACCACCACATCCTCTTCTACCCCAGGACTTGTGCACATGCTGTTCTCAAAGCCTGGAATACAACTGAGTCACTCCTCAGTCTGCAGTGGACTAGCATGTCCTAGAAGGGCCACTGGGAGATGTCACTCCTGAGTATACATGTGGCATGGGGAACAGCACTTCCTTAGAACTTTAGCATCTCCTTGCTTCTTCCTCTAAGTGTGGGAAGAACCCAACACTACTGAGAGGGCTCTCCTTGGCCTGTCCATGGGCACTCCCATGACCCACTTCTGTGTATGCCCAGTGGGATGAACAAGGCAAGTGGTGGTGCACATAGTGAAATTTGGAGGGGTCCCATTGGTAGAAGACTCACTGATATTTCTTCTTTTGCAAGCGTGAGATGAAGGCAGTAGTTTCTGGAGGACGTATGCAGTTCTCCTTGAAGTGCCAAGCCTGGACTCCCTTCAAAACTGCTTTTATTGACCTCCATTTTGGTTCTTATGTGTCCTCACCATTGAGTGACATTTTAGGCTAGTCCCAAGAGGGATTTGTTGAGGACGTTGATTGCTACAGGGATCAGTGCCCTGTCAAGGGCCTCTGAGGGAATTTGTTTATGATATCAGGAACAGAAAGAGCTGTGATTCTAATACGCTCTTGTTTTGTTTTTTATATTATGGAGCCAGTGACGGGGTCAGGTGATTCATTGTGTTTTCCTCTTCGCTCTGGCCACCAGGAAGTTCAAGAACAAATCTTTGGCCAGCTTCTCACAACTGGCAGCAAAGGTGTTATGTCTCTTCTCCTTCCTTCTTGCCCAGCTGTTTTTAAACTAGTTCATTCAAAAAGCTTTTTTCTTCTATAATGTCTGAATGTAAATAGCTTTCAATATTTTCTGGGATAAAGGAAAGCATAGATAAATAAATGTGCCAACGTGCCCAGCTGGCGTGGCTCAGTGGTTGAGCATCAATCAACCTATGAACCAGGAGGTCACAGTTCGATTCCCAGTCAGTGCACATGCCCGGATTACAGGTTCAAGCCCAGTGTGGGGTGTGCAGGAGGCAGCCGATTAATGATTCTCTCTCATCATTGATGTTTCTATCTCTCCCTTTCCCTTTCTATCTGAAATCAATAAAAATATTTAAATAAATAAATAAATAAATATGCAAACGTGAGGTGTCATTATGTAACTCCTCCAATGTTCACCCCTGAGAGTGAGCGGGCATCCACCACATGCCCTGCCCTGGGCTACATCATCCAATTTGCATTATGACATTTAAAGAAATGGAAAGTGAGGTTTGCAGAGGTTGGGTAGCTTGCCCAGAGTCGCAGACCAGCAACTGGCAGACTCAAGTTTTAATGTCAGCTCTGTTTTTCAAAGCTGTGCTTTGAACTACTACCTTCAACTCCTCCATTGGAGCCCTTGCTGACTCAGTTATTCGGCTTGTCTTCCTCTCACACACAGGTATTCCAGGAGTGCTCATGGCTTGTGCGTGTTTCCTGGCATGCGGCACCATGTTTGGGATATGGAAGAAGTCCAATAAATATTTGTTGAGTGGGCATGAGCTTGGGCTGGCTGTGGGGAGAATTTTCTTTCTAAAAGTGGAATAAATAACATTTCTAAACAATTCAAGCATTTGAAAATTCTATTTAATTGAATCTTTTTAGTATATAATGAACCTGGACGGTTTTGCAGATGAGAGAGAAACTTTCCAGCCATCTGAGTTAGACATTGTTACCTTTAAGGCAGTGGGAGGTATTAGTTAACGTGTTTAATCCCATTCGACCCTGTCTGCTGGGACAGGGAAAGGAATCTTGATAACTACAGTTCACAAGACTACAATAGCACAAATAGATGCTTGAAAAGCAGACACTAGTCGAATACAGCAACTTCTGTTTAACCAAAGAGGCTTTGCAAGAGAATCTTTCTTTTGCTTTGCAGGGTGTTTTTTTGTTTTGTTTTTTAGTTTTACTTAAGGCGGGGTTGGGGTGCAAGGTCTGTGAAGACTGATTGTAACCTCAGCAGTGTTGACTCTCTGAGCTCCTGTATTACACATGTAAAATAATATGCAAGAAATGATTTAACCTTGAGCAAATCACATACCAAATCCTGGATTCCCAGAGGATTGGGTACTTTTTCCTCAGCCATGACACTTGCACAGGCCAACCACCAATGCAGGCAGCTGCCAGGCCAAGACTGAAAGGAGAGAAGTCACACTTAGCATGTAGAGTGAGGAGGGATTTCCATTTCAGGTCTGTTCCCATTTCTATGAGAACCCGCCACCACGGAGGCTGGGGCTCAGGCGGGAGCATTCTGAGCCCCCACCCCCCCATAGGGACCTGTTTGTCCTGAGACACCGGGAATCATCTAGATTACCTCCGAGCCTGACACTGGACTCTGGATGTTCAAGATGACACTGCGTACATGTCCAAGGTGCTACAGATGCTGCTGCCCCAGCAAATCAAACATGCCGGGGGCACACAGACAACTCAGCCCTCAGAGGGCCGGCCCACAGCCGGTCTCCCAGGGTGCAAGTCCTCAGGACAGGCCAGAATCTGCTGCTAAAACTCGGGGCAGGGGAATGAGGCCTCCCTTCCCCTGTTCTGGGCGAGCGCTTGCTCCTTCTTGCTCCCATGGCCAGCTTTCCTGCTGTTACAAACACGACCAAACCTGAGAAGGCGTACTCAGAGAGAAGCACAGGAGCCAAGCATCATGCATTTTACATCATGAAAGGAGAGCAGATGATTAGGAAGAGATTAAAGCTGAGCGAAAAATAAAGGAGATAAATGACCTGAGAGTTAAAAATGAGTTAGAATTCCAATAAATAGAAGACATTGAGAATTTTTACCTTAAACAGTGAGACAAAAGAAAGGAGATTTAAAACGAAAAAGACTGCCAGTCAATGACGCGCAAAGGAGATGAGAGAGTAAGATAAATGGTTTAAAACTAAGAGACGATAAATGAACAATGGAAGAGTAAGCGATGGGTTTTAAGGATTAAGAGAAGGAGTTAACAGAAAAGATAAAAAATAAATTTAAGAAATGAGGGAAAACTTTTTTAATCAACATTTTATTCTGGAATACCTTTTGATTTACAGAAAAGCTGAAAAGAGAGTACCAACAATTCCTATATGCCATTCACCCAGCTGCCCCTCATGTTAACATCTTATATAAATTAAGTCTGCCCTGGCCCGTGTGGCTCAGCCGGTTGAGCGTCATCCCATGCACCAAAGGGTCACCGGTTCGATTCCCCACCAGAACACATGCCCAGGTTTCAGGCTTGATCCCCAATAGGGGGCATACAGGGGACATCCCATGATGCTTTTCTCTCTCTCTTCCTCTCTCTTTCTCTAAAATCAATAAAAAAAATTTATTTTTTTAAGAAATCAATGTTGGGACATTATTAAGTAAACACCGGACTTTATTTGGAGTTCACTAGTTCTTTCACTAATGTCCTTTTTCTGTTCCAGGATTCCACACTGCATGGAAGAGAGAATGATTTTTAAAGAAA
Organism: Myotis davidii; assembly: GCF_000327345.1. NCBI lineage: Eukaryota > Metazoa > Chordata > Mammalia > Chiroptera > Vespertilionidae > Myotis > Myotis davidii. Next base: position 2,152,632 of record NW_006283826.1, read on the forward strand.
AGAATAGAAAAAAACTTAAAATTACCCAGATAGACATAAAAAAGAAAAAGGGAAGGATAGAATCAAGATGACAACCAGTGGAAAAGGACAGCAAACACAGAACAGTCCTGGGTGAATTTAGACACCTGATAAATGACACGCGGGCATGGCAGATCCGTGGGGGGAAGAACGGTTATTTGATAAATGGTGCTGGGGAGTTGGTTATTCGTTTGATAGGGTAGAGGAAATAGAACTCTGCCTTATACCATACACCAAAATCAATTCCAGATGAATTAAAAATATTAGAAGAATATATAGGGCAATATGTTTACAACCTCAGGGCAGAAAGAATTTATTAAATAAGATTTTTTAAAGCCAAAACCATAAAGGAAAGAAATGATGCATTTGACAACATTAATGGTAAAATCTTCTATTCATCAAAAGAGCCAATAAATGAGAAAACATACCACAAATCAGCAGGAGGAATTGCTGCCACACATTTATAAAAATAATTAGAACCTAGGCTGGTTTTTTTTTCAGTTCCTAAAAGTCAGTAAGAAAAAGAAACAACTCAATAGAAAAATAAAATGAGCAAAAGACATTTCACAGACGATGAAACACAAGAGGCCCCTTGAGAAAAGACCCTCCACCTTGTCAGCAGTCAGGGAAAAGCAAGCTGAAAATGGGCTGAGACACCATTTTATTCTACCAGGTTGGCAAATCAGTTCAACAGTCTGGCCACACAGAGGTTGGCAAGAGGATGGAGCAACAGGAACACCTCTGCATTGCTGGTGAACATATAAATCAAGGCAACCATTCGGGCAACCAATTAAACATCACCTCGTCCAGTGGTTCTCAACCAATCAGGGGTGATTATGCCCCCAGAGGATATTTGGCCACATCCAGAAGCATACGGTTTCCTTTTTATTTTTTTCTTAAGGTTTTTTTTTTTTTCTTATAAGAGAGAGACAAAAGGAGAGAGAGAGAGGGAGGGAGAGAGAAACATTGATGTGAGAGCAAGACATGGATCAGCTGCCTCCTGCATGCCCCTACCATGGACTGAGCCTGCAACCTAGGCATATGCCCTGGCCAGGAATTGAACCCACAACCTGGGCATGTGCCCTGACTGGGAATCGAACCAGCAACCTTTTGGTGTACAGGACGATGCCCAACCACCTGAAACATCCCAGCCAGGGTAACATATTGGTTTCTTAAATGTGCTTGTTGGTTGGGAGAGGGCCTACTGGCATCTTACAGGTGGGGCCAAGGATGCTGCTAAACATCCTACAATGCACAGGACAGTTTCCACCACGAAGAATTATTCATGCCCAATGCCCACTGTGCTGAAGTTGAAATAATTTGATCTCATCAGGCTGACGACTCTCGGACCCAGCAGGTCTACTCCCAGGAACAGTTCCTTGATTGACATTAACCATGACAATGCTGTCCTGATAAAAGTGAAGGAGTGCGTTTATATCTAGGACTAAATCCCAGACTTCCCCCTGGAGAGGTTGATTCAACAGGCTCCGGATGAGACCCAGCAATCAAGATTTTTAAACAAATGCTCCAGAGACTGGTACCACCCGAAAATCTTGGGAAACTGTTCTGGATGCTCACGTGCACCGGAGAACATCCATGAGTGCTTCAAAGTGGAAAACCAGGAAAGAACCCAACTGTCCCTCGACGGAGGAGTGCGTGCGATAATGTGGTCTATTCGTACAACAGAATGTCACAACATTTCACTGACTTTTAAGATGCCACTGAGTGTCAGGTCATTAATTTATGAACCACTAAGAGAGAAAGAGGCTGCCAATTAGCCTATGACACAGTGCTTTCTCACACTTAACATGTTAAATTTAATGTTATTTTAAAATCTCTTAGATTTATTTAGACATTTTATCATGTGTCATGCTGCTCTGTTCTCATGCCTTTCCATACAGACAACAGGCATTGAGAGTTACTCTGCTTCAAGGCCACATTGCAGCGCAATGCTTTTGGAGACCTTTTAAACTCCCATTAAACCCAATTCACATGAGATGGACAATGCACACGGAAGTGATGCCACCTGATGAGCACGTCCATGGGCACTGGACGGCGAGCAATGACGACTGCAGCCCACCCTGCCAGGCAGACGGTGACGGCCAGGCGCCACAGGCGGCAAAGCACAGCCCAATGTCAGAGGCACTAAGCTGTGGGCAGACGTGAGCACCTTAGAGTCGGGGAAACCAGTATGTGACAGCATGAGATGAATGAATCTCCAAACCAGAATATTTCATTTTAAAAGCAACAGCACACATGAAGTAGGATCCCACTGTATGAAGTTCAAAAATGTGCAAAACTAAACTATGTATTGTTTAGGGCCACGTACTCATGAGGTGTTCTGCAAAGATGAGCAAGTCAAAGAAAAACAAATTCAGGATGATGCCATGGGGAGGGGAGATGCAATCAGGAGATGCACATAAAAGAATTTCAGGAGCTCGTGACGTTCTGCCTCTCAAGTTCAAGTTCAGTTTCTGAGTATTTTTACCAGGCCCAGGACTAGGGAAATTGAGGCACGGGCCTCTGGCACAAAATTTAAGGGGTGGAAAAAAACACTCAAGGAGCAAGATAATATCTTAATGTTACATTTTTTAATGGGGTGCCAACAAATCCATGAGGAACCAACTATCAAACTTTTATACAAGGACAGGAATTGACCCTGCACTTCCATGACCTTGCCTCCCCTGTCACTCTCTAATCCCAGCCCGGGTTCGAATTAAACTTTATTAACAAAAACAGGCAGCCAGTCCACAGGCAATATCTTGCCCACCTGATTTTTTTAAATAGTGCACTAAAGTTTACTAGTATTCTTTAAAGTGTATGTAGATCATAAACATACACACATCAGCACATACACACATATGTATATATGCAAAGACACTATTTTTAAAACAGTATTTGACAGAAAGGGAAAACCAGTGAGAAGAACACGCATCACAACTGGGCTGGGAGGTCACGGCAGCAGCCACGACCCTGCTGGAAGGAACGTGCTGCTCAGCCTTATCGGTCGTTACAGTAGATCAAGGGATGCGTCCGACGGCAAACTCGGATCAGAGGGGTGGGGGGTCCCCCAAGCCCCTGCAGCCTGGCCTAAGGTCCTTCTCCATCAGCCTCCGCCGTGATCAGGACTCTGCATTTTAGAAGCCTCTTCGCCATCCACACTTGAGTTCAATCTTTATCATACTGCTGTCGGTCAAGTAAAGAATCCCCACTCTCCAGATGGAGAAACTGAGTCCCAGAGAGGTTGACTAACCCGCCCAACATGGCAGTGAAACCACTGGGTTATGTTGGTTTCAAATCCATCCAGCACCCATTCCATCCTATGCAACTGACTGGTGGCCTTGGGAACGAAGACGTGTCTTACCTGGTTCACTATTAAATCAGAAAGTGGGGTGGCAACAGTAAGCAAAGGGGTCCCAATGAACCTCTTTTGTCTGGGAGCACGGTTTCATGTAAGAGCCTGTTCCCACAGTGTTGCAGGCAGGAGAGCCCCGTCCGTGCACCAGAGGGTGGGTGGCAACAGCTGTGTCTAATTGGCTCTCACCCCCCCTCCACCAAGAGCCCCCATGGGCTGCAGCCAGATCCTCTTCCCTGGCAAACAGCCGTCCAGGGAGCCAGGAGCCTTTTTGGGAGGCAGTGCTTAACTCTTTATGGTCACTGGGAGGCCATCTGCGAGGCGATCACTCGAACTCACTGATGGATGAGCAATTTCACAGCTGAGAAGAGCGCGTGTCATTTTCCCAAAAAGCACCCAGTTTGCTCCCAGGCTGATCATGCAGACACGGGAGGCTGGCTCCTCGGCATGGCCTCGAGTACCTCAGGGCTGGAGAGGGCCCTGTAGAGACACTTGTCAGTGTCCTAGGGCGACTGTGACCCCAAACTGGGGGGCTTAGAACAGCTCAAGTGGGTTCTCTTGCATTTTGGAGGCCAGAATTCAGGGTATCAGCAGGGCCAGGCTCCCTCGGGGACTTGACGGAATGTGTCCTGGCTCCTTCTAGCTTCTGGAGATCCTGGCTCACACCTGTACCCCTCCATCTCTGCCTCCATCGTCACATGACACTCTCCTGTTGCATTTGTCTCTGTGTCTGAAACCCTCTTCTTAGAAAGACACCAGCCGTATTGGATGAAGGTCCCACTCTCCTCCAGTATGATGGCATCTTAACACGACTGCTTGCGTTTGCAGCAGCCCCATTTCCACACAAGGTCGTGTCCTGGGGGCTTGAACTTTGACATATCCTTTTGGGGAATCCTATTCAACCCACAGCGGACCCATCTGTCCGAGAGGAGAAGCTGCCACTGAAGGGAAGTGTGGACAGCACAGGTGAGCCTGAACCCCAGGTGCTGAACTAAACCCTGGATCTGGCTCCCGCGCACCTCTCCAGCCTCACCTCCATCTCGCCCTGCTCCACCCACAGGTGCATGTGCTCCTTCGGCCTCAAATGCACGTCCATCCCACTTGTCACCCACTACCCCACTTCGCTATCCAGTCTCCGCGTAAACCGCACTAGCTCACAGGAGCCTTCCCTGGCCCCCTGGCTAGCTCAGGTGCCCTGCTCCCTGCCCCACAATCACTGCTCCCCAGTTCTAGTTTGCACAGCATCCTGGACACCCGCTTTGCAGCTCTCATCACTGGCATGATCGGCTGTTCTGTCGGTCTCCCCAGCAGCCTGGAGGTTCCGTGAGGATGGAGGTCTTCAATGTCTATTCATCCCTGCATCCCTGATACCCACGCAGGGAGTAGGCACTCAAAAATATTTTTGGTGAATATTGGCCATTTCTCAACTCAAAGGTTATGCTGTCGGAAAAGCCATAGTTCCAAGGCCGGAGCTGGCTTTGTAGCAAAAGGAAAAGTGGCGAAGCGCCCGGGAGCCCAAGGCAAACCAAGCCCAGGCCCCTTGGTCAGGAAGAGGTGTAGGAAAATGCTTTAATCCGAAGACCCTGTTCCCACAGTGAGACCCTGCGGGAGCCGGTAATTCCTCCCTGGACTTCATTTCCTCTTTTGCACTGTGAGAAAACAGACCCAGCCGCCTCCCAGAGCTGTTACAATGAAGACCCCACCCTCTGACACGCCCCAGGTGCTAATTCCATGCTGGGGTTGGAGAGGGAGGGGTCCCTTTAACACGCAATGATGCGCCAGCCTTGGGATGACAACCCAATTGGGAACCAGAAAGTTGGGGAAATACTCTCCCTCCTAGGGGCTCGGTTTCCCATTCATAACACTTAAAGACATTTCTAGGATAGCAGTTTCCTGAGTTTCAAAGGAGAGTCTTAAGGGCCACCACTGTTGGAGGACAGGAGGGGAGGCTGCCCATAACCCAGATGGCTCCACTCTACCTGCTGGTACCCACACTGGGGGTTTAGGTAAGATTTCTTCCCAAAGAAAGAGATTTTTACTGAATAGTATTAATGATCAGCCTTTAAAACTCCTAACTAGAAAAGAGGTTCCCGAATTGAGTTTTATGGGCCAGAAAACTAAATAGGGGAACTGCCTAGAGTTGGCAATGCTTTTTCCAAGCAAGGACACTACATGAAATGCAATCGTCATCTATAATCACCCATCATTTCACTTTACAAAGGAAGTTTAACACCAAAAGACTGGAAGGGTGTCATTGCAAACTAAAGGATTGTTCAGGTTCACTAACATACTTCACGGAAACAGAATTGTGTTTCTTGCTGTTGTTCTTTTTTATTTTTAATCTGGCTGGAAGCAGGTTAAAAACGTGGCCATGTCATAGCTCTGGTCTGGGAGCTAGGTGTCTGTGTCATAATTCCACGGGAGCCTGTTCAATACCTGGATTCTAGGCCCAGCCATTACCTGTGCATCGGGAATCCCGGCTTCAAACCCCAGCTCTGTACCCCTGAGCAAGTCCCTTCCACTCTCTGGCCTCAGTTTCCCCATCTGTAAAATGAGGGGTTGGACTCAATGATATGAGGCTCCTACCAATTCTGATCTATGATTCTAGAGCAGAGCTTGAGAACTGGGAGCCCCAAAACCCAATACGGCCCACACACGTTTGGGATGAATGCCACCTCACACATGTTAGATTTGTGGTGAGGGGCTGACATTTATAACTCAGAGGGGTTTCTAATAAAAGTCACGGTCCTCACCTTCTTTTGAAAAATTCAAAGGTCTAGCAGCCCTGGTCCCTCCAAGGAGGGAGGCCCTCAAGGAGAAGGACACAGCTCCACTGCAGGGTTCCTGCCCACACTGCACAGACTGGGTCTAACCACGAGGAAACATCAGACAAACCCAAATGAGGGATATTCGGTAACGTAGCTGGTCCCTACTCATCAAAGATGTCCGAGTCACAACCAACCATGCTGAGGGACCGTTCAAGCTTGACACACCGCTACATGTAATATGTGATCTTGGGCATGCAATGCCAAAAAAATTTTGCTATCCAGGACCCTATTGGAACACTTGCTGATTAAAGTCTTGATTCGAGGTCAAGTTTACTGAACCTGGTAACTCTGCGTGGTTACGTAAGAAAGTATGCACCTAGTCTCAAATGGCTCATAAAAATAAGAGCGAACTCAGGGTGGGGGATTAGAGAGAGAAAGCGAATGTGTGGCAATGTTCAAAACAGACGGGTCTGCGTGAAGTTGCGTGTTTTCTTGCAACTTTTCTGTAAATTTGAAATACTGCAAAATAAAAACTAAAACTAAAACTCATCATAGAATTGAGTGATTCTCCAACGTTCGCCTCAGAATCCCCTGCAGGGCTGGTGACCCTCGGGCGCTGGACCCCCCCAGAGCTCCCGATGCAGCAGGTCTGGAAGGAAGAAGGCAGGTATGCGAGTCTCTAGCAAAGGCGACGCTGTCGCTGGTGGTCCAGGAGACACGTGGGGAAGCCCTGGTCCAACCGGTTTAAACCGTGGAAGCGGCACCAGCAGAACTAGACACAGAGCGCGCTGTAAAGGCAGGCGGGGAGCGGATGGTGGAGGGACCGTGGTGCTCGTCAGGAACCGTGCTTGTCATTCTGTTTGCTTCCGGGTGTGTATACTGATGCCTACGGAGCATCTAGATCGGCACCTGCCTGGCCAGGAGCAGACGGTCAGTACGTCAGGGACCTGCTGGGACCTGGGTTTCTAAAACACAGCGCCAATGACCGGCAATACAGATGCTTTCTGTGTTTGCTGGGGGTGAGGGGGGTGGAAAGGTGGGGAGCAGCATTCTTGGGGAGAAAAGCTCTCTGGGTTGCTCCAACGAGATATATGTTTTCCCCTTGGAATTGCCGCCACTGAGTCAGGTCAGACACAATCTTCTCGACCTCTCTCCGGATTCTAAGGTGAGAATGTGGTTTTCAGGCAGCAAATTTCAGTCAAGACAGGCTCCTCCTCCCCCTCTCCCAGGGGGTAATGAACCTTGGCCTCAAGGCTCATTAAACCCCATTATATAATCACCCCCATACCGAGTCTCTTTATAACCCTTCCGGTGGCTGGTTTCTTGGGAGTAGGCAGTTCGGCTTCATCGGTCTTTTTTTTTTTTTTTTGAATGTTAATTGGTTTTAACTTTATTAACTTGTTTGTCACGGAGTCCCTTAAATGCTGAGATTTTTCAAGTATATTTCAACCTTCATCGGTCTTTATTGCTACCTGCTGCTGCCTCCTTCCCCAAATCAGGCGCCCGCCTCAACCCCAGGCACACCAGGCAGAGGGACAGCTGTCTGTTGCCTGGTCCCCAGGACAAAGAACAGGAGCTGCTTGGAGAAGAGCTGGAGAGAGGGCAGAGTAAGATGGGGGAGGGGAGGGCATGCCGCCTTCTAAGACACCTCCTCAAGTATTTCATGAGACAGGGGCCTTGGACAGAACTCCAGCTGGTGTCATTAGGACCAAGATGGGGACGTCCAGGGACCATCAGTCACTTGTTCCCTCCAGTGGCTGCTGCCCTGAGTGCTGGACCCCCACAGGCAGCTCATAAAGAAGCACACAGAAAACTGCAGGGGGGAAGTACCCTGTCATTCCTCATCCCCAGGACGGATGAGGTGCAGAAGCTGGAGCTGCATTCTTGCAGCTGCCGGTCCCCCACCCCCACCCCAGGGATGGCCACCACCTGGGACCATGGATGCTCTGAATATCGATCGACACTGAGTCCTGGGCAGTACCGACTGGTGAGCCAGTACGGGCACTGCTCTCTCGAAGGCAGCCTCGGGGCCAGGCTGTTCTCCCAGCTGTGCAAGTGCGACAACCTGAACAAGGTCCCTATACTTGAAGAGCAAGCAGGCTTCCGTGAGGGCGGCTTTGCGATCTCATTCCGCAGGGGATGGTAGGGTGGCGGGTTCCGAATGAGTGCAAACTCCACCTCCTTCCCGACTTGGTGACCTTGGGTCAGTTCCGTAAACTCGGCCCCAGCTGCCTTGTCTATGCAATGGGGTACCAAGAGCACCTACCTTATGGAGGAGTGGGAAGCTTACGTGAAATAACAGGTGGAAGCTGCTTTAGCCAGCTTGGTGGTGCCTGGAGCCTTGTCAACACACAATAAATGCCAGTGGCTATTACTGTCACCGTTTTCATCACCGTCACACACTATCCCAGCGCACAGCGTACAGCAATCACTCCCAACGCCACCCTTTATTGGAACCTGGGGCTCAAAGCCCCCGCCCTGTGCTAGGACATTCACATGCATTCCTCATTCTGTCCTCACTGTCTGTCCCTGCAGGCAGAGCCGGGCTCAGGGCTCCGTGACTCGCCCAGTGACACCTCAGCAACCACTTAGTTGCTGTCAAGCCGAAATCGCTTCCACCAGCTGGTAATGTATGAAATGGTTCCCTCCATCTAGCAGGCATTTTCTCATTCTGAAGAAGCCTCTTTACAGGGGTCATAGAGGCTGCCTGACCTAAGGCAGCTGGGCTCAGAGAGACCCTTCAAGGGGTCACTGGCAAACAGCTTGTTGGACCAAAAGCGTGCAGGGCATCTGATCAGATGGTCCTAGGGCAGCATGGCCAGCGAGAAGGCAACGTGAGGAAATGCAGCGGGGACGGGAGCCAAGTCCACCGCCCTCTGCTTCTCTGGGGAGCCGTTCCCTCCTGAGTCAGCACCTTCCACGGAGCACAGTGGAAGCCCATCCTCCTGTTCTGTGCATGGCTAGCCTTGGAGACAGATCCCTCCATACTCGGGGCTCCTGCCACTCCCCTCCCTCCCCAGCTGGTCACCCCCAGACCAGGGAAGTAGGACAAGTCCTGAGGAGGTGAAGTCCTCACAGCCCATCCGAGGTGGCTCGCACCCTGAGGGCCCGAGGCTAGGCTCAGCTCGGTCCTCCTCAGCCTAATGCTGTCTCCCGGCACTACAGTCGGGGGTAGTAAGATGGCATGTCATCTCCCCTCACACCGAAGCCTCAGCCAGGGCTGACAGTGACAAACCGGTAGGCAGACTCGGCCTGGTAGGGACACCGCCCCAGGGGCTCCCTTGGCTGGCACGGTGGGGGGGTGGGGGGACTAGAGGCAGGAAGTTCTCTTCTGAAACTCAGAGTGGTGGGAGAATGGGACAATTAAAAGCAGGGTGGTGGTGGGGGGGGGCGGGAACCAGCGCCCAGCAGCTGTGTTCTCCCAACAGCCCGGCGCGGAGTCTCCACACCAGCCTTTTCAGTGAGTCAGGAGGTACCCAGGGGAAGCTCACTGGGTGAGCCTTAGGATTACAGAGTTCCTAAGCTCTGAAACAGACCCTCGTGGAGTCTCTAATTGTCTAGTTGGGGAAACTGAGACCCTGGGAGATAGAGACAGGAACTCACTGCAGGAAAGAGATGGAATCTGAGCAGGCTAGAGTTGGGCCTGGGTTCAAAACCTACCACCCAGGCAACATCATTCACCTTGGAGCCTCAGTTTCCTTATCTGTAAAATGGGAATAACAATGCCTGCCTCAAAGTGTGGTCAGCCTTGACGGTGGCAAGGCAGGGACAATGTCACACTGGCAATTGGTGGCAGCACGGAGACTCGGCGAGCTTCCCGCGGCCCGATGTGGAGCCCGTGCCACCAGGCTGCCTCGTTCTGTCATTTGTTAGGGTCAACGCAAACGGGGCTGGTGTGCAGGGTCCAGCTACTACTTGTTTACACACTCATTCTCCCAGTGAGGCTCCATGCACTCGTCCTCCTTTCAGAGAGACCCAGGGACCTCCCTGTCCACAAGGACCAGCGCTGCCCCAAGAGGCACCTGTGCTCCCAGGGCCTCTCAGCCAGGAGCTGCTCCCGCCACAGGCACAGGGAGAAGCTGCGCCTCTTGGAGGGAGACCAGCGCAGGTGCCAATGTTGGGAGCCACGGTGAACTCAGCCCGGCTTCCTCGTCTGCAACTCTCTCTGGCAGGAGGCGAGATCTAAATGTGCCAGCCCATGTTTGTTTTGTTTTTAAACCAGCTATAGGTGTTTCTGCTCTGGCCAGACCGAAAGAACAGAGCTGGGGCCAAACCCTCGAGGAGGGGCTAGAGAAAAGAGCTGATACATATCCTAACAGCTGCCAGTGATGAAGCACTTCCTGTGCAGACAGCTCGACACACATGCGCTGATCTAATCCTCACACACATCTATGAGATGCCTCTATTGTGATCCCCATTTTATAGACGAGGAGACGGAATCTCAATGAGGCTCTCCAACTTGCTCAAGGTCAGGCACAGGGCTCAAAAGCAACCACGGTGGGACTGGAACCCAGGCACTTCCCCTAGGGCAAGGACGTCCTGCCTCCCCCCACTGTCTCACTCTCCTGCTACGTCATCACATCTTTTCCTCACCCGGGCTCACTGAGCCACCCTCCGACAGCCACATGCCTGCCACACAGGCCAATGTCACGGAGCAGGTCTGGCCTCTGCAGTGATCCCTCCTGACTAACTGGTAACTGGCTTTCTGGTGCTGCCGTGGGCCGTGAGCGCTATTTTGGTCTGCTTCGTTCAGGGCCTGCACCCCTGGGCCTAAACAAGCCAGGCTCTGGAACTTTCCCTAACTTGCCCTAGGTCCACATGGGCCTCCTGCTCCCACGTGGATGCAGGCTCCACATCAGTGGACTGCAAACTGAGCTCGGCCCCGCTCCTCCTGAGTTCCCAGGAAAGAAAATATCTTGTCTTGGCCCTGGATGGTGTGCTCAGTGGTTAGAATGCCGGCCTGCACACCAGAGGGTCACCTGTTCCAATTCCAGTCAAGAACATGTACCTGAGTTGCAGGTTCGCTCCCCAGCCACAGTTGGGGCGCATGTGGGAGGCAACCAGTCAATGTGTCTCTCTCACATCCCTATTCCTCTCTCTCCCCCTCTCCCTCTCCCTCCTCCTCTCCCCCTCCCTCTCCGTCGCTCTCTCCACCACCTTCCCCCCTCCCCTCCACTCTCTCTGAAAAGCATGGGGAAAATGTCCTCAGGTGAGGGTTAGCGACAACAACAGAGAGATCTTGTCTTGGCCAGAAGACTAGCTGGGCTTTCCTCAGGGGCTCCCCTCTGAAAGCGGCTGTGCCTGTTCTGCAAAACGGGCCTCCGGGAGGAGAAGATTAAGTGCCCTCTAAGACCTCAGCCCTTGATCGCCAGAAAGTTCCATTTCCGCTCTGAGTAATAACAACTTTATCTGCAGCAGAATCCACAGGAGCAGAATGTAAACCACCCTGGGCCGTGCTCAGCCCAGTGTGAACCCAAGTGCATGTTGGCGACGTACAGGTTACACTGTGCTGACCTGTGTGGGGAGGGTGAAATAACAAAACATAATCACAGGAGCCTTATCCACACAGAAAGAGAAACAGGAGAGAGAAAAAGCTGACATTCCCATCCTTGAATTCCCTGCACGCTGGCTTCCCTCTGTTATCCCTACACACCTGCCGGGCCAATGACAACAGCCAGTCGACCTGGAGCACCGATGACACCCCTTCCCTTGAATCCATTCAAAGAGGCGTGTGTGGCGCAGGTGGGAGGTGGCAGGAAGACGCAGATGAGGCGTATTCGGGGAACGTTTCAAGAGCATTTTCACCAAAGAAAAGGAACACAGAGAGAGCGTGCACCTGGCAGAGAGCGCAGCCCTGGCACAGGGACTTACTTGAGGAGAAGCTGGCCTCGCTGTGGACCGGAGGGGTGGAGGGCAGGAAGGGCCCTTGTCCCACGAAGAAGGAGCGGAGGGAGCGCTCGCACAGGAGCGGGGAGCGCTGCTGAGCTGGGATGTTCTCACAGCTGCCCACGCTGCTATGGATCTTGAGGTTCAAGGGCTTGCTTTTCTTCTTGGCTCTGGAAGGAGGACAGAGAGAGGGAGGTGTGTGTGTGTGCGCGCGCACACGCGCGCACACACACACACACACAAGAGCAGGGAGAGCCCATCTCCTTAGCGCGGCGCCCAACACCCACTCCCACCCTGACCGGGCCTGCGGCCCTCGCCAGCCCCGTTTCTCACCTCCCACCCTTGGCTTATGCTGGCCCCAGTGCCAGGAATACCATCCCCTTCTTTGCCTGGTTAATCCCCATCTGTCTTTTTTTTAATTTGTTTACTAAATTGATTGGGGTGACATTGGTCAACATGAACATACAGGTTTCGTGTGTGGGTTTCTATGTTACACGATCTGTATATTGCACCGTGTGCCCGCCACCCAAAGTCAAATCTTCTCCTGCCACCTGGTATTAGGATCCCCCTCCCCCCTCCATCTTCCCTCTGGCTACCACCACACTGCTGTTTGTGTTCTTAAGGTTCAGATTTACATCGTATTAGGATCCCCCTCCCCCCTCCACCTTCCCTCTGGCTACCACCACACTGCTGTTTGTGTTCTTAAGGTTCAGATTTACATCCCACATGAGTAAAATCATATGGTTCTTAGCTTTTTCTGACTTATTTCACTTAGCGTAACGCTCTCAAGGGCCATCCATGTTGTGCAAATGGCACTATTTCATCCTTTCTTACGGCTCAGTAGCATTCCACTGTGTACATGGATAAAGAAGACATGGCTCCTATGCCCACTGGTCCTTTATGACTTGTCCCTGGGGTCCTCCCTTCCAGGAAGCCTTCCCTGACACCCAATGCCCCCAGCAGGGCCGAGTGTTCTCCCTCTAAGAAGCCCTGGCTTGGGTTGGCTGTTCCTCCTCAATTCTCCTAAAATAGTCTGTATATGTTTCTGTGGCTGTGCTTTCCTATTTTTCCAAATTCGCTCTTTCAGTTTTTATCATCCAGGTGGACTGAGTCTTTGAAGGCAATGATTCTGTATTGTTCATTTCTCTGTCCTTGGCAAGTATAGCACAAAACCTGCACACAGTAGGTGCTCACTGAATGCTGATTCAGTGCCCGATCTGGATTAAGACTCTGGCACTTACCACACTGCATTCTAATACCCTGTCTTCCACACTCGACTGCGGGCTCCTTGAGGGCAGGAACCTGTGGTTTCCATTGTTGGTGCTCTCAGATCCTTGCTTGGCACCCGCTGAATAGAATGAACCTCCCCAGCTGGTTTGGAAACATGCCCCCACTTCTGAAGAGCTTAGGTGATCAGGTTATGAGAGTTTGCTTTAAAATGGCATCCAAAGCTAAGCTCACTGTTCTCCCCACCTCCTCACAGCACCCCACTCAGGTCTGGCCAGGAGTTGGGCGCCCTCTTGTGGCCAAAGTGAACCCTCCTTGCAAATGCCCAAGTTCTGGAAGGAGCGCCCAGGATGGTGTGTTCATGTAAGACTGGAGGGCTCCCATGTGAGCAGCCCTGCCCCGGCGCCTGCTGCTCCACCGCTGTAAGGAGCCCAGGGGGGCCCACGGAGCCGCCCCTCACAGGGCCCGCCGTCAGCCCTGTGTGTCATCTCCCCAGGGGCCTGTGGCCAGGCCCAGGATGTGCCTCCCGCTGCAGCAGCACCTGGTGGTGGCTCTCCCTGGCCATGGCGGAGAAGAGCAGGAAGCAGGGAAGCGGTGGCATTCATGCCACACGAGTACCCAGTGGTGCAAATCCAAAGAGACAGTGTCACTTAGGAGTGAAACTTCCCGGCCCTGGGGTCAGGGAGACCAGGCTCGGGTCCTGACAGTGACCTCAGAAGAGTGCTCTCACCTCTGGGCCTCAGTTTCCTCAACTGGACAGTGAGAAAAATAACAGCACCTACCTACGGGGTATGTCATGACAATTCTACGAGATCATGTGCCTGGCACAGGGCCTAGCACAGAACGAGGGTTCAGGTCACCCATTGTTAACGTCACTATGATCAGGTTAAATTCGGTGTCTGTGTAGCATGGGAAGAACCTCAAAGAAGCCAGGCTGCGTTTTTATCTGAAACATCCACCAACTCTCAACTCACTCCCCCCGACAAATGAAAAGGGTGCAGTCAAACCCTATAGCCTGTGATACTGCTGTCATCCCCAAACCACAGATGGGAACTGTGAGGGCCACCAAGTGACGAGGCCAGGTCCTTGTACAACAAGCATGTCAAACTCAAGGCTAACATGGGCCAAATAAACGCCACATGCGGGCTGAGGGCCACAAGTTTGACATGCTTGTTGTACAAGGAGAACCAAGTCTAATCCAGCACAAGTTTAACAGTAGCTTAATGAGAGTCCAATTGCCTTAAACAGATGGGGCAGAGAAGGGGTGTATATAAACAAATGATAGTCAGGCAGATGAATGGATTAAAAAGATGAATAAATGGATGGGTGGGTGGATGGGTAGATGGATGAACAGAAGGATGGATGGAGGTAAGAATGGGTAGATGGGTGGATGGATGGAAGGAAGGGAGGGAAGGAGAGAGGGAGGGAACATGGAAGAAAGGATGAAAATGGAAAGATGAAATGAATAAAGGACAGAGAGGATGGGAGAAAGGCAGGAAGGAAGCGTAGGATCCCTGAGGATAGACACAGCTTACTTTTCTTTCTCTAGCCCCTGGCCACCCCCTGCCTAGGTCTCTAGCTGGCTCTGCACACAGAAGGCTCTAGCTCAGCACACATTAGCCAGCCGCCTCCACAAAGAACACCGAGGGGCCTCCCCATCTGGCGTTTCGGCTCTGCCCCATTTCCTGCTCCAAGGGTCTGTTGGGCTTTGGGTTACGCAGAGCCACCAGCTCACATGGCCTCTTCACCCTCAGCTTCCTTGAGTGTGGGGTTGTGTCCTCTTGAACTCAAGAGCCATCACCCGGCCAAATCCCTCAGCGTCTCATTAGCAGTGTCTGGAGCGTCTGGCCTGGCCAGTTGGGAGGAAATGACAGGGCTGGGAACAGACAAGGTCCTTGCAGTCATGGTGGAAGGACAGGCGTGAGCTCACATTCTCCCACACCACCCTGCACAGCACTACGCGCTAACCCGTTTACTGGAACACAACCATTTCCCAAAACTGGAACAAATGCCTGCTGGTCTTCCACGTGGCTCAGTGAGCTGGCTGACCACTCCATCAGGCCCTTTAAGTCCTTAGCAGTTGGCCTGATCTGATGACCTACTAGGAGGCCTCCAGGAGAGGCCCTCTTCGAAATCAAATAGCACCAGTTCTTGGGTGAGAAGGGAGGGGCAGGGGTACCTACAGACCCTCAATTCAAGTGCTCAGATTCCAGGCATGGGGAGGCTTGAAAAAACAGGGGCCTGCCAGGCCCATGTGGCTCAGTGGTTGAGCACCGACCTATGAACCAGGAGGTCCTGGATCCATTCTCAGTCAGAACACATGCCCAGGTTGTGGGCTTGATCCCTACTGGGGGGCGTACAGGAGGCAGCCAATCACTGATTCTCTCTCGTCACTGACGTGTCTATCTCTCCCTCTCCCTTCCTCTCTGAAATCAATACAAATGTATTTAAAGAAAGAAAAACCAAGGGCCTGGTAGGGCTAGCACTGGGAGGATATTTCGTGAGAGGCCACTCTGCTCCTTGGCTACAGTGTAGGTGGCCACCCTCATTTCTGGCTTGAGCACACCCCAAGCGTGGCATTAATAAACCAGGCTCTGGCGCCAGAGGAGCACGAGGACTCCTTCAAATGCAGGAGCGGGAGCTCGCGGCGGATGCCTTTCCCCAGGGGTGCAGGAGCATGCCATGCTTTTCGACGACCCATGAATGATATTTTTGCATTTTAATAGTTAAAATTGGAAAAATAAGCTTTCACACCACACCAAATTATTTCCGGGCATACAGCTTTATGTAAAATACACTAAGAAGAAGAAAAAGAGGAAGAGAATGAAGGACAAGGAGAAGAGCAATTGAAAGAAGGTGAGAAAGAAGAAAGAAGGGGTAGGAAGAGATGGTGATTGAAAAAATGTTACGTAAATTCATGGTTCAATTCCCGGTATAGGTCCCACCAGAATGCCCTGTCCCTGAGCTATCTTTCCACCCAAACTGGACCCAGACCCTTCCCTTCTCTGGCTTGGCCTGACCATGAACAAATCACCCAAAGTAACCCCCAAATCCTACTTCCTGAAGCCTAATTCACCCCAAGAGCGGCCACTTCTGCCACCTGGTATCTTTTTTCACATCCTGACCCCGCCCTCCTGGGGTTGGCTGGGTCTTGTCACAGCACCTCTATGTTTCTTCAAGCTCTGGCCACAGTTTTAGAGGACACACATGTTTTTCTGATTATGTGATGACCGTGGGCCTTGTCCACCTATCTAGAAGTGGATCTCCAGGGCCCAGAACAGACCCTGGCATTTCTGTACTGAGAGCTCCCTTAACTCCCTCGTGCTTCCAATGCACATCCCATAAAAGCTGGTAGGCTCCTCGAGGAAGTGAGTCGGAGGGGCAGCCCTCCAGTGGGTCCACTTTGTCTGGATGCTATGAACGGGCCAGGCTGGCCCCCCACCCTGACTATCCATTTCTAATAGGAAGTGTTTGCTGCAGAGAGTGCCTGGGGAGGGAGGAGGGTGGTAATGAACCTGCAGGGAGGGTAAGGGCCTGCACGAGCCCACCTGGGAGGTGATTCCAGCACGCAGGACTGCTGACGTCAGCACTGAGGTTCGGCGGGCTGAGTGGACAGGAGTCAGGCCCTGTGCTGGGGACATGCTATCTCATTTGGGAGAAGAACAATTATGGCCTCCACTTCATAATTAGGGCAACTGGTGTTTTCAACAGTTAATATGCCAGATCACAACTCCATAAAGGCTTGGAGTGTGGGCACAGATTCCACTGACTTCAAAGCCTGCTATATATTCATTATATATACATATTCATATATATGTATTCATTATATATATATATATACGAGCATGTGTCCTGACTGGTTCAACCACTGAGCCACTCCGGCCGGACTCAAAGCCTGTCCTTAATCGTTCTATTAATCCCTCTGTAGGAGTTTATCACATACACGCCCATTTTACAGGCGTGCTTGCACAGACCCAGAGCTGTCTAGGCCAGTGGTCGGCAAACTGTGGCTTGGCAAACTGCGGCTCGAGAGCCACATGCGGCTCTTTGGCCCCTTGAGTGTGGCTCTTCCACAAAATACCGACTTCTGCGCATGGGCCACAAAGTTTCAATCGCACT